>NC_054550.1:10555309-10904475 GCF_017654505.1 Polyodon spathula
CACCTGTGCCTTGTCAGTTTCTGTTGTCAATTCAACGATTGTCTTCTTTCGATTCCTTACACACACACACACACACACACACACACACACACATATATATATATATATATATATATATATATATATATCTATATATATATAATGTTATAAACTTGGTAACAATGGTAATGTTATATTCAAAAACCTACATGTTTTCTTATTTAAAAAAAAAAAAACTTAAAAAAAAAACAATATTATAGTATACTGTTCACAAACATGTTATACTATAAGTTAAAAATAGCAAGGTAAACAGTTTTAAAGAATGAGAGTGATGCTCTTTCCAAAGTTTAAAACTGATTGTTACTAGATGAAGTTTTCATATTTTCAGATTTTTTTATACACTATAAAAATAGTCAATGGTGTTACCATGTATAGCGTGTTCTGGTAATATTTACAATTTAGAGCTCAGATCTATCTGCCATGTTTGAGGTGTAAGTGGAGTATACATAGGAACACTAAACATATTTCAGTAGATTTTACAAGTTGGCCTTTATACACTAGTCTGAGATCTAAAATCTATACAAGGACCAGAAGAAATGCAGACTGCTGGTCACCAGTGTTCTCATTTGAGGACCTCGCATTTTAATTTGCAATGGATTTATTTATTTATTAATTAATTTTCAGATGCATTAAACACATCAGATAACAAAAGTATCATATAATCCAGTACTGTAGATGTGAGGGGGTGGTTCTAGTCAAAAAATAAAAACATTTTATTTGGTGTATAATGCAGATGGCTTTTGAATTGACATTGCACCACTAAAAGGTACTAGCACTTTTCTAGAAATGGCTATGCAAATAAAAGCTGCTATTAACAAGACTATTTTCTGTCTGCATTCTTCACTGTTGCCACGTGGGTGCCTATAGAAGTACTGCCTGCTGACACAATGGTGTAAATCCCATATGAAAAGAAAATATCTTTTCAATATATTTTTAATACAGGGTGTATACAATTCATATATTTAAAACATATAGCTTTACAATGCACATTTTTCTTTTAGCATCGTCCTTATTTTATTTATGTAGAGTTGAGAAAATATACCAATGACTTCTATCGAACCGAATATCCGCTTTAAATAAGTACTTCATGATCTAATCAGTATATATATATATATATAGTGCATTAATACAAGCATTATTGCCCGAAGCCAAGCATGTTACACTGTGGTACATTTGATTTACAAAAGTTTGTCTTCATAAGTGTGGACTCGCATGTCCACTGCCAAGAAAAAGTTTGTGAACCCCAATGATAATTATGGAAATTCCACAGTTTTACCACGATAGCCTTCTTGAATCAAAATCAGTTTTTTCTTAAATATCCAATAGGGTTTATATTAACCAATTCCATGTCTTTTGAAACAAAATTTAAACAATGAGTAATTAAGATTCAGTGTATGTGAAAAAGTAAGTGAACCCCTGGTTTTATCAGCTCAATTAGGCGGATAATTGGAATCAGGTGTTTAAATAATAAGGTAGATCTCCAGGGGTGAGTTTGGGAGGCCCCACCCTATATAAAGATCAGAAACTTTGTGAGCTTGGTCGTCACCATACAGGTGTGTGGAAACACGTAATGCCACGATTAAAAAAACATCTCTGGGGACATCAGAAAAACAGTTATTGATGCTCATCAGTCTAGAAAGGGTTACAAAACCATTTCTAAGGATTTGGGGCTCCACCAATCCACTGTCAGACAAATGGAGAAAGTTCAAGACCACAGTCACTGTACCCAGGAGTGGTCATCCTACCAAAATCTCTCCAAGAACAAACAGGAAAATCATCAAGGAAGTAACAAAGAACCCTAGGGTAACATCCGAGGATCTGCAGGCCACTCTCGTCTCGGCAAATGTGAGTGTTCATGACTCAACTATCAGAAAAAAGACTAAACAAGAATGGTGTTCATGGAAGGACAGCCAGGAGGAAACCACTGCTCTCTAAAAAGAACATTGCTGCTCGTCTGAAGTTCGCCAAAAAGCACATACAGTACGGTGAAAAAGTATTTGCCCCCGTCTGATTTTCTGCATTTGTGCATAATTTTGACACTGAATGTTATCAGATCTTCAACCAAAATCTAATATTAGATCAAATGGACCCTGAGTGAACGAATAACACAAAATTGATACTTAATTTACTTATTAAAGAAAGTTATGCAACACCTAATGCCCCCGTGTGAAAAAGTAATTGCCCCCTTAGACTCAATAACTGGTTACGCCACCTGTTGCAGGAACAACTGCAACCAAACACTTTCTGTAGTTATTGATCAGTCTCTCACAGCGCCTGGAGGAATTGTGACCCACTCCTTCATGCAGAACTGCTTCAACTCAGTGACATAAACTGCTCGTTTCAGGTCCTGCCACAACATCTCAATGGGGTTTAGGTCAGGAATTTTTTGTTCTTCAACCATTCGGATATAGACTTGCTTGTTTGTTTCAGATCACTGTCTTGCTGCATGACCAGGCTGCACTTCAGCTTCAGCTCACGGACGGATGGCCTGACATTCCCCTGTAGAATTCTATGATACAGAGCAGAATTCATGGTACCTTCAATGATGGCAAGTCATCCAGGTCCTGATGCAGCAAAGAATCCCCAAATCATAACACTACCATCACCATGCTTGACTGTTAGTATGAGGTTCTAACTGTGGAATGCAGTGTTTGGTTTTCGCTAGACATAACAGCGCCCATGTTGGCCAAAAAGTTCCACTTTTGACTCATCGGTCCATAGAACATTGTTTCAGAACTCTTGAGGATCATCCAGGTGCTTTTCGGCAAACTTGAGACGAGCATTCATGTTCTTCTTAGTGAGCAGTGATTTCTGCCTTGCTACTCTGCGATGAATCCCATTTTTGCCCAGTGTCTTTCTCATGGTAGAGTCATGAACACTGGCCTTAGCCAAGTCGCGAGAGGCCTGCAGATCCTTGGATGTTGTTCTAGCGTTCTTTGTGACTTCCTGGACGATTTTACGCCTTGATCTTGGAGAGATTTTGGCAGGACGGACACTACCATCCCAAACTTTCTCCATTTGGACAATATGGCTCTGACTGTAGTTTGGTGGAGCCCCAGAGCCTTAGAAATGGATTTGTAACCCTTTCCAGACTGATAGGCATCAATAACTTTTTCTTCAGAAATTTGTAAATTTACAGTATAATCATAAATCTCAAAACTACTCACTTCTAAATCTTTTGTAGTCATTTTTGTATTACTTTTGTATAAATGCATGTTAATTTGGATTCATATGTTGTTTTTTTCTGACTTTATGTTAACGAAAAGACACACATTTGCCCGTTTTCCAATTGGAAATAGTGATATTTTGAAATATCACTGTCCTGGTCACAAAAGCAAAGTTTGTGGGGAATAATAGCCATTTTCTATACTTTTGAGGCATAAGCAATTATGAAATAACATTTACTACCCAGGAACAAAAAAAAAATAATAATAAATTGTTACACTACGTTATGTTAATGATACTACACCCCGAAATTTATGCCGACATGCGGGATTGGGCAGGCACTATATAACGACGTAGGACGTTTTCAGAATACCATTTCAGCTAAGTGGGTTTTTTTTTTTAAAGTCTCCACTCCATTTTTGCGCCACAGAATTAAGCGCCATTTGCGCTTGCACTCGCATTTGCTGTAAATTTACTAAAAGCACAACTGAAAGGAAATTGAAAAAAGGAGAAAACTGGAAAATTAATCAATACCTGTACAGAAACTCAACAGAATTATTGTATACTTGCAAGCAGGTATTTACTGCAGCAAAAATATGAAAGTTCAATTTACTACTGGAACCAAACGGACTTCACACAAACAAAAGAAAGTTTAGTGTCAAAACAAAAGCATAAGAAAAAGGGATGGGAAATGATCAGATGTGCTACTTCAAGCTACTGCAAACGGCTACAACAAATTATAACAAAGTACACCAAAGTGTGCATGCCAATACAAAGCTTGTAATTGTAAGTGGTGCTTCTGGTGACATGGATACTCCACCTTCGGTCTCGTCATTTATCATGACCCGAGAGTGTATTCCTTATAATATTACTGTTGTTTTATTTTTGAACTGCCCGTTTTGCCACGTGTAACATGAAAAAAAAGGTTTTGTTTATACGCCTTGCTTAGTGGATGAGTAATGATTAGCTGCAGTGACCTGTGAGCTATTTCCCCACCTAGTTTAAGTCTGTATTTCAAATAGGTTTATTTGTAGCCTTTACATTGCTGTTGTGGACTATTTGGCTGTCGCTGTAGTTTTTGTTCTGTCTCGGTTGCAGCGCGCTGTGTTTACTCATTTTTAGAACAGTGATGCAATTTCACTGCAGCAGCATTTGTTTACATTAAGTGATTTCCCCGTCAGGGGTGCATTGCTTAAGGTCATTTGGGAGAGACCTTATTTATTTATTTATTTTATGTGCTACATACTCTATGAAACAATCTCGCGGCCACCCAGCGATCCCTGGTCCACAATTTGGGAACCCCTGATGTAAGCGACGTGTATTTTAGGCAATAAGTGTATTTTAGAAATACACGGCAATGTTCCTTCTAACGGCTCAATTTATGCCTAAACATCAAGTAAACACAATTCTTAAACACATTCCTGGTTGTATGTTCTTGGTTGCGTGTTTTACAATGTGTTTTTGTCACATTGTTAGTAATCGGTATATGCTTCGATCTTTGACTTTTTAAAGTGCCAAATTATCCATCATAGCAAGAAGTATGCAACACAGGCGAGTGACAAAATTGTAACCATTTTAAAAAGGTATATATATATATGTATATTATATTTTCATGTTTATATTGAATTTCATTTTTTTTTTTTTTTCACAATGTGCTTCCTTTTTGACTTTCTAAATCATCCGTGCGTCATAGGAATTACTCAGCCATGGAGATGGCGAGTTAGAACTATGCAGTGGGATATGTATTTATTTATTTGTTTGTTCAGCGTACTATAGGTATGCACACACATTAAATTGTATGTTTTTTGGCGAAAAGCTTGTTACTATGAATATTTTCAACATTCACATGCACTCATTCACTTTCTTACCTTAAGCAGCCCAAAAGCTTTACATCATCACTTTACGCGTATCCGCCAAATGGGCGTACACAAAACTACTGTTGAGACAAGAGAGCGGTCAGAAGTGTTCAAGTTACGTTGGGGTACACAGGCAACCTTACAGTTTTGTTGTAATACGTGGCAGACAAGTTTTGACCCGGTGGGGTATGTCAATACTATTTCTATGCAACAGACAAAACAACAATATTTAAGCCCCCAGTGTCATTAGCCAGATAGATTTACATTGTTGCAAGGTAATTGTAAATAAATAATGACAAACATTTCTTTACTGTAATGATGTAAGCCAGGGCCCCCAAACTTTCTTGGCACAAGGCCCATCGTGACATTAGGTGTGTCCCAGTGCTAAGCTTTCACATGCTAACACTTCAGTAAACGCACCTCTTACAAACATTAGTGATTGTATGTTCTTGGTTGTTCAAAGTATTATTCTTTAAAGAAGCTAGGTATGTGTATATTATATTTTCAAGTTTATAATAAGTTACTTTCTTTTTACATTGGTAGAAAACAGTATGTGCTTCTCTTTTGACTTTCTAAATCATTAGTTTATCTGGCAGCGGCCTTTATCCAAGCCAACTTACAGATGTTATAGGGCAATACAAGGTTACAGTGCAAGAGCAATATTTAAGTTCAGTGTAGTTTAGAGTAAGGGCACATACTTCTAGAATACAATATGGATCAAGACAATTTGTATCTTCATTTACATAACAGCAGTGCAATAGTGCAAGGAAAGTGCATTAGCTGTAGATCCAGTAATGTGGTGCTCAGGTCAGGCAAGTCCAGTGCATAGTAGGAGGGTTAGATCAAGTGCAGTCTAAACGGGGAGGTCTTGAGGTGGTGGAAGACAGTGAGAGACGGAGCAGTCCTGAAGTTTTCCAGCAACTGGTTCCCCCACAGAGAGGCTAGGAAAAAGATGGAGTGAGCACAAGAGAATGGAGAGTGGCGGGAAGGCATGACCAGTTGGCAGGTAGAGGAGGATTGGAGAGGACTAGAGGGGGGGTACAAAGACATGAAGGGGGCAGAGTGGTGAAGAGAGTGGTAGGCAAGAACAAGGGTCTTGAATTAAATGCGAGTGGAGATAGGTAGCCATACATCATAGGAATTATGGGCTATTTATTTACGTATTTGTTCTGTGCATTGTTGGTGTGCATACACGTTTAAACAAAGCATTTCTTATGACAATAGCCAATGTTTTAGCCAAATATGCTGAGCATCAAAAGAAACTGTTCACTATTATAGCATGTTTATTTTTGCAAAAAAAAGGTATATAAATGATAGACACTGACAAAATGTTTTCGGTTTCTTTTTAATCACTCAAACCATTCATCCTTGACCATGATATGCTTGAGTGATTATGACTGAAGCAAATGCACTTAATCACCTAATAAGTGAGACAGTTGATTGGACACTGGATAGGGAGTGATTTCAGCTGTTGAATTGCAAGGTTGAATAAAAGCAATAAAGAAAATCACAGAAAAAAATAATATGTCACATCTGTCGAGAGAGCAGCACCTTCGTGCAATCGGCATGTTGGAGGCTGGACTAGGGCAGTGTACCGTGGCTTGTTGTCTTGGGTGCTCACAACCAGCAAGTTCAAACCTGGCGAGACAATGTAACCTAACACACTGTCAATAACAGGCCACAAACTGGGAAACCAAGAGTCACAACACCTGCCCAAGATTGACAGATCATTTTGCAGCATCTTCGTGATGTCAGTTATTAATCGGCATAATAAAAAGTCACTGCATCTGCTCTAAAACAGCGTTTGTCATTTTTCGATCACATCTACTGAATTTTATCCAAATATAAGTGATACGTTTCTTTTGATGGTCATATATAAGTTATAAGTTTCTTTTGATGCTTAGTATAGATTGTTGCTCCACTTAATATATACAAATACCCATGTAGTCCATGCCTATCAGTATAATACATATACATTTAAAGTGTTATATGGATAGAATCAGTGTTCTATAAAGTACAGTATCTAGTATGTTCAATATTACGAAGTATTTTGGCCCACATGTCTTTTTGCCTGTCACACTCTGCATGGTGAACACCAAACTGTATAGAGTTTGCACCAATTTAAACCTAACTTTTATTCTCTTAGCCTCCTATAGAAGTTTCAGGAGACATTTTGCTGTTAACTTCTTGTAGGATTCAGAGGACCCTCTGCCTGCATTATCTTTAATGCCAGCATATGGTGCCTGCACAGACAAGATCTCCTTGAAATGACCCGGACAGCTGACAAAGCAATGTTTCCCTGGGGATCACCAGTTACTATGTAAACAGCAGCGCTATCATACATTTAAAATCTTCATTTCCAATGTTAAAAGTGTCTTTGGCAGTTAGTTAGATTAAGTAAGTTAGTTAGAGTAATACAGGAAATGCAGTCTTTATAATAGAAAAATAGACCTCCATGCAGAACTGTTTGAATGACAATTGTAGAAATATATCCTTGAAACCCACATGGTACTGATGTGATATCTTTGCTATAGCTTTATTTTACTTTGCAGTAATCAGTTCATTTATGACACTAACACACTTGTTTATCTGTCAGATGTCAGGCAGTTCTCATTCTAGTCGTGTTGGAATAGTTTCTTAAGTTTTTTGTTCTGATGTTTATCAAAAGAACCTTTTTACTTTCTGCACCGTTCTGAAACGTGATGTATCGCCTAGTACCTTGGTATATAATGTGTGCTTGACTTCAAGGATATCAGCTTAGTGGTGGACGTCTTTGTAAGCCATGCTTTCAGTTAGGGTTACACTTGCTTGGACATTTCACCCTGAGGGTAAGATTGAGCTACAGTTACTTTAGGAGGTTTTTTTTTATAATAGTTTTATTTGGTATCATGTGGATTTTATATATTTTTGTTACTTCATTCTGTTTTTATGGAATCCTGGTCAAATTTACTTACTGAGTGCAGTCTTTGTCATAATAAAATATCTTTTCAGCTTATTGTTTTTTGTTATAGTTTCACAGATTACATTAAATCAAAAAGCCTTGGGGAAAAACAGACAGTTATAAATGTTATACACTCATCCAAGGGCACTGGAACTAGGGGTGCTGGGGGTGCAGTAGCACCCCCTTGGCTTTGCATGGCTTCCATCATATACACGGGGTTACAGTTTAGTTGAATGGCTTTCAGCACCCCTACTTTAAAAATTGTTCCAGTGCCACTGCACTCATCATAGATTTGTGATGCTGAATATGCTTTCTACAGTGCCTATCTGCATGCATTACATTATGATAGCATGGTTGGGATTAGTGTCAGTCTACTGTACTGCTCATTTACCACGGACACGGATTGAACACGAACAGGAACAAACAAGGTTATCTATTGTTTGAGCAACCAGGGACAATCTCATTCTTTTGAATTTGTCTGGTCAGATGGGGAGGGGTGTGCGATACCTGAGATATTTAGACAGCGTCTGGTACTGCGTATTATACACTAGCAAAAAATACCCAGTGTTAATACAGACCTGAAATTTTAAAACTTTTTTTTTTTTTTTTTTTTTTTTTTTTTTTTTTACAAAAGATTTTTTTTATTAAAGTGCTGGGGTATCAAAGATGCTAAAATTTTCTACAGCTATATTTTACAATAAACAGTAATAATCTAGTGCCCTCTACTGGTCTAAATTAATAATGCCACTCTCAATAACTGCAGTATTTATAATGCATATAATGCATATTAAAAAAAAAAAAAAAAAAAAAAAAAGAACTCGACCCAGATAGTGAAATAGAGTTGTGCAGCTTATAAATGACCTGTTATCAAACACTGAACTAGACACAACTATCCAATCGTCATTTTATAACTGGAAACCACAGTCTTCAGAATATATAGAATCTACATAAGAATTACCAGTTCACCCTAAAAGGAAAGATTTTCCAACAATAACAATTTTAAAGCACTTATGTTTAATTTACAGCAGGCAATCGCTAATAATAAATAAATAAATAAATAAATAAATAAAACGAATTGTCCTATAACCAAAACTGTGCTACACAATACAATGCTGATAGCTGTATTAGAAACCAAACTTCAATATCATAATTATGTTATAAAAGTGTCAAATCTAGTTATTTAAAAGTGAATTACAAGGGTGTACAAAATGTAATAATTCTCTAGCCCATCTTTACTAATTCGTTACTGTACCTTTAAGGAACGTATATAGGCAACTTGCGCCACCTACTGGGCTGTACGTGCAATATCTCCCGGGTGTAAGGGGGGCGAAGAGCTGTGCAGAGACGTACCTCGGATGTATCCGGAGACAGTAATGTGTTTTCAATAATTCGACTGTGACATGTATGTTACAGAATGGAAATGTGGAACTAGTTTATGTATGGTCTTGTAAGGAAATAGTTAGTGAAAATCTTATAAGTACAATACTGTGATGGACTTAATTGTCTAATTGGGACAACCCGCGTATGTTAACTTGCTTTTTCTAAATTTTCGCATAAAAAGCAGCATGCCGTTTTAATTCGTACTGCGGAGGGCTTTGACTTTCTCTCCTTTGTTAGTTAAATGTATAAACCCGCTTTACTGAAAATCAATTCCCAACATAAAAGGCTTGTTGCTAGAGAGCTGACGTCACTGGTTTGTGGCTTTTGCTACATTGCTACCTGCTAAAATAAAATCTGCTTCAGCATGTAGATGTTTAATTTGCTTTGTATTATTGTGCAATGCGTGTGTATACGATATAACAGAACGATATTAATGCTTTGTTTGTAATTGTTTTGTATATTTGCTTGTGATCGTGCAGTACGAAATAATTAACAGTGATCCTAGAAATTGCCTCATATATATATATATATATATATATATATATATATATATATATATATATATATATATATATATGCGCAGCTAAGGGTTAAACTCGGATTATCCTGTAGTCATTTGCGGCCCGCTGTACACGTTAGGTTGAACTAGTTTTCTGGCTAGTTTTGTGTTGCTTTGATAGATGGCATTTACATTTGCTGGGTCTGTCAAGCTGATTTTAATTAATATACTGTATGATCTCAGAACCTTCCATGGCTATGAATGCTGTACAAAAATGATGGGTGTAATTCTTAAAACTTTAGTCTTTGGATGCCCGAAATTAAAATACAGTACTTGGAAATCTCTCTGGAAACACATTAGCTTTCTGTTCAGTTACTGTTAATACAAAACTGTAAATGTTTACGTTACCATTTACTTCCCAGCTCAGCGTAATTGTGTGCCATTTAATGTTTGCAACATCAAAAACATTAACCTCAAGATAAAAACCTCAATAACGATAAACTTTTTATTAAAGCCAACATAACAATTATTCAAAAGGACTCGCTATAACTTTGTCACTTTGTGCTTTTTGTGTTTGCTTCCTTCTTCTTTTTTTTTTTTTTTTTTTTTTTTTTTTTTTGCAAGTAAGACATTTATCCAATTGAGAAACGATATACAGAATAATCTGGAAGTACTCATTGGAAACAAATTCAACCATTCCCTATCGCTGCTACTAAAATGCAGCCATGCCTAATAAATACATAAAAAAATACAAGTATTGTTAATTGTTTACCAGAGCATTACTACTAAAATAAAATGCAGAACCCGCAGTTGAAACACTCTGCCTTAGAGTATGCTACTGGGGATGCTTTGTTTTTATCTATAAAAACTCCAATTTGCAGTTGATAATTACATTTCTCTGTTTCTTTGGTTCAACTAAAGCAGAAATCACTTGAAGATGTACTGGTCATTGTCTAAACCTGTATTTACCTGTTGAGATGAATATTGACAGGGTTTATCAAATCCCCTGCAATGAAAAGTTGCTTGGGATAATAATATTAACTGACTAGTGTTTGATACAAGTGGGTGCTATTATTTGTTTGTTTGGTATCTCCCACTAATTCAAAAGGCACAATATCATGTAAAGAACAATGTGTACAAGTTAATAAATAACGGGGAATAGATTGCTTTGTGAGGATTTGCAAATTCTGCAGTAGAAAATGTTCTGTATTAATTGGTCAAAGACTGTCTGTATTATTGATATTTACCACTTCTGAGTGTTTGGTACGATATGTATTCATTAAACCCACTAACACAGAAGGCAGAAGTATTAGCTGTTATGTTTTGTATAGAACGTTCTCAATTTTATCAGTTATCTAATTAAAGAATCTGTAATATATAAAGAATCAAATAAGTATTTAAGTCATCTTTTTCCAAACAAACCGGATCTCCAGTCACTCCAAAAAGTTGGCACTGCTGAAATGTGTTCCTGTTTTGTGCCCTGTGTGCTCACTGAACCTACCCTGAAAATTATTTCCAAACATTCTCTCCGAGAACTGAATGAACCTGCATGCAGCCGGAGGGGAGGGCAATCATTGCAACAGCATCCTTATCAGGAATGGTGTTCAGAACAGGGCTTGTGGCAGTCAAAATGTAGCTAAAAACAATTGCAGCCAACAAAATTCTATAAATCTTTCTGTTGTGTACTTCCATTCGTTCTGTAGGAAAGTTTGCCCAAGTCTGGGGGAATGGGACCCAATCGTGCTTCATTGGATTAAGAAAATATAATTCACTGGCCTGCTGAACAACAATCTGTCAGGAGAATAATATTGAAATCCATGGGTGGACAGTAAATATCTATGTAGGTACATAGAAAGTCAATTTTATTTAAAAACACACATTCATTGCTGTTTTACATTTTATTATTCTATTTATTTCATTAAAATGTTTAACCAGAATCAGAACTGAACAGAAACTGATATTCGTTTAGCAGTTTGTATTTAAGTTATAAAAATGCATTACCACTGAACCAATTCTGTATCAAAACTACCCAAGGTACTATAACAGGAAAGCTAAAACAGTTTGACCTGAGTAAAGTTTGGATAAAAAATGTCTACATCAAATTTGTAATGTGCATCCAAAAACACAGTTCTAAGCAGCCTTAACAATTACTATTTTTGTATGGGCATACGGATACAAAAATAAAAAAAAATAAAACTAAATTAAGGCAATCAGAACAGCTCTATCAAGCCAGGGGTCGGTCCACTGGAAGTTCAGGAGTTACACCCAGGGTCTTAGCAACCTTATTCTGAAAAACAAAAACAATATATAAATAAAAGCAGCTTTCAGATTATCAATCAAATTTATTTTGTATAGCGCATTTCATGTCAAAGCATGCCAAAGTGCTTCACATTACAAATACAATATTGAAAAACATCCAAAAACAAATGGGGAAAAAAATAACATACATATTAACAAAATTCTAAAATACGCCATCCCAATCTACAAAAAGCCCTCTGCATAGAGATGTGTTTTAAGCTCTGATTTAAATGCATATATTAAGTCAGCTTTATAGATTTCAATTGGAAGATTGTTCCATAATACAGGTGCATAATGACTAAAGGCTCTTCCACTACAAGAGCTGTGTTTTATCATTGTAGTCACCAGGAGCCCAGCATCAGTAGATCTCAACTGGTGTCCAGGGACAGAAGGTAAAAGCATATCATTAATGAAAGCAGGGCCATTTCCAGAGACAGCCTTGAATGTCAATAACAACATTTTAAAAATAACTCACTCAATAAACGTACTTCACCGGAAGCCAATGCAAGTGGACAAGAACAGTTGTAATATCTTATGGAATCTTTTTGTACCTGTCAGAATTCGTGCAGCTGTATTCTGAACCTGTTGTAAGCGATTGATAAGTTTAAAGGTAGACCAGCCAATAGGGCATTACAATAGTCCAGATGGGATGAAACAAACGCATGAAATAACATTTCTACATCAAATACTGCAAGATACAAATGGACTTGAGATATATTCCGCAAATGATACCAAGCAGACTTCACTACAGTTGAAATGTGATGCTGAAAACTAAGAGTAGAATCAAATTAAACTCCAAGGCCCAGATACTTGAATCGACGCTTAATCCCCTCGCAAAATTTGTGCCTCGCAAAAAATTAGTGCGTTTGCACAAAAATGGATATTTTCCAAACACAGCATAAAACAGTTGCGCAAAATTGGAAACTTTTTTTTTGCTCAAATCGCAAATGTGTTTGTGGCTTGCAAAACCACCTGCGCATGCAATACCAATATAGCAGAAATGCACAAGAGCTAGGTGTGAATGAGCAGAATTGGGATACTACATGACAATGTCATGGAAAAATTCTGCACTTTGCAAGCCTGTCACACTTATCACAAAACTTAACCATTTCATTCAAATTTGGCCTTCAGAGCAATTCAAATATTTTTGTGCTTAAGCATATTAAATTTGCACACAGGCATTAGCATGGCTAATAAGCTAAATGTTTAAAGGGTCTTCACAGATTAAACGGAATTCATACAGATGTATCTATGCTGTGCTGTTTGCTGGGAAGTGGTTATGATTTCTCTACTTCTGTCTCCATCATTTTGACAGGTGTCAAAATGAGTACATGCTACCTGTTCCAATTCTTTTACAGTCTTTTACATTTTTTGACTCTTGTTATCTGTTACAGTACCATGTTTTCTTTCTCAGTATTGGATCCCACTTATCAAACTGCTATTGCTCCCTGTCTGGACTGATCAGATTTTTATAAGAACTTTATAAGTCGCACTGGATAAGGGCGTCTGTTATAAGAATCCATACATAAACAATAACAACAATTTTAATAATCCAGCTCAAATCACCTTGTATTATTTTTTAATAGTATATATCTTGCTTAATAATAATATGGTCGCAGACAAAAGTATCACCACCCTACACTTAATTTAAGATAACCGAAGAAAACATGTTAAACACAAGCATTGTAATTAATATGACAAAGACCAAAATGCACAATTTATTGTAGTTTAACAAACAATCTTTATAAAACAACAAAATCAATTTCAAATATTTTCATGACAAAAGTACTGGCACCTTTACATTAAGTGTCTGAAAATGTAATATAACTAATTAAAAAAAAAAAGAATTAATTGAAAACCATTACATAGTAACTAAGCTGCATTATAAAGTCATTAGCCAGCAAAATAGGTTATTTCCAGCTTCTGTTGAAGAACAGTGTATTGGCAACACAGCAGATGATCAAGACAAAGGCTGATTGGCAGACAGTTTAATTTTCCAACGAGACAATGACCCAAAGCATATGGCTAAGTTAACTTGAATTCTGGAATAGCCTTTGCAATCACCAGCTTTCAATCCAATAGAAATGCTTTGGACCGATATGTAAGTAAGCATTGTATATCCAATCTGTGCGAGTGGAAGGAAATATGCAAGGCAGAATGGGTCCAGATTTCATCAACATGTAACATACAGTACTGGTTAAGAATGATCATAAACGTCCGAGATCTATAATAAAATCAAAAGGAGGGGTGCCAATACTTAGGTCATGTTTTATTTTGGTATTATTATTTGTTATTACAATTATTTATTGTTATTTTTTCATTTTTACTACTTGATACTGCATACTTTGTTTCAACTGACACGTAAAGCGTTTTGGAATACTGTGGTATGAAAAGCCCTATATAAATTAATTGATTGATTAATACTTTGTAAAAGAAAATTGTTTGCAAGACATGCTTTCAGACCTTCCTGTAAATAACCAGCCAGTAAGATTCTTTGACTTACAAGCTGCTTTGGCATTAACAATTGCACCTACCATGTGGTTGATGACATTGATATGATAAGGCAGCCCTCCTAGTTCTTTGCATCTCTTTATGTTTTTTCTCTCTGGGTCTCCTGGCACCATCACTGGGATCCCAGGTTCAGCCTGCCATTTAAGAGTCACACCATGAGCTCCACTCACATGGAAATATGGAGCAGGGAAGCATTCAGGACTGCTTCCAGCAAATTAGATGTTATGTTTGTAACTGGTTGCAGTGAGCCCATGTAAGTGTTAATACATATTTATTGACTGTATGCACAGTTTAGATTCTGCATCACTACCATCTTGTATAAAGTGTGATCATGCTACTTTTTATAAGCCAGTGGAAAGATTGCAGTAGTGTGAATGATAAAGCAAAAGAGATCAGTATTTTACTAAAACTAATGTTTAAAATGTTTCATCGTGTCACATTAAGCGAGTGTAATTGAATACTGTTTGTGGAAATCAAAAGCAGTGTTTATAAAAAAATAAAAAGACAAAATAAATCAGTTTTACTTTTTCCTTGTATAAAATACTTTAAATGAAAACTAATTTATAGAAATTTGATTATGTTGTTTTAAATGTTTTATCTATTAAATATACAATTTTCAATTATTTTTTTTATTGACAAATACATCTGACATTTAAATTTAGAATCTTTGACTAGTGATCTATATTATATATATATATATATATATATATATATATATATATATATATATATATATATATATATATATATATATATTATATATATATATATATATACACACACACACACACACACACACATACACATACATACACACATACACACACACACATACATGCATGAATACATACTGGAATATAAAAAGTATTGTTTCCCAAGAACACTGCATTCCTTACATTTAAAGTGAATACCATGTTTCACGTGTACAACAGATCTAATTACTCGTATTTAAAAACCCTCCCCTAAATGAAGCTGTTGCAGTAAGTGGCTAGTCGAATGGGTTACTTACAGGTTCCAAATCTCTGTGCAAAGTGAGCAGGTCAGACATTCTGTCCTTGAATCCAGGAGCAAAGTTTTCAGGGTTTATAGCAACAAAGCACTGGCCCTGAAAACAAGAGCCATAGACATATATAGCCATGAACGTAATATATATGTAGATATAGCCAAGCTTACCAAACTTACAGAAATGTAAAAAATGTCCAGGATTTGAGCATTTAATATTCTCTACATTGGAATAAGAAACAAAAAAAAAAAAAACAGTATGCTAGTAACATACATCCCTGGCACGACTGTGAAACTATTATGAAAAGAGCACCATCACCTACAATCAACTACATGTAAAATAAATATGAACAAAGACAGACTGACAGGAATCTTTGTATTTTCAGCCATTTGAATAGTTGCGAAGAAAGTCACTCAGGATTCAAGAAAGTCCTGAGTCTCAGCCATTTATAAAACTGGATATTGTGTAAAACATACAGTACACAAAACTGCCTTTAATATATATAACCCTGTCTACAGTGGTGAACATTCCTCCTCTTCCTTCTAAAACTCATGTACAGGTTGGCAAAATGAGGTCCTTTCAAAAGAGGTGTGTCTACTTCAGTTCCACTAAAAAAAAAAAAAAACAATCAGGCATGGTGGGACCCCACAGTACTGCTAGGGTGTAGCAGTTATAAACTATGGCAAAACAAATGGATCAAGAGGAACAACCAAGCTCAAAAAACAAATGACTGCAGTGCTTGAAACACACAGCAGGGGCCAGTAGTGGTAATGAAGACTGTTGTAAGCTCAGTTTCAAACAGTGCAGTATTCATTTAATGCACGGGCCCCTGCTAACCCATTATAATGGTGGATCTCACTCCATACCAGATTTGCTACACTGTCTGTAACCTTCCATGTACGGATGTGTTTACTGTATTGGGCGCCAGCCAGTATGCCACAGAACACCTCGACCATCATCCCCAGACCGAAGCCCTTGTAACCACCTTGCAAGTAGACAAAAAAGAAATGATACAAAAAGGTCACGTTTCTATTGAACATACCCAAGCTATTGTGAAAAACAGGACAAATATTGAGCCCCAAACAGCTCAATTCACACCTATGAATTTAATCCATGCCATGTGTCTTTACAGTTTATCTATTTCCTTTTCCAGAATCATTTTTAAATAAAGAATTATCAAATGTGTATTTCATTTGATTCACCTTCAGTATTGTCCAAATTGTTTAATTAAAGTTAGGTACTTGGTACAGTGACTCTTAACGTTTGGTGCCACCACTGTTCAAGTTTCAGATTTCTGGACTCACCTGTAGCCTCACAGCCCCCAATGGGCACTAGCCCCCCTCCACTCAGCACCTTCCCAGGGTCGGTGCTCGGCTTACCATGGGAGTCACAGCCCCAGCCCTCGGGGATGGTATCACCACTCCGGTGATGCAGTTCAACCTGCAGTCAAATGGCAGGGAAGATTTCGGATTTGGATTCGATTTATAAAAGGTTACAGAAACAGTGAATATAGGTATCAGGTAGAAGATTAATCCCCTTCCTGGTAAAAGATCAATTTCCATGTGTAACAGGGCAGAGGCTGGGCACCAACCAGCGACCATGCACACTACAAGTAAGCATCTATGCAGAAGTGCCAGGGTGGTCTGCATTACAGATTATAGAGCTTATAATGTCAGAATCTGTAACTGCAGCATATCACACAACACTGCCCGTTACACATGGAACATTCAAAAGAGCCTAACCCTACAATATTGATAATTATTGTCCAAGGTGACTTACAGGCCTAATAGGGCAGTACAGGGTTACAATGCAAAATTAATATTTAAACAGTGTAGTTTATAGTAAGTGCAAATAATACTACTTTTATACAATATGAAGTAGGATGCAACAAGTTAGGCTTACAAGTTATATCAACAATGACATATTAGTAGTGCAAGGATAGTGAGTCAGCTGAGGATCGAGTAACGTGGTGCATAGATCAGGTGAATACAGTGCATAGTAGGAGGGATAGCTAAAGAGATCTAAAAGTGCAGTCTAAACAGGTGGGTCTTGCTAATAAAAGGTAAGAATTGATTATTAAAGCCTTGGTTTTGTGGCAAGATGACGCAAGTTATTGTGTCATCTTGCCACATAATTAGTTTTTATTGCATAGGTTATATTACCAGTTCTGCCTTTCGAGATGCAGCTGGTACACAAAACAATACAAAACTCAATAACCTCAGGTTACAAGGCTGGAAATAAGACTCCCATTGCATAGCCATTCAATCCATTCCTGGTTTTACTACGGGTTTAATAATGTACACCTGAACTTATCTACTGTCTAATCAACCACGTATTAAAACCTAGAATGGGTGAAACTGTCATACAATAGGAGTCTTCTTTCCATTCCTGGGTTAAGTTGCCAACTTCAGGGCTATATTAAAAATGTGCAAGTATATCATATGCTTAAAGACAACCAGTTTTTGACAAAGCCTGTATTTTCACAGTACCTTTCCCAATGCCACTGCGGAAGTCGCCATGTCTAGTACAAAGCTGTCACCATTGGTAGCAGGTGCCGCCACACTGATTGGATTGGTCCCCAAAGTGCACTGAACAAAAAATAGATATTTTTTAAATCAATACAATTAAGTTGTATATGTATTTCAATGTTTAGGATTTGGAAGACTTTTGTACGGTGTCTTACATTTGTACATTTAAAATGTCAAGATCACAAGATAAATCCTCTCAGTACCTTGACATATTAAAACGTTATGTTGAGGTCATTTATCTTGTCATCTCGATCATTTGAAATTGAGATCCTGTGCAAATTTATCTTGTGATCTTGACATAATTAGCCACTGTATATCAGACCAGTGAACAGGACAAAGTCTCTTATCCACTTACAGCATCATACACACACAAAAAAAAAAAAAAAAAAAAAAAAAAAAGAGCTGCTTACTTCTCTTGCTCTGGTAGGAACCACCAATGGCGATGTGTTGGTGTAACTCATACCCTAAACAAACAAAAGCAGAATTAAACCAATGCGTTAGGATGAAGTGAAATGTTGTAGTTAATTTGAATAAAGGGGGCAACTCACAATCATGTCTTGTTCTAGAGCTTGCATGGCATAATATCCAGCAATCCCATAGTGGTTTGAGCCTGGAAAAACAAAGATCACACATTAAATTCACAGCAATCCACACTACTTTAACAGATTGCAGAAACTATACTTGTATTAGAATAGAACTGATAGTGTTTGGGATTATTCAAGTACAGAAGTGCATTTTTACTACCATCTATACCTCTTGTTTTAGTTCACTGTGGATGATACTTACCCTTGGCTACCACCCAGCCTATGCCAACATCTTTTGCCTTTTTAATCGCCAGATCCATGCAGAAGTTCCCAACCACTGGTCCCAGAACATTTTCACCATTCACCAGCGCTGTGGCTACCGACTCCTTTTCAATAGCGGGCTCCCCATCTTTTGAACAGATTCCTGTCTGGATATCTTTTACATACATATCTGAGGAAATTAAAGTAGAACAAATAAGCTTTACTATTTATCTGCCATTCACGTCCAAACCTTGTTATACTGTGATAAACGACACCATAAAGTTTAGATAAACAGACAGGTCATAAAGGGTCTCCAAGACTGGTTTGGATGAAGTCAGACTGGAAGCAACACATTAATGACTTATTCAAATCCAGGACCTTAAAAAGAAATACCAGAACGCATATCATATATTATCTGTAATTGCTTCAAGGCACATATAGCCCAGAATACTGTTCTATGCCCTACAGATTACCTACACCGAGGTAGGTAATGACACAATGAAGGTGTGCCTTAAACGGGATTCATACAGGACTAGAAACCAAGTTTCCTCAGAATTTGTCAAAGGACGTCTAGTAACCTCCAGATGTGGATTAGTTTTCATCAGGAAAAGTCGTAAAAATTGAATGAAATACGATGTTGTGGCCAGAGAGGGCGCTTTTGTGCATGATTTGTAAACAATGAACAAGGTGTAAACAACTAATTTCATTGGGCCTTCTTTTCCAAAGGCTAGAATAACCACTGTCCCTTGAGTGATATGTATTTCCATACATACCTTTTAATTAGAGCCCCATGAAATTTTTAATTTTTTAGAATTTTTATTTTTTACAAATTGTTTTATTTTTCACATATTTTATTACAGATACACTAATAAAACAACTAATAGTATAAAATATTATGTTTATTAAATTGAGTTTAACATTGACGTAGAAAAATAATTTAGTTACTATAATTTTTCATTAGCAGTAGTAACGATAATGTACAGTCCGCCACTCCTTTTAATTAACTGTCTATTTACAGTAAATACTGGCCATACCCTTTATAAAAATACAACATAAGCGATTATATATATATATATAATATATATATATATATATATATATATATATATATATATATATAGACCCTGGGTATTACTATGGTAATGGCTGAGCCTTGACATCTACGATTGCAAGTATTTATTCAAAGTATTTTTTGTATAAACCTTCCAGCTTAAATGTCATTCTATGTTTACTTTATAATGATTAAGTTTTTTTTTTCATTTTATATTTGCATTTCATTTTATATGTTGCATTTAATTTTATTTTGGGCTATTTTGTATTTGCAAAAAACATGGGACTATTTCTAATGCAGTCTCCAATTATGTTTTGTGTTTTCCCCCTGCTATCCAACTTGGTTATACCCAATTTTTGCAGTTTACTGAACTGTATCGAACAGATTGAAACAATTTTATTATGATTTATTGTTAAGTCTGGTGCTGCTTTGAGGCGAACACCCCGGAAATGCTGTATCAATTCTAACATAACCCTAACATGGTCGCTTCGCACAGGAGTAAAAAGACAGGGTGCCTGAGTTTGACATTTTACAGAAGGTCCCGATGTCCTCTTAATTATCTGGGATAAAATAAATGGATTCACTGATTTTGGTAAAAATTTTGAAACCACAGGTTACGTGATTTTTAGTCCCCTGCGAAATGGGCTTTAGGCCATCCCTGTACAGCCTGTAGAAATCTCTAGAAAGTCTTCTAAAATTTGAATCTTACAAGTTAATGGACCTCTTGGCTTCTAGCTCCTAAATGCTTACTTTACAGTTGCAAACCACACATGCCTTATAAGTGGATCCACATCTCAAATGATGTTAGCCATTCCAAAGTGATTTCCACAGATACAGAAACAGCGATTTTGTACTGACCCATTCGGTTTAGTCCATGGCTGTAATGACCTCTGCAATCACCTTCTACTAGAACGTCTGCCAGGGATTTGGCATGTGAAGGCTTGGCTCCTGCGGCAACCATGCACTTCTCAATGAAGCTCTGGACTTCGGACTGGAGAACAAGGCACCTGAAAGGTAGAAACGGGCCAGATAATTAGCAGTTTGATTCTTTTTCGCATCTGCATGCCTTAACAGTGACTGCTTCAGGCAAAACACAATACCTGCCATATGCTTACTGCTCAACAGGGTTTACTTTACTTGAGTCCTAAGCAAATTTCTAATCTTTCTGCCTTGTGCTATTCTCCCATTACATACAGCTCTGGAATATTGGGATTATTACAAATTAACTTGACTCCCGGGGCAAATGGCATGAGTGTTCCACATTGTAATTGTTTTCCATTGACCGTTGGGCAGCACAACCCGCTGAGTGAAGCTTCATCTACAGCAGGGTCTCCAATCCTAGTTCTGGAGGGCCGGTGTCCCTTCTGGTTTGACTTCCAATAAGCACTTAATTGCTCCAATTAAGTTATTTAAGGTACAGGCAAGAAAAACCAAAAAGGGGGACACCAGCCTTTCAGGACCAAGATTGGAGAATCTTGACCATAGGAACACCACATATCCTGCTTGCATTAAAGCTAACTATTTACTGCACAACTACCAAAGTAGTTATAAAGCTTTGTTATACCTTGATTTTTACACACATATTCCTTATACTGAACATTTTACAGCAAATTATTTTTATATAACATGCTTTAGAAAAGTACTATGGCTCAATTACAGTAGCAAGCCATGCTTTTGGACATGAGGGCTTTACCCACAAAGAAAGCATTCTTATGAATGGTAGCCCTGAAACATGTTTAAAAATAGTCAATTGTTCCAATAAAAGATTCACTGAGGTACCTTATGGCTTCCTTTGAACTCTAGCACAGATTTTGTCAAAAGATAAATATTGGTGCATCAATAAACTGTGTACCCACAGACGAGCTGTGGCAGGGCACAAGCCCTATCTGTTTAAACAGTGTGTGTGGGAATGTAAGGTTGGCAGGGATGGGGTTAAGTCTGCCCCTGCCAGCAGTCACAGGTGTGGCCATTGTCCAGTTAGGTAACTGAGTGCTAATTGAAGAACGGCTACCTTTATAAAAAGGGGGAGAAATCCTTTACGTGGAAGGAGGGAGTTGGGCGAGTGTAGCTGTGTTTTGTTTGCAACTTAGTATGAAGGCGAATGCCCAGCCTACGTTTGCTTGTTTTGTTTGAATCTTTATTTTGGTCATCATTTTGTTCCTGTGTTTTGTGGTGGTCAATTAAACGTGCACAGCTCTTCCCGACTTATTTCTGATGCTATCCTGCTGCACAAGCCATCATCGATTAATTCTTTAGACCAATGACCCCTCAGTCAGAAATGTTTAATGAATACCAGTTTGGAATAATTACTTAAACATTCCCAGCCACAAAAGCCTGAAGGGTAAGGGGAGTCTCATCATATTAATTAAGCAGTAGAGTGTAGGGTCAACTTAAAACATCTTTCTAAAAATCTCCAGATCCTGGAATACTTAGTTGATTCTACAGGCATTTGGGTTCGCAAAGTAGACAGCTACATACTCCCTCTAAAGATAAGAGACCACAGGTTGCATGTGACTTACAACCAATTCAATCATCACTACAATTGTTTGCACCCAGTAACCCCGCTCTCCCTGTGCGTGTACATTGGCGAGGAGTCTGGAACGGCTGGACGCTGGAGCGAAGGTCAGCATGCACCATTAGTTTGGTAAATAAAAGGTTGGCCTGCCTGGAGTCATTGAGGGCACAGAAAAAAATGTACATGAAAAAGAAAACACACATTAAGCATGCAGCTAAAGCCAGGTGAAATGGGAATAAGCTGGTAAATAAATCTTGGTAAATATATATTTAAAAAAATAAAACATAATAAAAAGAATATGTATATTTCTGACAGTGTTTTGAACTTTAAAGGACTGAATAATTTCAATAAAGAAATAAAGTATGCATGTCAGGGACCCCACCATCAGTAACAAAAAAAAGACAAAAAGATAAACAGATTACATTTGTTTGATTTGCAGGTTAGTTTCTCACCCTTCACACGACAATACATTCCATTGCTGTCCAACTATTCAAAACATCACAGATTTTCACCTGGAAACCTTTAGGTACTGCATGTACAAAAAACAAGGGGATTACTAAAATTGAAAAAAAAAAAAATCAGGTAATCTTTTAACAGCTATGAATGTATTGCAAAACATGAACCATAGCATATAATTAGACAACCTAAGGCGTCAATCAGACTTGATGTCTCTTTGTTCTGTATCCTACAAGAAACATAAGACAAACACACCCATGCACCCAAAACTTGTTTCAGTGAAATAAAATCTTGCAGTCTTGGAAGCCAGCAGGTCCTCTTAAACTACATTCTCATTCTAGCCCGACTAATCACTAACCACAATTAGCCCCTTGTGCTAGTGTACAGTATGTCCATACAGTTCATCAGAATCTAGCATTTGCTATCAGTGATGATCAAGATATTGCTTAACTAGTGAAACAGGGCCATATATTCGGTATATATATATATATATCGAGGGATAACATGATTGGGATAACATGCTTACCAGGACTAGTTTCCAATGTGTCTTTACTTACATTCCAATCCAGTGGTGTGCTGCTGAAATTCAGGATGTAGTTGCGCTTCAGTATTCAAACAATACTGCCACCGATATGTACTTTATAACAACTTTAAAATGTCTGTAGTTCTACAGTAAATACAGTACTAGTGTTGTTCAAACTAAACAACTTCTCAGTCTATCAGTCTCTGTCTCTCCCTTTTGATACAGTATCTGAACTGAAGAAAAGCTGCACTGGCACTTTAACAGACATCTTATTCAGCATTAGTTTTATAACTATATAAATATTAGGCCTACTACGTGGTTACCTTTCCTGATGTATTTACTTTTTTACTGCGAGAGGAGATGTGGCTTTCTCCAGGCGATGAGACGCTTCAGCCTCACTTCAGCCCCGTTCCGGCCTCCGAACCTGGGGTGAACCCATTCCCTCTTCCCCCTCTCTCAACCCGCTCCCCTTCTTGCACTTGGTTTGCTTGTCTGTTGCTTCGAACTGAACTCCTGACTGCCGTTTAGCCAGGCTATTTATAGTTTAAAAACTGCTAATTAAAATGATCCACGAGTGGGAATGTTACTTTGTTTATTGTAAAAAATATAGCGTTGATTAAATGGTGCTTTATGCATGGTTAACTAAAGGAAAGTTACATTTTTGCTTCAGTATATTTGCATTATAGGGAGGGAGTTATTTTATTTTGTATTTTAGTCAGATGTGTGATGTGTCCCACAGTACCCCCCACCCCCTCTCCTGTTTATAACGCTCTTCAGTTATAATGCTCATATTGTGTGTCCCGAGACCCATGTTATAGCAAGGGATCACTGTATATATAAGGGTCCTACCTGGGTTGTGACCCAGGTTCTGTAGTGTGAAACCACATACTTACATCGACATGCTATGATCAGGGTTGAGCGAGACAAAATGTATGATGGGAGTTCATAAGTAACAAACAGCAACGCCTGCATGAAGGTTTCACTTCAGAAAAGAACATTTCTGTTTATTCTGTTTAGCCATATTTCTGTTGATTGAGACACACCATGAGCCAGATTGCAGCAGGGATGAAGAAACATTTGCTCTAATCAACATTTGGGCAGATGGACTCAATCCAGAGAAACTTGGATGGAAGTGTCTGTAACAAGCTGCTTTCGGGGCATTGCGTATGCACATTGTGTATTTGCTTCCGTCACCAAGGTCAACCATCCTTCTACAAAAAACACTAAAATCCCAGGTAGGGTCTGACCCGGGTAGAGCATGCCAGTGTGAAAGGGGCTTAAATACTGTAAAGACCGTGGATCTGCTGCAGCCGCGTTCGGGAAGGTTCTGTGACCCAGAGTCAAGGTTCAACTGCAGCAGGTGTTCAGGGCCAGAGATGGAGAATCACCACCAATCAGAAACAACATTGTTGTCACAAATCAGGGGATAAGAGGTTGCAACAATCAAGGGATCGAGAGCGAGAAGTTGTGTATTTTTAGGATTTGTAGCTGGTGCACCAGGCATGTGGCCTGGACAGGGGGAGAAATAGGTGTGAAGACAGAGGCAAGTGTGCTGGTGACGAACAAGGGCTGTTGATGAATGGGCTGTGGAGACAAAAGAGAACTGGGGCTGCAGAGACAAGAGTAGTGGGATGAGCGAGGGCTGCTGAGACAAACGAGAGCGCTGAAGAACAATGAGAAAGATTTGGAAAAGAAACAGCCAAGCGGGACTAAAGAGAACCAAGAAAGACAAATCAGAACCTGCACTTAGTTGGGGGCAGCTCACGATCAAAACAGTGTGCTTTGGACTTTCTTTTCTTAATTGTCACAGTCTGAGTAGCACTACACTGTTCAGCTGTAGCTGTATCATGGATTGGTAAAGCAGCACGCTTTACCTGTTAAGTGTACAGTCCTGGCTTAATAAACCACTGTATTCGAGAACCTGAAAACCCGGGATTATGGTTCCGTTTTGCAAACAGCGTCAAGCGCTCCTGGAGTCTGCAGGGATTGCCACGGACATGCCCCCATAAACCAACATTGGTGCACCTCATTGTGTTGGCTAGAATGAGAGAGCGGTATTAGAATAGTTGATACAGAAAAGGCTGACAGCTCTCATATTCACTAAACAGATATTATGAAAAGTGGTCCAAGGGCTTGAAAGATTCTAGCGTTTAGGCTCAAAACAACAAAAACAGAAATCTTGTATTAAAAATTAAAAAAAAAGACACCAGATAAACGAAAAAAATAGCTGTAGAATTTGCTAAATATCATCAACACTTATACAGCACAAACGAAGAAAACTACTGTATATGATGTCTAAAACTGAAGCTTGTCTCCAAAAACTCCCAAAGTAACAGAGGATCAAAATAAGCAACTTCTCACTAATTACTGAAGATGAAATAAAAAAACGATTAAACTTTTAAAAGACGGCAAAATTATATAAGGCACTACAAGTTCAACTAACCCCTATTTTAAGTTTATTTAATTGGGCCTTAGATAATGGTCTCCTACCTGAAATCAGTCATAACAGTGACACAAGGCAAGGACCCCACTGACTGTACATCATATAGGCTATTGCCTGTTAAATGGAGACCAGAAAATACTTACATCAATTATGCCAGTAGACTAGCAAACATTGTCCCAATGATAATTAACCCAAACAGCATTTATACCAAACAAACAACTGTCAGACAATGTCCAACATACTCTATTATGAATTATGCAACAAAACAACAAATAATGACGTTGACTCTTGAATCGGCAAAAGCGTTTGACAGGGTGCTACGGCCTTCTATATTTGAGACATGTAGACAGTTTGGTTTCCATAGTGATTTTATACTAAGGCCACAGGCAATGTGTAAACAATCAAAACACAAGAATAAAAGCTAATGGAACACTGTCGGAGAGTTTCAGCTTACCTAAAGGAACAAGACCAGGAGATCCTTTATCTCCCTTGATTTGCCCTCAGTATAGAACCATTAGCAGGAAGTATAAGACAACAGAAAGATAGAGGGAGTTTATATAGCAGGAGAAACACACAAGTTGGCTTTGTATGCAGGTGATGTAAGTATATACACCTTAAAACCGGTAAAATCCATCCCCAATAATCTTTCAGGATATAAATTAAACAAAGAAAAATCAGAAGTAATGGTTATGAGAATCTTTGGCTCAAGAGATCAAAAATAAATTCCAGTTAAAATGGGATCAGAATAGAATTAAATATAAGGATTACAATCCCCAAATGTCTATAAAAAGCAGCTGAGGCAGGACTTAAACAGATGGAATTTGACACCACTCTCGCTCTTGGGAAGGATTAAGACAATACAAATGAACATGCTTCCTAGATTTTTTTTCTTGTTTCAGGCCTTGCCTATTCCTATTACACTGGATAAGTTAAAATTACAATGAGTCATGAATACAGAATACAATGAACATTGAATAGTGCTGGGTTGGATTTCAAATGCACCTGGACAGGTGAAGTTAATTGGCTGGTTTAGCTATTCTTCTTGTGATGTATTTAAAACCCTATTTCCATTCACACAGTACATAATGCCATAATCCTAAACTTGGGACCCAAATTGTTTGCAGAGTCTTGAATAAGATTTGCTGGACTGTCAAGAACTATGAGATTATTTGTGAAACCAGTCCTGTCATTCATCAAGACTGCAGAAATCCATTGTAAATGGCACGCAGTCATTGTCTTTGTTAGAAAAAGGATACAAATATTTGAAGCTAGTAGTTTTTATTCAGAATTAGTAGTACAAAAGGGGTTGGTTAGTGGTTCTGCATTTTGCACTCTCAAATTATTTTTAGATGAAGATCAATGGTCTGTATTTCTACTTTGAAAGGATGATGGCGATTATTACTGTTGCTTCTTTAAGTGACCGATTACCCCACAGGTTTATAGGAGCTCTGTATAGCTGGCAGCTAATGGCCATGCCTCAGGAGAGCAGGCTTGACCCTGAACACATTCAGATGGTTTGTACCTGTGTCTTGCAAATAAACCACCTTTCTTTGGGAATGTTGGAATGCAATTTTTTAGTAAGGCAACACACTACCTGGATAGCAGAATCAGTGCAAGCTACTGCACCCACGCAACCTCAAGCTGTAACATTTCTCTGACTATTGACTTTGACTTTTTCATTTTGCATGATCCGATCAAATCCAAACTGTTGCATAACCACTCGACTGACTACCTATCTCTGCAAGGATTCAAGACCCTTGTTCTTGCCTACCGCTCTATTCACCACACTGCCCCCTACCTTCAACTCCCTTGAGTCTCCCTACACCCTCTCTCGCTCCCTCCATTCCTCCTCTACAGGCCAAATGGTCATGCCTTCCATCCACTCTCCATCCTCCCATGCCAGCTCCTTCTCTTCCGTAGCCCTTCTGATAGAAGTTCAGGACAGCTCCGTCTCTCTCTACCTTCCACCACCTCCTCAAGACCCAGCTGTTTAGACTACACTTGTAGACCTCTATCTCCATGACTTAGGAAAAGCTTTTTGACAAACACATTTTTTATTTGGGGATGAAGATGGTGGCCCCACTATAGAATCTGATGGGATTAAACTGCCTTTCATTATTTATTCAAAAAAATGTTGCACAACACAATGTTAGAGATCGCTAAGATGACGCAACAAATATTTAAAATTAGTATATTGCGACTTTGCTTTACTTTGCGTATTGTTGCAACAGAAATGCAAATTGCGGTATGTTTGCATTGCATTGCGACTGGCCCATCTTAGTACATCTCTCTTAGCGTATTGTTCAGTTGCAGGCTGCTGTCCCATAATGGAACGAGATGAGATTGAGTTACAGACTGGTTTGATAGTATAAATGGAAACATGACAAGACTTGCATTCCTGGTTTTAATATGACCTTAATGATCCAGTGTATCAGTAAAATGCCGAGTACTTTCTTATATTGCTAAAACTTAACATTTCTATAACTTGTCCATACACTTTTTACAACTGGATATATTTGTCAGACATAAGGAGGCGTCGGCTTTAAAAAAATACAATAAAATCGCACACACATACATTTATAGTGCTCAATGTATTTTAAAAGTTTAAATCATTGCAATGAAATAACATTAATGTGCTTTGGGTAGGCTACACATTACATATGAAAAAAATCTAAACAGTATACATAGTGTTCCACCTTCCAGGTTTATTCTGAATTTTACAAAAAAAATTACAGGATTTTTTTTTAACAGGGCATCTGTTTTTACTGATTATACCCGATTTTCGTTTTAGTCTATTTTCCTGGTACTATTTTCTAGGAAATACAATATTTTGATTAAAATGCTGTTTTATTTTGACTCTGACACTGTAATAAGCAGTCCTACAATATAGTCCTAGGATATAGCAGATGTTTAGACGTCAGAGGATCAAATAACCGTGGTTCTCCCTCACTTCACAAACCCATTATCACCTGATTGTTGGCCAATTAAAGTCTGATTATTGTGGCAGTTGCTGGGCGTGGTATACTAGCTTAATCAAAAACTAAATTGAAGTTCACGAAAATGTAATATTTTTAGTGGATGAAGAATGGGGAGTAAACGTAAATCAGTTTATGAATATTTAAAAGAAAACGAATGTAGCAGAAGTGGGTCAGATGAGGCAGAAGGTGCATAGCACTGCAAATACTGCTGCATTGAGCTAGATGTTCGCGCTGACAAAAAACACGCTGACAAATAAGCGACACGTTAAACAAAATAATTAAAGTGAACCGAGACACGCAATCAGTACACAAGCTTTAAAAGAGAGCGTAGAATGACTGCGTTAATGGGTTTGTTATAGCGCTGTGCTTTGCTGGACAGCCAGTTTATTGCAGAGCTATGTTTTGGTGACGTCTTGCAACGGTACTGTCCATCACAGCTAAAACACTGGCAATCTTAATCGTAAACATTTGACAGAAAATGGTGGTGCTTTGGTAAACTTATGGAACGCGTTGATGGCAATATGTTCCGATGGCTTGCACCGCCCAGTTCTGTCCATTATTTTTACGATCTGAAAGCGAATAAACCTGGCTTGTTTTCTGGTGATGGTCATGTTTATACCTTCAGGAGCTGTTTGTCAGCACTGTGATTGCCCAAACGTCCGCCAAGTACCAGCTACATGGGAAAATCAGAACTGGTACGCGTCATATTACACATGTGAAGTGTGTTTACTGAGACTTCGCCCTACTCACCCGCCTGATTTTTTTTTGTTTGTTTGTTTATTTATTTTTACCACCGACGTTTCAATTTAAAACTATTACCGATTTTATCGGAATTGTAATATGTAAAATAAACTGCCAAAAATTCACTTTTTTTTTTTTTAAAGATAAAAAACGAAAATGCGGAACACCAAGTACAGTACAGTAGTAAAATCAAAAGATTTAGCGTAATTTTTTTTTTACTTTAACCTGTAGGCTACCGGAAACACAAAATAAATCAATCTGCTGCATTGTATACATTGTTGTACAATGCAAATAAAATATTTTAAAATAAATTATTATTATGCTTATCCTATTCAATTAACACAAAATAGATCATGGTGCCGCATTGACAAGTTCTGATATTCGTTAACACAATTTCGACGGACCAGCAACACATTTTGCATTATACCACTAATTTGTATTATCATGAGTAGCCTATAAGCCAAATGTATACTATGAGTTTTTATTATAAGTTAATCAGTGGTGACGTGCTAATTTGTGCACAATTACAAACCACCTGCAAATAGGTGCGTTTCCTATTCCTACACAGATGTTCAGAATGAGCTGGAGGGGTTAGCGGCATGCATATGCAGTCTATTGAAGGCTTGTAAGTACACCCTGCTTTTAGGGGAAATATTTGGGTTTTTGCCTCAAATGCATTGAGCATAACTGGCAACGCATGAGATAAAGTGGACTGGGACTTGCCAGCAACAATTGCGACTGTTTGAAACATGCTGTCAAAGTTCTTTACAAATTGATGCAATTGTAAATGTCACAACTGCTGTCAGTTTTAGTACATCTCACTATAATATTTGAGCACCCCCATTTGCACTCCATCCCTTTTTGCGAATTCATGCAGGAACACCCATAATTACATATTCATCTAAGGCTGAACTGCAAAGAAACTGCTGCTGCAAAGCATTCCCCAAAAAGTCACCATCAGCATTGCGCATGTTAGTACATTTCACCTCGACTCCTTTGCAACTGGTTGGCGACTATGCGACAGCCACAACACTTTAGTACATCTACCTCTAAAAGTCAAAGGATCACCTGTATGGATCACATTTATGTACAACAGAGTTGGAGGGCTCGAGTTTAGCTAGCTATAATATTAACAATGTCATACCACTGTTGACAAAGAGGAGCCAAACCCGATGTAGATTTGCATTAAGACATGGTCCACCCAGTTATGCAAACCAATGTAAACTAGTTTTACACATGATATGCAAGAATTTTGCAGCCCAGATTTAACAAATACTCTGTCTGGTACTTGGGTTCATAAAAAACTGGAGCCACGGTGAACCTGAATCCATATGGCTCATAATGGAATGTGTCAGTGTGACATCATAGTGCAAGTGATTGTTGCTGCCTGGTTGTGTATTTACATATCTTCGATACAAACATTTGCTTCTTATATATATATATAACCTAGTGGTTAGATCTGATAACTGGCATCTATGTTTTCTATTGGGCTAATTTAATCTTTTCTGCTACAGAGAACTAAATGGCAAGATTTCAGTTAAAACCACTGCAGAAAAAACAATGGCCGACCATGAACTGATTAAGCATCTTTTAGCGGTTGTAAATAGAGATGCGAATAACATTGATAAGCAAACACTGGCTTCCCAGTGAAATCTTTTGTGATCCCACGTGACAGAGAAAGAATAAATCTTGGGAACAGAGTGCCCTGGACTGGATGGCCGGACAATTCATTCCCAGGGTTAGGTGGCTCTCTGTCATCTAAAGGGGCCGGCGCTATGGTACACCAAGCCATCAACCCGGAAGGGAAGCGATGTGGAAACCGCAGAGTGGAGAAGAAACAGTTGCACTTGCTAATCAAGGGGGCGTGACTGACGGTGCGTAAGGGCATGTGGTGAGGTGATCTGTTCCTTCTGTTATGGTTAAGCTGAACCGGAAGGAGTAACATGAATTATTGTGAGCGTTTCGTCGTGTATAGAAATCTACTTGTTTGTTATTATTAGACGGCTAACCCAATTGAGCTGTCGCTACAGGCCAGCACTAAACCTGGAAAACACTACACATGAATCAATTACATTTCACCATGAGCACTATAGCATTCACTCTGGACTTGTGTATGAACGTGTGTGTCTTTGTGTGTGTTCTACTTTGTTTATTCATTTTGAGCTGTATTATTCTTTCGGGTCTGTAACCCGTTGTTTTGGAACAGTGCTATGCACATTGCTGTGTATTGCCTGGGATTATTCTTTGTGGTCACCAGACCAGGATTTACAAAGTAAAACCTATTTGGATCATGAACTTTGTTGTCTGTCTTCTGTTTCCCAATCACATCACCACTAAACCTGCACACTGCAAACCGCTTTGCCACACCCGAGCACCGAAAACACTATGTAACACAATTTTTGTTCCTGGGTAGCAAGTGTTATTTCCTAATTGCTTATGCCTCAAAAGTATAGAAAATGGCTATAATTCCCCACAAACTTTGCTTTTGTGACCAGGACAGTGATATTTCAAAATCTCACTATTTCCAATGGGAAAACAAGCAAATGTGTAAATTTACAGTATAATCATAAATCTCGAAAAACTACGCTTCTAAATCTTTTGTAGTCATTTTTGTATTACTTTAGTATAAACACATGTTAATTTGGATTCATATGTTGTTTTTTTCTGACTATGTGAACGAAAAGACACATTTGCTTGTTTTCCCATTGGAAATAGTGAGATTTTGAAATATCACTGTCCTGGTCACAAAAGCAAAGTTTGTGGGGAATTATAGCCATTTACTATACTTTTGAGGCATAAGCAATTAGGGAATAACACTTAACCCAGGAACAAAAAAAAAATAAATAATAAATTGTTACACGGTGTAATACAGTACATAATTATGTACAGCATTTCTTTAATTTGCAGATAGAAACACATTGCTTCATATTAAATTTATACTAATATCTATGATTACATTATATGAAATATAAAAATATACTGATGTATACATAACAAAGTAGCGTATTTTAACAATACTGAGTTATTAATGAATGAAAAAAACATTTAGTTTTTTATGAATATAGTTGCAATATGCAAAAAAACACATGGGACAATAATGGAGATCTGTAATACTGTATCTAGGCATTAGGCTAAACAAAAATCTGACAATTACAGCAAGTGAGAGGATAATAAACATTTATTTAAAAATGTTATCTGATTTATTAACCTTAATCTACTATTTTATTAAAACATATAGCTTGGTTTAAACAAATTGATAAAAACCCTATCAAGTTTGTATTCTCCATTACATTTCTAGTACATAGACTAGTATTTACATTTTAATATTTACATGCACACAATATTAACATAAAATAAAACCTTGATACAACTATTGTGCTAAGAAAAAAAAGAAGTTATTATAACAAATGTAGTAAGATGTTACCTGTTCATTTTGAGTGCGATGTGGCTTTAAAGGTTGCACAAACAGAGTCGGTGAATGAATGCGTGTATGAGCTACACAAGTACAGGCGTTTCCAGGCAAGGTTGTGGCCTCTTTAGAAACTCCCAGAGCAATAACAAGTCAGTTGGTTTAACACTATAAAGAGATAAGCTGAGCATGAATTAAGCAGCACCATTGATTTTCTCCGGGAAAACAGTGGGTCACAAGGGTGGCTGGTTAGGTAAAAGTTTTTTTCCTCCGTTACAAAATTATTTAAGCATTTGTATTACCTTTGTCCATCTTTGTTTGAAAACACTACCATGTGTGTTTGTCTTCACTTCACATGAGCTGCACAAAACAGTTTTAGGGAATGAGGGCTTTGAATTTTTACAAACTGTTCTGGTTATCTTTGCAAACGTATTTAGTTTGACTTTTTTCAATGTAGCTTTTAATTAAACAGCCCCTGTCATGCAGGTATATGTAGCACTTGTTCAAAATTAGCAATTTAAAATATGTTTTCTTATATTCAGTACATGAGCTCTATGATATTCCACCTAGTAGACAAGTTACATTTTTTGAAGACATCATATTTTAGACCAGTAACTCAATCTGTGTGTCAATGTAACATGGAAAGAGTTTTACATTGGTTTTAACGCAAGGTGTGGAATGCACATTTAATATGAATTATCATGCATATATTTAGAAACAATTTACATGAAATATGCAATTATTTGGACTACATTCAGTTAAACATTCAATACGTTAGGATTGTTGATTCTCTACAAAGTGCATTTGTTACTGAAACAGTAACAAAATGACTGTATAATATCAAGGAGTTCAGAGTTTTATTCCATTTCATCCAACACACTAGATATTAAATTCATTTATATCATTTACAGAACTAATGACTGTCAGATCATTGAGTTTCAACCCCAAAAGACAACAGATACCAGAAGACCAAATATTGAAGCGCTGACAAACACTGTTGTGGGATTTACCTGAAAGAAACAGACTCCTGCATACATTCAAGCTAAAGCAGATGGACAACCAGCCAGCCGAATGATTTCAACATCACCCATTATGACAGGCAGCACCACCCCATCCCAGAGCGCTACACCGTCTGTCAGGATGACACACATTTGAAACAGGGGCAAACACAGAACAGAGTGAAGAGTCTCAGAATTATACAGCACAAAAAACCACAAAAATGCAAAATGAACAATGATCAAAACAATGAAACAACCATAATGAACATTTTCCTCAAAATTCCACAGTCCCAACGTCCTTTGTAACCGTTTACATGTTTTATGGCAGGTTAGTGTATGGAATAATACAGTAAGATATATGCCCGATTCATATGGGAGATAGATTTTCTTTGTTATGTTTTTTACTGCAGGATATTGTATTGAATAGTACAGGGTGACTTCTTCGCTGAACGTTCCTGGAATTGGGCGAGAGGTGTGGTAGCTAGCACATCTAACTTGCATAACCTGTTTGTACTGCCGAACCTAAGCAACAATGTACGAAGCTGCAGAACTCTGGAGCCTGAGAAAACTCCACCAGAAATCATGGGGTGTCTCACCAATGAACTAACCCCTTCACCTGCACAAACACAAATATATATATATATATATATATATATATATATATATATATATATATATATATATATATATATATATATATATATATATATATATATATATATATATATATATATATATATATATATATATATACACACACACATACCATATCATATTATATAACTGTGGCCAAAACACTATATCGTACCAAATACAGTAGACTCCCACTAATCTAAAACAGTGTGGAACTGACCTGTTCAGATTAGTGATTTGTTGGAAGTGTTTATCACCATCTGTTCCATACTAGCCAGTTTATCAGATTATAGGTAAATGCATTCCAAGACATCGATGATAAGTTTGGTGAAGAATCTATGACAAATGAACATTTTGTCTTTTCCATTTTAGTACATGCTAAGTTTGTAGTTGCCAGTAATCTAAAAATCAGACATGCGTTCACATACATAAACAGCAGAAAGTCCATTGCATTACACTATGTAACACAATTTTTGTTCCTGGGTAGTAAGCGTTATTTCCTAATTGCTTATGCCTCAAAAGTATAGAAAATGGCTATTATTCCCCACAAACTTTGCTTTTGTTACCAGGACAGTGTTCAAAATATCACTATTTCCAATGGAAAAACGGGCAAATGTGTCTTTTCCTTCACATAAAGTCAGAAAACAACAACATATGAATCCAAATTAACATTTATACTAAAGTAATACAAAAATGACTACAAAAGATTTAGAAGTGAGTAGTTTTTCGAGATTTATGATTATACTGTAAATACATTCATGCGCCCTTCACAAAGACAAATCTGCCCGATTCCAGCCTTGCTCAAGCACCCCCAGATGAGTCCAATTTTCAGCTTTGCCCAACATCTGGTTGTCTAATGGTTAGATGGAGACCTGGAGAGGCCTACAAGCCACAGTGTCTCGCACCCACTGCGAAATGTGGTGGAGGATCGGTGATGATCTGGGGGTGCTTCAGCAAGGCTGGAATCGGGCAGCTTTGGCATGAATCAAGCCAAATACAAGGTTGTCCTGGAAGAAAACTTGCTTCCTTTTGCTCTGACAATGTTCCCAAACTGAGGATTGGTTTTTCCAGCAGGACAATGCTCCATGCCACACAGCCAGGTCAATCAAGGTGTGGACGGAGGACCACCAGATCAAGACCCTGCCATGGCCAGCCCAGTCTCCAGACCTGAACCCCATTGAAAACCTCTGAAATGTGATCAAGAGGAAGATGGATGGTCACAAGCCAAACAAAGCCGAGCTGCTTGAATTTTTGCGCCAGGAGTGGCATAAAGTCACCCAACATCAATGTGAAAGACTGGTGGAGAGCATGCTAAGACGCATGAAAGCTGTGCTTGAAAATCAGGGTTATTCCACCAAATATTGATTTCTGAACTCTTCCTAAGTTAAAACATTAGTATTGTGTTGTTTAAAAATGAATCTGAACTTATTTTCTTTGCATTATTTGAGGTCTGACAACACTGCATCTTTTTTGTTATTTTGACCAGTTGTCATTTTCTGCAAATAAATGCTCTAAATGACAATATTTTTATTTGGAATTTGGGAGAAATGTTGTCAGTAGTTTATAGAATAAAACAAAAATGTTAATTTTACCCAAACACATACCTATAAATAGTAAAACCAGGAGAAACTGATAATTTTGCAGTGGTCTCAATTTTTTCCCCCCGAGCTGTGTATCTGTGTGTGTGTGTGTGTGTTGTGTGTGTGTGTGTGTGTGTGTGTATATATTATATATATATATATATATATATATATATATATATATATATATATATATATAATTAAATATGTGAAAACCAGAAGAAAAAAAAAAAAAGATATTCCCATGCTGGTTAATTGTAATGGATGCAAAGGTGAATTCCGTGCCTGTAAAATGTATTTGATTTTGGTTTACCCTGTACCACATTTGGTCTTGTTAACATCTGGGTAAATGGTAGATCCTCCAATAGTAACACATTATCCAGACTTCAATAGATCTGCAAAAACAAATTTTTTAGATTAGCTTCATTCTACAGGGGAAAGGTCAACCAAAAAGTGCCCTCATTAGATTGAGAACTCCATGGCAACCAGGATGTAAGAGAACACTGATTAAAAGAAAACAATGCCATCACAGCCAGTTTTAAGTTTTGCTGACAATTCTCAGGCAACTGTGCTATTCTACAGTAACCTATACAAAATAAACGCAGTCTTTCATGATAATTGAACTATAAGGCATCCATTTGTAGAAGAACGTTAAATCTCAAAGGGGATAACTTAATTACTTCCTGTGGAGCAATGCGGTTGGTACACAGGGAGAAAAGGGATTTGAAATTAGTTGAATCCTTCTTAGCAACACAACTTACAGTACATAGAAACCTACTGTACATAACAAATGGCCAGGTTGTTCCACTAGTTGGTGCTTTTGCCGAGGGGTACATGGGTTAATACAAAGATTTTACAGGGAACACAGGCGTGTGTTCATTTGCTTTGATAAGTTATTAAGTTGTATTTGAAATGCGTATATAGCCTAGTTAGTGGGCAATGAAAAAATTATGTAATTTAAGGGTAAAAGAAATATTCAACAGATGTAATTACAGAAAGTGTGATTATCAGTTTGACTTTACTAAATTATATTTGATATTGACATTTTCAGCACGCAGAATCCGCAATGAATGAATGGCAATGAATGAATGATGTGATTGCAATTGTAGATTATTTATGAGCTGTGCATGCACTCGGGGCCCGATGACTGTGGAGGGCACTCAGGGCCGGAGTGAAAAATAAATTTGGCTGGAGGCTTCATCCATGTGTGCCCGAAGGCTACCTACGTGAGGCCGGCTGCAAAAGCATGAACAGTTACATGCATCCCAGTGCCGAAGATAGGAAGTGGCTATGGGCCACCTCACCCCAAAAAGACAAGGCCCCCATACCATGAATAAATAATAATAAATAATTAATGCGCTCCACGGAGGCACCCTGCCACCTATCCCCCAAATACTGAATTTAATGAAAATCAGCAGCTGAGACATGGACAGTCCCCCAGAGCATGACTGCACTTAGGGAGAGAGCCTCATCTCTCCAACCCGACCACTCAACTGGCAGAACTAAATAAGAACCGCTCAGCACCCAGGTAAGGAAAACCCCCTACTCGCATTTTATTTTTTAGGGGGAAACCTCAGGGAATCCGTGGCTAAGGGCAGCCCTTCCGCCAGGCTCTAAGCGGCCAACTTCCATTTCATCTTCCCAGCGCTTGACTGAGCAACCGAAACAAAGAGAGACATGAAAGAATAACAGAGATTTTATGCGCTTGCTGATGACGTACTGGTTAGAGGCAGATTTTCCTTTGCAGAAAAGCAACCAAGTTTACAATTCTCTAGTTTCTGACTGCTAGTTGGTTTAGTTAAGTGTTTTACTCTGGAAATACTACTGAAAAAGTGGAATGTGAGAGACAGAAAGAGAAACAGGACAAAAGACATTTAAAATAAGTACGACACCATATTGTACCATCAAACTTGAGGGATTTTTTTTGTTTGCTTTGGTAATTTTGGTTTGTTTAATTATTTTAATCTTCCTTTGTATAAATAAAACCATTAACTTTACAAAACAATTGACAAGTAACTAAGATGGTTACAGTACAAACAAGTGCATCTACCTAATTGTTTTGTTAATTAGATTTAAAATATGTTAAGTGGTGTAAAGCCTTAGGGCTACAGTATTTTCTGCCACCAAATTAAAGTTAGGCTACAAATTCATTGAAAGCATCAACCTTAAAATACATGTTCCTCAAGACCACACAGCCCTATTTAAAATGTCTAATTCTAAGCCATAACACATTTTAAACCTAATGACTTGACTGATGCATTTGTTTGAGTTTCCCAGGACAGTTCTAAGTGAGAAGCCCTGGGCCACTTACTTACCTAAAGCATGGCTGGTATTGGAAGTTGGCACCTATTTTGTTTGTTAATGTACTTCACTGAGAACATCATGTTTCCGAAGAAGCACATTATGCCTGGAATTCAAGTTATAGCTATATGTTCTTAAATAAGAAAGTACTCAGCTTTTTACTGATACACTAGATTATTAAGGTCATATTAAAACCAGGAATGCAAGTCTTATATTATGTTTCCATTTGCACTATGAAACCAATCTGTAACTCAATCTCATCTTCTTCCACCATGGGGCAGCAGCCAGTTATATCTATAGTCTACAAGCCAACCTGCAACTGAACAGTACACTAAGGGGTAGATGTACTAAGATGGGCCAGTCGCAGCGCAAACATACCATGATTTGCATTTCTGTTGCAACAATATGCAAAATATATATTTTGTCATATGTACTAAAAGAAAATGTTAACAACAGAGCCACAAATTACTAATTTAAATATTTGTGGGTCATTTTTGCAAGATCTCTAGCATTGCGAGAGTTGTGCGACATTTTTTCAAATAAATAAGGAAAGATAGTTTAATCCCATCAGATTCAATAATGGGGTGCCCATCTTTACCCCCAAATAAAAAATGTGTTTCTATCAAAAAGCGTTTTCTTTGTTGGCAGGGGGATAGGTAAAAAAAAAAAAAAAAAAAAAAGTTAAAGCTAACATTATGCTTTGGATGAGGGATGGGGACGGTAGAAAATCAACAATTAAATACGCTAAAGATCTACTTTAAAAGACCCAACTTCATAGAAAGTTGATTCCAAATGACTTTTATAAAAGTAATGTCCACCTTATATTTGTAGCATTGCAAATTATTGAAAAGTTAGCTGGCCATGAAGCCTTATTTTGAAGCGATATTGATATTTGTTATAGCTGTGGCTTATGGTTTGATCAATATTTGACAGGGTTTGGTCATCACTCAGCTAGGCTACTTGTGACAAAGAAGGGTTGTGAAAGCTAACATGACTGTTTTATGTAATATTGTTTAATACTGTGTGTATCATGGAACTTTCGTTACATATCTCATTATATATATTCCAGATACGTGGAGACCAGGAAACATATCGCAGGGGTTCTGCTCTATAGAGTGTGCAGAAAGATAAGACTCCAATCCTGGTCCTGGAGGACTATAGTCCAGTAGTTTCCTGTCTCCCAGAACGACCAATCCTTTCAAAACTGCACTTAAGACATTTTTGTATTTGGCCTTCACCTGTAATTGACCTTTAGCTGAGGTCAGAGGTCACAGGCAAGGACATTTTTTGATGGCGCATATATGGCTTCCTATATGTGTTCCATAGTAACCCTGACCTTATTAGCACTCTGAAATGAGTTAAGAACGGGTTCTGATTTTACGGGTTTACCTGATTTAACCCCCCCCCCCCCCCCCCCCCATGGTTTTTTCTGCATTAGGGTTAAACCGAAAACTCCCTGAATAGTGCTATTTCTCTTGTTTCAATTGGCTGAAGTAATTTCGGGAAACAGCTTTTTATTTGTACCTTCTAAATGAATCACACTAAAATACTTCAATGTGTCTTGGAATCTTTTTTTTTTCTGTTTAAACTACCGTATGTAGGAGGTGAGACCATTTTATTGTCAACACCAATTATTGCCACAGCGCTCTTAACAATTTGCACATCTTTATATAACACAACAGTTCCATTTAGTGAATTAAGACTGCTGTGGTTGCTATGCTAATGTTTTTGGTCTCCCTGCTGCTACCCTGAACGGGAAGAAAGAATTCTCTCTTTCGCTCCCGCTTTGTTTGTGTGCGCTGGTCTCCCGTTTTTAAATACTTTTATCCTTTCTTGTGTTATTGGTAATTATAGGGTGAACAGTCGGGAAAGGAGAATGATAGTTTTGGTTCACCCAAGGTAATATATGGTTTGTTTTTAAATGATTTTAGGCAGTTTACTTGTTTTTGATGTATAATAAAATGAGCGTAGTAGTCTTGTTTTAAATAAACTGTCTGAATTGTTTCTTTTTAATTTGTTTGAGGTGCCGCATGTTTGTTTCTCTTTTTTATTATTTATTTTTTATAGGAGACGCGTTGGCCACTGTTTTGTTTCTACTTTTAGTTTGGTTATTTTTTGTTCCTATGTAACTTTTGCTTTCGTTTGATTTGTGGTCCCTGTGCTTTAGTGTATATAGATTCGCGTGTTTTATGCTTGCTACTAAGAAAAGGAAAACACCGACTCGATTATATAACCCTATTAGTGTTTAACACATTGTATGCGAACAAATTCGAGAACAACGTTTTTGCGGTAAAAAGAAAAGCTTCAACAGCCGTATGCTACAATGTTGTGTTTGTAAAAAAACTTTAAACTAAAGCTTAGGACGTCTGTATTCAGCCTCCCTCAGACCACACTGCCCTCTGGTGTTTTTGTGTGGTTAGTTACTCACGATTTGGTTCCCTCCAGGCGAGTGGCACCTGAGACAGGCTGCCCCGACGTTCCAGTGCTTTACCAAACCTACTCTTGCTTTCTATTAGGCTAGACCTACCGTAGCATATAACTGTTAGTTAGCAATGTATTAAGTCAAACATTTATTGTTTGGCAATTTCTGTATTTTAAATATTACCTTGCCTGTGTGCGATAGTTTAAACCACATGCAGTTTCCATTGCTTTATTGTTTCATTTAATGAAGGGACTCAAGCAGGGATCACAATATAGGAGATCTGGTAGCTCCCCTTACTCCTGGTATAATTTGAGGGGTGGTGTAGTCAAATCAATAGCCCTACAAGCTGGGTACCACACAGTTTAAAGATGATATTGTTTTTGCGTTTTCTTGCTGTACCTTGCGCTTAAACATTTCATTTAAACAATTCTACTTTGTTTAAAAAAAAACCTGAAAATCAGAACCCCTGTTAAGCCATAAGGGTAGTCTGTGCCCCAAGGTTCACATCTGTTTGAAATAATAATTTTACTTTCATGCAGTATGGGACCCTTTTCTTTCCAACTTAATCTGCAATTGCAACCTCTGCCTTTGCATTGTTGTAATATCTTTAGTTTTATTTTCTTTTTCTATATTTAAAATCAATTAGTTAATTGTATTTATATAATCTCTTTACATTATTTGTCTGATTTGGTAGCATTTGTCGGTCAGGATGGGTGCCCTATCAAACAAGTTTGTAAAAAAAATAAATAAATAAAAAAAATTAATCGAAAGTTTTTTTTTGTTGTTGTTGCTTGGCCCCCTAATTAAATCTTAGTCCTGTTATATTTCTTGTTTTTGGTTTTCCTCTTAACATTTTGTATTCCTGTTGTCTTTGTTCAGTCGCATATTTCGTTGTGTTAAACGTGTGCAATAGCTTTTCCTTTTACATTTCATTTGGCGTTTTATAGAATATCTGAAATGCTATATTTGTGTTCAACGGGTGGACCTCCCAATCCATAAACAAACTGATTTAATAGGGTTAAACCAAATACATTGCTGTGGTGAAAGTCTTGAAATTAAATTGGCAGATCTTTTATTCAAGCAACCATAGTAATCTGGATTGTACTTGAAGTCTTGGGGCTAAAAAAAAAAAAAAAAAAAAAAAAAAGTGTTTTCAAACTATTTTTGTCTGACCTGAGGAGCACAACTTCAATCCTCATTGGCCAGGGACTTTTTATTTTTTCCCCTCCTCTTACTGTCTTCATTGAGGATTTAACATTAGTAAGGGTTCAGTGGTTGTGAATCTACCCCGGTTTACGCCAACGAAAAATGTTGGTAGAAGCCATAGCCTGCCTTACAAGTGTAACCCTTTACACTTGTAAGATGCCTTGGTGTCAGCTAAATAACTAAGGTTTGGGATGTTTCTGTGAAATTTGGCAATTATACAAAGATATAGGGGCCTACTCGTTTTGGGATGGTTGCGTAAAAGATATAAAACAAGCAGATTTGCAGTGAGTTTCATTGTAAAGTATAAACCATACATATGATAGTCATAGTACATTAAAATTAAGGTGCCCATATGGCTCAGCAGCACAGTTCAAGCTTTTCAACTTGCAACCCAATGCATTCTGGTAAGCGTAGTCCTGCTTCTCTTAAAGGCAAGAATGGTACCCGAGACACATAAGGTACCAGAATACACCAAGTTGTTAGTTGAAAAGCCTGAACATTCTCCCCATTCCTCATCCATTAAAAACATTTACGCAAATATTTCAATTTAGTTTTTCATCAAGCTAGCAGATACTGTCCCTAGAAATTGCCACAATCAGACTTTGATTGGCTGACAATCAGGTGATAGTGTTTTGTGAAGTATCAGAACCACGTTTTTGAATGTAAATTGATCGTCTGATGTCTAAACGTCTGCTGTATCCTAGGATACAGTGTAGGGTTGCTTATTACCAGGAATCCTGATTTTTGTGCAATAAAAAAGTTAAATCTGCGTTATTCTACAAGTAAAATAAGACTAAAAAGGAGTTTTCCCTGCCACAGCACAGTATAAGTATTTATAATCATTCTTGTTACACTGGTGTCTATTTGTTTAACTTTATTCTTTGCACTGTAACCTTGTATTACAGTGGAACACGCAAGTTGCTTTTGATAAATGCATCTGCTGAAGAAATAAAATAAATGGTTACCTTTTCAAATTCTAAGCAAGTTACAAGATTAAAAGCACCAATAATCAATAAAACAAAACAATTTCAAATATTACAAATAGTTCCCTGTTGTAAAAAAAAAAAAAATTCATGTTAGTTTAACTCAGAGTTGGTCTTTGTCCTCCGTATGGCTTGTTAAAAGAGCTGCAGCATTCCAGGTTCAATTTTGTCTTCATTTGAAATGGCACCACCTCCCTTAACATGCTTGCTCAAATCTTGAACTGGCTGTTGATCCACTTTGTACAGAAGAATGTTGGCTTTTATACACATTTTAGATAAAATCTGCAACCAGTTTCCTGCTGTTCTTTGGCGGTTGTAAGACGCCGAAATGATCCAAACATAGTGGTCCGTTTCTGTATTTAATAGCCCTGCTGTTTCGGCCGGATCTTGTTTCAATTTACACTGAACAAAAAAAGTGCAACAATTTCAGAGATTTTACTGGAGTTACAATTCATATAAGGAAATCAGTCAATTGAAATAAATTCATTAGGCCCTAATCTATGGATTTCACATGACTGGGAATACAGATATGCATCTGTTGCTCAGACACCTTAAACAAATAAATGTAGGGGCGTGGATCAGAAAACCAGTCAGTATCTGGTGTGACCACCATTTGCCTCATGCAGTGCGACGCATCTCCTCAGCATAGTTGATCAGGCTGTTGATTGGCCTGTGGACTGTTGTCCCACTCCTCTTCAATGGCTGTGCGAAGTTGCTGGATATTGGTGGGAACCGGAACATGCAGTCATACACGTCGATCCAGAGCATCCCAAACAAGCTCAATGGGTGACCTGTCTGAGTATACAGGCCATGGAAGAACTGGGACATTTTCAACTTCCAGGAATTGTGTACAGATCCTTGTGACATGGGGCTGTGTATTATCATGCTGAAACGTGAGGTGATGGCGGCGGATGAACGGCACGACAATGGGCCTTAGGATCTCATCACGGTATCTCTGTGCATTCAACTTGCCATTTGATAAAATGCAATTGTTTGTTGTCCGTAGCTTATGCCTACCCATACTGTAGCCCCACCTCCACCACGGGGCACACTGTTCGCAACGTTGACATCAGCAAACTGCTCACCCACACGACGCCATACACACAGTCTGCCATCGGCCGGGTACAGTTGAAACCGGGATTCCTCCATGAAGAGCACACTTCTCCAGCGTGCCAGTGGCCATTGAAGGTGAGCACTTGCCCACTGAAGTCGGTTATGACACCGAACTGCAGTCAGGTCAAGACCCTGGTGAGGACAACGAGAACGCAGATGAGCTTCCCTGAGATGGTTTGACAGTTTGTGCAGAAACTTCAGTTGTGCAAACCCACAGCCATCAGATGCCTTGGTGCCTGGTCTCAGTCCATCCCGCAGGTGAAGAAGCCGGATATGGAAGTCTTGGGCTGGTGTGGTTACACATGGTCTGCGGTTGTGAGGCCGGTTGGATGTACTGCCATATTTTCTAAAACTACATTGAAGCAGCTCAATTGAACATTCAATTCTCTGGCAACCGCTCTTGTGGACATTCCTGCAGTTGACATACCAATTGCACGCTCCCTCAAAACGAGACAGCTGTGGCATTGTGTTGTGTGACAAAACTGCACATTTTAGAGTGGCCTTTTATTGTCCCCAGCACAAGGTGCACCTGTGTAATGATCATGCTGTTTAATCAGCTTCTTGATATGCCACACCTGTCAGGTGGACAGATTATCTTGGCAAAGGAGAAATGCTCACTAACAAGTATGTAAACAAATGTGTGCACAATGAGAGAAATAAGCTTTTTGAGCATATGGAAAATTCCTGGGATCAATTTTATTTCAGCTCATGAAACATGGGACCAACACTTTACATGTTGAGTTTTATATTTTTGTTCAGTGTGTTTAGTGCTTTCCATGTGTTCTATAACGGCCTGCCTATGAATGTAATCTGGCCTTGCTGCATGAAATACAAAACGGCACATTGTCATCGATGTGAAATTCATCTTTTGACATGATCTTCAGGGTTGACTTATTTTTGAACCACCTGCATGTTAAGAGAATAGGTGTGTTTCCTATTACAGATGTTCAGACTAACCTGGAGGGGTTAGGGGCACGTGTGCAGTCTGTTGCTGTCAACATGGTAGGGAAACCAGACGTGTCAGATTTGGTTTTAAGGCCTTTAAATACACCCTGCTTTTAGGGGGCAAATGGGTATTTGGGTGTTCGCCTCAAATGCATTAAGCATAACTGACAAAGTACATGAAAGTGAATTGGGACATGCCAGCAACAATCACGACTTAAACATGCTGTTAAAGTTCTTTACAAATTTATGCAGTTGTAAATGCCACAATTGCTGGTAGTTTTAGTACATCTCACTGAACCCCCTCCCCCCCCCCCCCCCCCCCCCCCCCCCCCCCCCCCCCCCATTTGCATACCACCCCCTTTTTGCAAATTCATGCAGGAATGCCTATACTTGCATATTCATCTAAGGCTGAACTGCAAAGAAACTGCTGCTGCAAAGCATTCCCCAAAAAGTCACCATCAGTATTGCGCATGTTAGTACATTTCACCTTGACTCCTTTGCAACTGGTTTGCGACAACCACAACACTTTAGTACATCTACCTCTAAAAGAGAAAAATCACCTGTATGGATCACATTTATGTACAACAGTTGGAGGGCTCAAGTTTAGCTAGTAATATTAACAGTGGTGACCAGATTTGTAAATCCTTAAACTAGGACAATATGGAAATATTGTGGATGACTTCTAATGTCAAAGCGACAGGGAAGAGCTCAGGTTCTTATTTCACTTTGGTTATGTTTGATCTATATTGAAAGTGAATGCAGAGACTCATGGTGATATTCAGAGTGGAATCTTTTACTTCAGGAATGTTGTGAATAAATTCTTGTTGTCTTTGTAATGCCATTGCATTACACAGTAGCAATTCAATAGTATCGAATTCTGAGATTCTATTTTATTGCTGATCACTGCTGCAAACCTAGTCCCTTTTCTGCCAAAGAAACTTCCCATCTATCTCTGTGCTATCCTCCAGTGTCCAATTTGCAAGTCAGACCTTTCCTGCATGAAAACATTACATATCTCAATAGTTCTATTTATGAAATGGTTACTTCATAGAACCAATTTTTTTTAAATATTGAATTTCTTCAATTTTAATGACATGGTATTTATTCTGTATATGTTTTCTATTGCAGTTTAATTGGATCATTGTTTTTCTCCTATTAAAGTTGTCAAAGTAAAATACCTTTATAAAGCTATTACCTTAGGAACAGGATGACACTAGTGCTGACGCCAGACCCGGAAAAACACGGAAACCAAAACACGCTTTTGCTGGCGGTTGAAAAGTGAGCTGTGGCGCTCAGTATATTTATTAAATGATTAACAGAAAATAAAAGGAGTAAACAAAACCAAACCCACACAAAACAAAGGGCGCGTTGGCCAAACGAATAAACAAATAAAACCGCAGTGAACGAAACAAACAAGTATAGTGCTGGGATTTAGCAAACACGTCTAGCAATTGTTTTTAGTTTAGTTCTTAACCCTCGCGTCTCTCCTCACTCTCCATCTCGAGTGCAGACAGCTGCTGGCTTTTATGTTCTGGCTGAGGTGTTAACTAGCTATTAGTTAAATTACCTTATTATCCCTCGGCCACAGTCTGCACAAGATTTAAATACGGATGTGGGACTGTCAGCTAATTAAATAATCAGTAGCTGATCCGTCACGCATCCTCAGGCGGTTTTCAAAAATAAAAACAATAACCTGGCGGACGGCGCCTCGCTTGTCCGGCCAAACAATGCATAATAATATCGGACGGCTTTCGCCGTAGTATTAATACATAACTCAAAACAATAATAAACAAAGCGGTGGGACACTCCGCCACACACCTATACAACAGATAGCATTAATCTTAAATATGAGTACTCCATTGTCTCTCTTTTTTTTTTTTTTTTACTTTTTGCAGGATCAAATATACAAATACAGATATACAAATGAGGGGGTCACCAAATTAGAGATGCCCCTTTTTTTTTCTTAAAATAAGAAACGTAAAATGAAACGAGGATGTGGTTCTTTTTTTAAAAAAATATTTAAAACTATTTGCATCATACAATATTCTGCTATCTAAATATATATTTTTAAAGGATTTAAATTGGGACCAAGAGACCTGAAACCATTGTATTTCATTATTGCAGAAAACACATGTCTACTTAAAGAAATAGAAAAATGTTCTGAAACGTGTAAAATATTTTTACAACATGAATTTCATATATAATTTTGTATTATTCACGAACATATGTTTCTTAGAGGGTACCTGTGGTGAACTGAAAGTGAATAGAGACTTATTTCAATAGAAAATAGGTTTCCAAATACCTCTGTCGCATTGTACAGCCCCTCCTATTGTTGTAATGGACTGTTTTTAATGCACAAAGTGTTCAAACCTTGACAAGCTTCAGTGCACTGTTGTGGAACTTTTCAGGTCCGCAACTAAACAAGCCAACTGCACCAGGTATTCAGAGATATAAAGCTTTATTATTTTGCGCAAATGAGAACAGCTCAACACATCAGTGTTAGGAAACCTGAACAGTGTTCTATACCTTTAGAGACAGGGTGGTTTCCCTTTCAACCAATAAGCTAGAGCCAACTCAGTTGGTGTAACAAAGAAAGGGGGACAGGTATTTACAAGGTAATACAATAAAGGCTAGGTGGAAAGATGGGTTTGCCATGTTCCTTTTGTCACACCACCCACAGTTTGGTTTTCAGCTACACGTACCTGCAGTTTAATACATTTACTTTATTTCTATAAACTTAATAGATCATAAACTCAAAATGCCTTAAAGCATATAACTCAGTGAATAATTTTAGTACAGAGTAGCAACAGACAGGTACAGCAATGGTTCTATGCAATTATTCCCCTACAGCACTGCGTTGTAAACATGTCAAGGTAATGTGACATGACTGCATCTATTTCTGCTTGTCGCCTATAGCTACATAAAGCAAAGTTGTTTGCATGCAGATATACAAATATCATGGATGAAGAGAATAATTCCATCCCAATACAGTAGTACCTGCATGAGCTGTTCTTGATATACTACAGTATGTGATTGTCCAGGCTACAGACTCGCTGGTATTTTGTTCATTTTCTTATATAACTTTTTTATTAAATCCATACATGTACCAGTCTTTTCAGACACATTTGCGGTGCAGACACCCATTTTGTGGGGTAAAATACAAGATGAACAAACAAATGAATGCAAGTCTATTTTGGTATGTAATTAAATGATATTTACCAATGCACTTGTGGGGTGGGTCTCATTAAAATGATAATCATCCCCTTTTTAAATTTATCCTTTCAGGGATATCATAGTAAGCAAGTATGTACTGCTTTAGTTTTATTTAGTACTGCAGTAGTAAATTAATGTATGGGACAGAGTGCATTAAATCCTGGTGAACTGGGATGAGATTTTATGGACACTGCCAAAGGAGACTGTTGGGAGGGAAGTCTTTCATCTTTTGAGAAGCACATATGGGAGTGTTTTGTTGCCTGGAAAAAATAGAAAGTTGGAAGAGTGGCCTGTAATTTTGGTGCGTAAAAATATCGTCAACTTATTGGAAGAAACCTAACCGCACACAAAACAAAGCTCTCAGAAGTGAGAATAAATTTCATAAAGCTAAAACCTAATGATGTGCATACATTTAATAAATTGAACAGAGTTACTTGCTTAGTGTCAATTTTATGATGTATAATGAAAACTAGCAACATTTAAAGTGGTCAACATTTATTTGGGTAGCCTCATTCAAGGAATAACTACAGTAATATTTATGAAATGCCTACAAAAACTGTACTGTCCTGTAATATGTGTGTGTATATATGCTGATGACATCCTCATATTTACCCAGAAAATAACGTGCCCAGAAAAATTACAAACAAGAATACAAGAACTACACAAGGCTAGCATCAAAATTGGTTTGCAAATGAACCTGAAGAAGCCTCGAGTCATGTACAATAAATATACCACACCACAGGCAATTGAAGTCAATGGGATCAAGCTTGAAGTCAATAACTATGTATACTTAGGACAGTTAGTCGCGGCAACAGAGAACCAAATGTGTGAAATAAACAGAGGAGCAAAAATTGGCTGGCATGCCTTTGGAAGATTAAGCATGGTTCTGAAAGGGAAATTACCCTTATGCCTCAAGAAGAAAGTCTTTGACCAATGCGTGCTGCCAGTGCAACTTACGAATGTGAAACCTGGACCCTCAATGAAATAATGACTCAAATTACAAATGACTTGGAGTATGGAAAGATGCATGCTGGGAATGAAAATAAGACAGGAAAAGGAAGGAATGCATAAGAGCGCAAACAAAAATATGCAATGTTATTATAAGAGCAAAAGAACTGAAATGGCAGTGGGCTGGACATATAGCAAGAACAGATCATCACTGGATCATGGAGATACTAGACTGGATCCCAAGAGATATAAAGCGATGAAGAAGACTACCTCCAGGAAGATGAAATTAGGAAACATGCCGGAGCAATGTGGATGAGGAATCACAATTTTTTTGCATATTTGACGCTGAATTATCGGATCTTCAACCAAAATCTAATATTTAGATAAAAGGGACCCTCAGTGAACAAATAACACAAAATTGATACTTATTTCATTTAACACCCAGTGCCCCCATGTGAAAAAGTAATCTTCCCCCTTAGACTAAATAATTGGTTATGCCACCTTTAGCAGCAATAACTGCAACCAATCGCTTCCTGTAGTTATTAATTGGTCTCTTACAGTGCCGTGGAGGAATTCTGGCCCATTCCTTCATGCAGAACTGCTTCAACTCAGTAACATTTGTGGGTTTTTGAGCATAAACTGCTAGTTTCAGGTCCTGCCACAACATCTCAATGGGGTTTAGGTCTGAACTTTGACTAGGCCATTCCAAAAAATTAAATTTCTTGTTCTTCAACCATTCTGATATAGGCTTGTTTTTGCTTTGGATCACTGTCTTGCTGCATTACCCAGCTGTGCTTCAGATTCAGCTTCAGTTTACGGATGGATGGCCTGACATTCTCCTGTAGAATTTTCTGATACAGAGCAGAATTCATGGTTCCTTCAATGATGGCAAGTCGTCCAGGTCCTGATGCTGCAGAGCATCCCAAATCATGACACTACCACCACCATGCTTGACTGTTGGTATAAGGTTCTTACTGTGGACTGCAGTGTTTGGTTTTCGCCAGACATAACTGGGCCCATGTTGGCCAAAAAGTTCCACTTTTGACTCATCTGTCCCATAGAACATTGTTCCAGAATGCTTGAGGATCATCCAGGTGCTTTTTGGGAAACTTGAGATGAGCATTCATGTTCTTCTCAGTGAGCAGTGATTTCAGCCTTGCTACTCTGCCATGAGTCCCATTTTTGCCCAGTGTCTTTCTGATGGTAGAGTCATGAGCACTAGCCTTAGCCGAGGTGAGAGAGGTTTGCAGATCCCTGGATGTTGTTCTAAGGTTCTTTGTGACTTCTGCATGATTTTACGCCTTGCTCTTAGACAGATTTTGGCAGGACAGACACTCCTGGGAAGATTCACTATTGTGCCAAACTTTCTCCATTTGGACAATATGGCTCTGACTGCTTTGGTGGAGCCCCAGAGCCTTAGAAATGGCTTTGTAACCCTTTCCAGACTGATAGGCATCAACAACTTTTTTTTTTCCAGAGGTCTTTAGGAATTTCTTTTGATCGTGGCATGATGTGCCTCTAGAACCTGTGTGCTGGCAACTTCATATAAATTATTTTTAAAAATATAAAATTTTCTGTTTGCCCTATCAAGTCAGTGTGATAAATAAGCACAATTTATAAATGTGTGTTCTATTTCTAAAAGCAACCTCCCCTCCCCCAAAAAATATTTCCAGGTGTTAACTTGCTACTGCAGAAATCTATACAATAAATGTGTTGATAATAAATAATGGTAGCAAAAGAATTAAATAATTGATAAATGCAGAACTACTGAGGATGGGTAATTCATTGTCCATTTACCCCACTTAATAGATATTATATATATGCAAAATAATTCTGCTGTGGTAACCCAAGTGCTATCCGTTTGCCATCAATTGGTTCCCCTTTTCACCCAAAAATGTGTTTCTGCATCTGCAGTGAATACCCCCAGACTCACTGGTAGTGTATATAAATTCAAATCCTAGCAGTTCCATGTGTTACACAGACCAGTAACGTGCAGAGGACATTAAAAGGGCAGGGGATCCTTGAGAAAAAAGGGCACTTTTTAAGCATGGCATGACTGAGAAAAAGGGTACTTTTGAGGCGTAAGCACAGGAAGGCTTAAACTCAGTGAGGAGGGGTGTGTGGGCTTAAGTTTGGGATAGATGGGGTTAATTCCATCTCTGCCAAATAAAAGTGTGGAATGTGGTTGGGTCATGATTGGATAATCCAATTTAGTCCCAGCCACATGGTATAAAAAAGAGAAATCCTTTTATTGGACAAAAGACAATGCAGCGAAGGCCATTGTCCAGCCTGAATACCAAAGGTTTGTATATTTGAAAGTATATGCACTGTTTTGTTTGAACCTTTTATTTTGGCCCCCTTTGTTCCTGTTTTTGTGTTTTGTGTGTGTAACATTGCTTTAAAACTACAGCTGCTGACTCTGGCTTTACTTTCCTGTCGCTGACCAGCCTTGACCGCTGTTTACTGATGGAACATCCCATACTCTGATGAAATAAAGGACAATGGCATTGGTTTAATATTTATTTTCAAAATGCACACAGAATTAAAGGTTTTGTAAGACAAAAAGGTGGTTATCCTTTTTTATTGATCTTGCGCATAAAAATAACAACCTTGCCTAAGCCAATGAGAAATCTACATTACATTGTAAACCAATCTGTAAGGAAACCTTTCTAATTTTTAAAAGTAGCCCTCTTCCCCCATTACAAGCTACAAAGTCTAGAAATACTAAAAAACGAAATAATCTCAATGATAGACATTAGAATACATTGAAAAAGACAAAGTTAAAAAAAAAAAACCTTGTCATTTTAATGTATTAAGTATAATTTAGTCTTTTTAAACTTAGCACAGTTGTTCTAGATAAGCTATACAGTAGACTCACTACTAATGTGCATGTTCTCAATTCAACCACTGTAGAGGGCTCTGGAGGTATTATTAGTATTTGGTTTTTTAGCAGTCACCTTTTATCAAAGGTGATTTACAGAGACTAGGGGGTATGAATTATGCATCAGCTGCAGCATCACTTACAACAATATCACATTCGAAAGACAGAGCACAAGGAGGTTAAGTGACTTACTCAAAGTCACACAGTGAGTCAGCAGGGATTTTAACCCAGGTACCTCTTGGTTACAAGCCCTTTTCTTTTATCACTGGCCCACAGCCTCCTATAGTATTGAGACACACACTGAACACATCTACTGCACTTCTGTGCTTGAACAGGTCACTCTTTCTCTGAGGGAAAAGCTTCCCTTTAAGCAAAGTAACTGTAACTAATGTGCAGGGTGCTCCTGGAATAGCTTCAATTTTGAACTAGTTTCTTATAATGTACTTCTAAATTGTTAATTTAATCACCTATTTCTTGTTCTCTGCATGCAAGGCTAGTAAAATAAATATTTCAGTTTCTTCAGCCTTGATGTTAATCAATGAAACACCAGTCAAACTATCAAAAAATCCTAATCTTAAACTGCTGCATGCTTTAAAGCGGTTTAATTTTTTATTTAAAGTTAAACAAAACACAACTGGAGCAAACTTGGCCCCCATTTGCATTGCAGTAGGAGGGAGGAGTAGCAACATGAATGAAAAAGGAAATGGAGTCTAATATACCCCCAGTTGTGTCTCTAACTTGGCCTGTTTTACATCTTTACAGGGCAGGTCCTATTTTGCAGATACCACCTTTTAGAGGACTGGTCTGTTTATTCTAACGACTACTTACCGGAGCTCCCAGTGGCATATTCAAAACAAATGTCTGAAAATAAATGTGTTCAGAATCATTTTGGACAGTGTTTCATGAAATTGCTATGTACCTGTCACTATTTACATCTATTACAATTCAACCACAGGGGAATTGACTTGACAGGCATTGTAAACTGTAATGAATTAAACCCACAGTAGCCGTTTTGGTTTTCTTGTGTGCAGTGCTGCTGCACTGTGAGTTGTTGGCTGATGTTAAACCGAAGAGATGTAATTCCCTCATACCCAAACTTATCCTATACACCCCTTCAAGGGATAAGAATGACGGGAAAGTATAAGATGTTGCAATATTTGTTGCTGCCTATCATATATGTCTGAAGTTTAACTGGGTACCGCCCTGCATATTTACAACGTTATAAAACAACGCAAGATAGCAGACGGTTATAAAACTTATTTATTGTTAACCGGGTGGAATGTTGTTAATTGCAAAACGTAACGAACGTCGGACGAATACGTGAGAACAATTTGAGAAATTATGAAAAAGTCCTTCAAGTTCCTTCAATATATCTATATATATATATATAATATATATATATATATATAGAATATATTATATATATAAGATATATAATATATAGGTAAAATTTCCGTCACTGCATTAAATTAGTTTATTATGAAACTGAAAAAAAAGGTTTCTTTGATAAAAGAGGTTGACAAACACATACAATAATTCACTGTTACATTAACACAGATAGGTTTTTAGTCTTGCACCATTATTTTATTTAATCTGTGGACACAAGGAGTAAAAGTAAATTATAAAATCTACAGTAAAATAATTTAAGTGCTTGGAAAAACCTCATCGTATATGTTGTCTCTTCTATATTAATGTTTGTAGGGGTGGCAAGTCCACCCTTTTGATTTTGTTGTTTGCATGTATAATACTGTATTTGCACATGAAGTTGTAATATTGTCAATGTTAAATAATGTACTCTTTATCTTTAGCCATTTATATTTGACCATTTAAAAAAATTGGGGAAGAATAACCCATGTAGAATATAAGTGTGGTTCTCCTAAACTGTTTCCCCAGAGATAGAGCTTTGATTTAACCTGGTTGAATGCAATTAACTGTTTTCCAAACCCTGAAGCAGACCTACTAGACTTGCAAGTCAAACAGTCTGCTTTGGTATTGCAATAATACAGATTATAGCCTTCAGTGTTAAATACAACCTATATACCCTACATTAGATGGACACCAGGCTCGTCCCATGGTAAAGTACATGATTTGAAGACCACCTTTGATCTTTTAGGTGGTTGTTCAAAGCAACTTTAAATTGTTGCCCAAAAGTAAGGGGGACATGTTGAAGTTATGCATCTATAAACTGCACTGACTTGAAAACATATTCTTTGGGAACTTGACATATAAATATTCCACTGGTTGTGAAATATGAAGTTTAATGACTGTAGAAAGCCTTCAATACAAGTTGTATTGATGTTTTCATTGGAAAGGCACTGTCCAGGTGGTGTTCTTGTTCAGTGTGATTGGGAAGGATCCTCAGATGCTGATTATTTCCTAAAGAGCTTTCCAAAGTTATTGTAGCCTTCCTCACCGAAGAAGTCATAAGACCCCTTGGCATTGGAGAGGTGGACAATCCCAGTGACAACGAGCACGATGATGAGAAGAGGAATAATGACGTTCCACCCTGAAGCCAGAATATTGTACCACTTAGCCTTGTGCGAATAGAGGTGGGCAGCTTTGATGTTTCCAAGAACATTCTGATCTCTAGTCTGGAAAAGGAAAGGCAAAAAAATGTTTGAAGGGTGATTCATTATTATTATTTATAAGCATGTCAGGGACCTTCACATCTCACCATGCTGTAAATATGAAATTAGCACCATCAGTAATATGAAAAAGTACATTAGCATGACTTACAATTTCCATGCTCCTGTAAAAAAGGAAATCAGACACATGCCTCCATATACCCCCTGATTATGATACTTGATCATTAAGAATGTCCTTTTAAAGTTTATGACGGGATAAGAGGTTCTCTCAATGTAAAAACATGACATACAGACAGACTCCTTATAGCGCTAGATTCTGAAATGCTCTATACCTTGTGTTAGTATGTTTCAAAAGAACTGGGCAAAAAGTTATCTAGATACATTAAAAACAGTGTGAGAAACACACCATATTGTGATACACTCAACGGCTTGTTTTTTTATACATATTTAACCCATTAGCCCAGCAAATTAAAAGAAATAAATAAATATCCTGTTACAAACTTACATCTTAAAATAATATTCCTGACAAATGTCAGTCATTTCCTGTAAGATGTTATCAGCTGAACTTATAACCTTCTAGCGCTGCAAGTAGCCACTGCAGCATTCCCATCAGCTCACAGCCCTATTCACAATACTTTAAGGACCTTTTCAGGAATGTTTTGTGAAGGATTTAAGAGGGTTAGTAGTTAGAATCGAGATTCATCTGCAGTACAGGGCGATGGCTCAGTTTTGCAGCCTGGTTGTCCTTCCTGTAAATATACTTTCTAATTCTAGGATCTTGCATCACTCGCATCCTAACTAGGGTTTAAATAAAATCCTTAGATTAACAACACCCACCGCAGGCAAAAAGCTGTATGGATTTTACAGGTTTTTGGATGTGGTCTTACAAAAATATGTATGTCAACATGCAAGGTCTAATTTTCTTGCAATTGTGTGTTTTATTGAATAGGGAAGAACCTAACTACTTTGTAATTAGGGTCATAAAGAGACCAAAGGTTTTATTTGTATAGAAGACCTCCCTTTTAAATATGTGGCTTGTACTTTCCGTATTCATTTTAATGTGGCTGAGGCTTTCACAATAATTAAAGGGCTCAGAGTCCCCATCTTGTTTGATTTCCATGCTTTTAAACATAATTGTTACCAATACGTTTGTCGAAATGAATTACTAATCCCCCTTTTAATTTTCTTAATTTTGCATGGGCCGGCTTTATAGACATCCCTTTAACTCAGGTACTACTACTACTGTAATTATGCAAACTTTGTCACGCTGTCCAATATAAATACATGTTAAAAAATAAAAAAAAGCTTAATGTTTTAAAAATTTATCCTTATATTATAACAATTTGTGGGGGGGGGGGGGGGGGGGCAGGCGGTTGCTTTAAACAAGGGTGCATTTGTTATAATGTCCATTAAATCACTCCCTCAAAGAACAAGTAGCTGCAACTAGGTTTTTTGTCATTGTTACATTACTTTTGCAATTATTGGAAGTGGTTCTTATTGAGGTTGTGTGGGTTTTCTTTGTTGCTAAGTCTATGCAATATTGAAAGAGTTAGCCATTGTCTTTCTATTATTAAGCACCAGTGGCATCGAGTGCACAATACTGTAATCCCAGCAAAATCAAAGTCAGATCACTAGAAAACTGATCTAGCCTACGTAACGTACCGGAATATTGATAGCAGGCAACAATAGCTGGAGAGCAGCTTCTGAACTTGCGTGAAAACACCTGAACACAGACTTAAAATCAAAATAACAGTATCTGAGAAGTTAGAGCCACATCTATAGGAAAGGAAACAACTTACTCTTTGAGTGGCTGTTGATTGTGCATTGTAATTCATCCTTCTTACTGATGCCTTCGTTTTGCCATCTAATTTTGAGTTCATAGAACATTGCTAAAAATAATACAACATTTCTGTATCTACTGTAAGTCTTTAGGAATAAATCCAAGATGGCTGGGGTTTGGCACCATATGGAAGGCAAGCTGAGAAATTCAGAAAACTGAAAAATAAACCTAATAAATTATCTGACATCAGTTTAAGGCTTGGTATTCATTAAACCTTTCTAAACTTTACCTCAGAATGCTTGAACTAATCCTCAGTTTCTTCTCATGACGTCTTCAGTGTAGGACGGCAGACAGACATGAGCCAAGACAAATTTTCCTGATGAAGTTTCTTTGAACTCCGATTTGAACATGCTAGTGCTACTGTATTAAAATCCAAGTTTGGTTTTCCTTTTACAGAAATTAGGGCCCAAATTGCTTAGTGGATCTTGTCCAATGAATTTAAGATGTCCACGTTTTTTATTTCTAAAAAAAATGCAATAAGCCCATTTAAACTAATTATTAATGTTATATTTGACTCTGTTTGGAGAGACTCCTACAGTGTATGGTAATTAAGGTATATTGAAAGTCACTTATCCAAATGTGATTACACTTTGTATAAACACTATTTAGCCCGAGTTAGAGAATCTGTATAGGGTTGTCTGTCTGTATTTTTGTGTCACTCACAATTTTGCATATATCTGGAAAACTGTTTAACTAATTATGATGAAACTTGTTATTAACATTGTTTAACATCAATTATTGAAAGTATCAGATTGTGGGAATATATAGTATGGATGTTTCTCTGTCTCTCAGTATGTCACACTAACATTACAATGACTGATTTCCAATATGTGGAATAACTTATTTTCTGAAGACATAGCAGTAATATATTTTCCCATGATACTAACTAATGAATACCAATCCTAAGTACCACTTTTCATTCAACTATGTACTAACTATTTCTTATCCTGTACTATTCTGTACTGTTGATACACGTCATGCTTTTTTAATTTACAGCCGTGTGTGGGGATCCACCTTAGTGACACACATGTATCTTCCATTACTACTGCATGCAGTTTAAAACACATATGAAAATCTCACCTTCACTGAGTAGATAAGGGCCATAAATCCAAGGCAGCAGAAGTTCATGTAGAGAGTGTTGCAGAGAGACCACAGCAGATGGTCTTTAGGTGGAGGAGGAGTGGGTCTCACATTGATCACTGTAGAACTGGGTGGATTCATGGAAATGGAGTTGGTAGGACATGCAGAAGTGGCGTTGTCCATCTTGGTCTCAGATTCTTCCCTATAGCTTTCTGCAGTAAGTTCCTACATGAAATGCACCAGTGCTTTGGGCTAAAAGACTACTCTTTTTTTTTTTTTTTTTTTTTTTTTTTTTATAGTGGCAAGGTTTAGGGGCGGTCTTTATACCAAATTACAGACAAACTGTATATTTAGATGTGCCACATGCAAAGATGAGAAAGGTTATTATTAAGTGGTTTTGTTATATTTTGCACTTTTAAAACATGTGGAGAAATGGCTACTTAGTGATCTTTTAAACTGCTTTGTTCCCTTTTATCTGGTTACTGTTTGTATATTTTATAGGAATGGGTGTGCAGGCTTTAACTTTGGTTCTGATTAAGTGACACATTTTAAACGCCTAGGACCAAGCTGAACCCTAAACAGAAGGCCCGCGAGAGAGTACATTGTCAAGGGGTAGGGTTAATAACCTGTAGCTCCATTGGAAAGTGTGCCTCCATTTTCTTTCTAAAAGAAAACGCCCAATGATTGCAACGATGTCCTAGAAAGTGAAAGCAAAAAGTATTTAAAACAGACTGTTAGTAATATTTAAATGTTGATATTTGATTTGCTGCTTTTATACTGAGAATGTATTAGTCTTGTAGATGATGCGTCTTCAAGGGTTAAATTCTGGGAGCAACATGTTTACATCTCCTGCTGTGACTATTAATTCTAAATTGAAGCTGTTGGTATGATGAAAATGTTGCTAGCCATATATTAACAGTATTGTAGAATAAGAATTAGCATGGTTAATCATGATTTGATAAGAAATTCTCCAGACTAATGCAATAATATGTGACAAAGACAGCCCCTATCCCCCCATTAAAAAATGTTACTACCAGGTTTCATGAAAATTGGATACACGGTTCTGCAGATATAGGATTAAATCTCCGGAAGGGATACTAAAAGAAATGAGAACCGATACAGCCAGAAGATTTAAAGGAACAGTATAGAAAGCTGACTAGATGGCAATACTGTGTGGTAGTTAATAGCTTGCTGTACAGCCCAAGATTAACTACCAAGTGAATGCTCTCTAATCAAGATTTTATTGCAATTAAAAACAGGTAAAAATGTGCTTTTTCATACACATGTAGTCTGCACATAAATGTTGTAATTGATATTAAAAAGTACCAATGCTACCTGGCTTTAGTTATTGGTCAATCAACTGTTAAATCTTCTAGTGTAAATGTTAAGGAAATTTATACATTATTTAGCACTCCTTTAATACCATGGATCATGTGCACTTTTTTTACCTGCAAAATGGGTTTATGCAGCAGCTTGCTCAAAACATTAACATTTACCGAATAAGATGGGTAATGTCAGAAATTATCAGGAAATAGATTGCTTTTTGGAAATTTACCGATTTAATCTTATGATTTATCGATGCTTATTGGTAAATGCAGGTATATCATCGAAGAATGTATTTATTCCAGCATATAAATTGTCAATTAACAAATTAAAAGTTAATGTTGAAGAATATATTTATTTCTGCATATACACTTTCCATTAACAAAGTAATCATTAATGAGCTAAGAGTAATGCACAATAGAGCAATTTAAACCAGTTCAACATGGAACTCTACTGAACAATGTTGTGATCCGCGTGTGTATAAAACAATTCACAACGGTGTTGAAAGATATTGTACTCCAAATATGTAGTAGTTTGATGAAAAATAAAATTCTGTTAAATGCAAATTAAGTAATTTAGGACCTGTTTTTTTCAATAGAAAAAAACACAAAATGCCACAAAGAATGACAGTTAATAGATATATTTACTTATTGCAGTGTTTTGTGGCACTTGTAATTACACAGGAGTCCTGAGGCTTACAATGCGTGAAAGCTGGACATTCAGTCATTAGCATAGACACTTGGTTATTCTTGAGATTCACAGGTAAATGTCCGTTGTAAAGTGTTGTCATGTTTACTTCAGAGATTTACCGTTTTGCTTGGTAAATGTCGACATGTATCAGTAAATCTTAAGATATGCCAATATTCTGAATTTTACTGTAACAATACTATATCAGAAAATATTAGTTGTGAAAATAACTTTGTAAATATTGTTAAATACATATTCTTAGTGCTTGGAGTTCAGTTCTCATATGTACAGCAATAATAGTAAATGCTAACTACAGTGAAACTAAGTGTAGTTAACTTACCTCTGTTTTGAAGTGTATCCTATATATTTGAAGTGATGGGGGTATTAATATATTTAGTGAGCTTGGGAGTTAAATGACAACAACTAATGAATGCATTACTCTCCTATCCCAATACTTGGCATCACATAGGTTGGGAAAAGGTTGAGCACCATTGATGAATACTGGACTTATCTGTACAATTCAGCATGTGATCTGATAGAAACAATTCCTCTACCAGGGAAGTTTAAAGAGAAGCTGCTCTAGTCATCTGGTAGACATTAGGATGCTATGGTGGTTATTCATATTCACCCCTGCAATTAGAGGTAAACTCCACCCAGGGTGTGCGCCTGAAATAAAATATATATATATATATATATATATATATATATATATATATATATATATATATATATATATATATATATATATATATGTGTGTGTGTGTGTGTGTGTGTATATATATATATATATATATATATATATATATATATATATATAAAATGTACTACACAACTTAAGACTGTACATTAGACCAGTATTTATACAATGGCTTCTGACAATCTTCAGAACTCATGCGTTGCAAAGGGAACTAAAGTCTTTACAATCTACTACGCTTTCAATATCTGGTTTTGTTCATTTTGAAAATCTGTTTTTAATGTAATTTTAGTACCCAATTTTGGTGTAAGCAGTTAGTGAAGAATTATCATTCCCTGAACTTTGACAAATACTACATATATTTGTACCACAGCAGAAAACACAATGGTTCTAAGAGGGTAACAGAAAAACACAAGTGAGGAAAGACATAAACACTGAGGTACAGAGTTGTTTATTACTCCCATATAGAAAATACTATAGTAGCGTCCAACAACACTGCACACATATATTATAGGAAAGTGTTTTCGGATGGTATTAATACCATTTTTCTAACAGGGCTTCTGTACAGTACATTATTTTGTTGCCTCGTTTAGTTTGTGGCCTACTGCGGCTATTTTAAATTACAGATATTTCCTCTGGCAAAAGCTGCCTTCTTTTTTTCCACAGATTAGGTACAAATCTGCTTTCATACTCTAAATGATGGTTATTTCTCTACAAAAGATTAGTAATATCCACCTCAACTGGTGTAATTATATTTGAAATTAAGAAGTTTATGTGAAATGTCCAATTTAAGTTTTTCTGACAGAGAATCTATTTTAAACAGTGGATTATCTTATACAACACCCTGGAATTCATAAAGCTGCTCAGTGGTTGAGGTGATTAAGCGAGGATAGAGTTTTTTTGACGGGCTGATCTGACAGTTCTTTCCCTGGCTCGGGAAGTCAGTCAGTCCGGAAAAAGGCGAGACTCAGTTGCAAGAACTTATTAACCTGGAAGGTCTCATCTTGTCTTGCACATTACCAGACAGTTAACACAGTTCCGAAGCTGTATCCAGGGGCCAGCACGAAACCGGACAACACTGCACCTTTGTCACAAAACTGTATTTGCACCACTAGCACTGAATCATGCACTAACTGACTTGTGTATGTGTTTTGCGTGGGTGTATATAAACAATACAAAATATAAACACCTTTTCACCTGGATTACAATTGTCTGTCTGTTATTTAATCACCTGTACCTGCACACAATCAACCACTTGCCACATGGGCCAATAAAAATCACCAACAATGGAAAATGAGACATTTAAAAAGACCCTGTTTTCAGAAATATATCCAGCATGTTTACACATATCTGAGACCATGTTTATAGTTAGTCTAGTTGTATATTTGAATCTTTCAACTGCTGTAAATGGCAACTGTGGTCTAAGGGTGGTGCTGAACCAAAAAGGCTTAAGTTATGATTTATGATTTTAATAAGACTGCTGATGACAGGACAAAAAAATCCTGGCTTCAAAGGGTATAGTTCAAAATCTTCCACAAACCTTAGCCCTCTGACATGCACAAATGACAAAGCAATAATGAACCCTTGCTAAAGATAAATAACTGATGCAACAGGGTTAGAGTGTCTGTTTATATGAATTGTGCTACACAAGGCTTTACATAGTTTTCCTTACTTTATTTCAGAAGTCTTACACTTGTCCACATTCATTGTGTTAAAATATTTTTTTTATTTTTATTTGACTTTAATTTTAAATACAGTAATACCTCACTATTAAGGCCAGTCAAGAGAAAAACATATTGGGGCCTGTGACTTGGGGTGTGGGCTGACAGGAGAGAGACACAAAGGTGACATACACAATGACACTCAGGTGTGCAGGATTTATATACACCAAACACAAATGAAAAACTATGTGATGCTACCAGCAATGTTACCGCACGGGGACATACAAATAGTGTACAAAAGGCAATACGGCAAGTGCGTCTCCGTTATGCAATGGAGGTCCAACTGACACACCTCACTATACTTGTGGGATTTTAAATCCCTAAACTAATCCCTGTTCCTTATAATGATTATAAGCCTGACCCTGCTTCCACACATGGTTAAAATGCCTGGTGATCGGAGGATTTTGGCTTTTAAGATTTGTTGTCCAGTTAGGGATCTGCAGCTGGCCAACCACCAGCTGCTCTTTTCTGCACAATTTACAATTACTTGAAGACTACCATATTTTAAAGTGAATATGGATCAAATATTGTCTACTGAGATGTCATTAAAAGATGTGTTTTTTTGCACTCAGATTTTACAACATTATAAAGCTACTCTAGACTTCCAACGGATTTGTTAAATGTTAACACAAAAGTCCAAAGAGCTGTTATTTGTTGTGCATTCAGTGGACATGCTCCTGGTATCGTAAGACTATGAACCCAGTTTTAAAGAAAAAGCCAGACCCCTTCTGTAGAAGGATTTAAACAATTTTAATGGTATAAATAAGCAAGAAACAACTCTGAACACAAACTTCTTACGTGTAACTGCCTTGTTTCTAGCTAGTATCATTCCTTTTTAGAAAAGTTGCCTTTGCACTTGCTTCAGAATAGGGCATTTGTGCACTGGTTTACCCCAATCGCCTGAAGCTAGGACTTACCTCATTATTGTGTCGTGAAGTTTTTCTCCTTCTCCTCCCCTCTAGCTCCTTAGCAGCTACACCTCCCTTATGGGGGTTGATGTGCCCCATCATCCAGCCTTGGTTGACCCCTGACAGCTTCACTGATTGAATACCAATAACTTCAATGTACTTTGCAACACACATCTCCTTCACTATAAAAAATCTGGAGTTTGGATTGTATCCACTTGGAAGACAGTTGTTTTATGTGCTAGATGCACCTTCATATCACATCATTATACTCATCACGCCATTATGTTGCAAGGTTTCAGTCAAGATGGGCAAGGCAGTTGATACAATACATTAATTGCAAGAGCGCAGTTGGTAATTGTATCCATATGCAAGGGGAACCATCTTCACTGAAAATATCCTTTAATCAGATTTTGTGAATCTGTAGAAGAATACAATGGTAATGCACAGACAAACATAAATGTTGGTATTCCATACATTAAATGGCTCCCTGTACTGGATAATTTTAATCTTGGGTTTAACTTCACTGTGGACTGCAAAATGAAGCACACTAACATGGTAGTTAAGAAATTAATATTAATATTGTGTGTTAAGAAGAATTAAGGAAGTTTGGGGTTTGACTATATTAATGGCTAAACCATTCACTTTACATTTGTTTTACAGTGTATTTGGCTGATCAATGCAACATAACCAGTTTGACTGGCTAATCGATGACAGGTATTTGTTCGACTGGAGTAAACAGGTCAAAATACATACTAGAAATAGAAGTATCATGGAAAAGTAGATCACAATGACCTAAATCTTCTATAAATCCCAAGATTCAGATACCTTTAATCAGTTTGTGCATTATTTCTATGTAAGGTCTGTGTTGCTACAAAAGAACAGTTTACATTATGTACTGTAAATGGTTTGAATGCCAATTAAAACTAACTGAAGTAATTCAAGGCTATTTTACTTACGTACATTATAATCTCAGTTAAGACTGTGCATGACTTCAGGAGCTGCTCTTTAGTTCAAATTGCCTTGCATTCACATATGTAATATAGGCTAGATCAGCTCAAGAGTCTTTCTTTTAACAAGCACCAGCACCATTTAATGCACAGCCGTTTATTGCCATAAAAATAATTGATCAAATGTGCCAGATCACAGGATGGCCCTCGCTCTTGCTTATTCTCTCACACTATCTGATCTAAAATACATTTGATTCTACTTGCTATTTTGATCTAGTAAAATGTTTTTTAGGAATTAAAAATGAATGGCAAAAAACAGGATGACTACGACTACATATTCAGGACCTGGGCTTTGGGAAGAGGTTTGCCAGAAGAAAAGTAGAGAAACATCTTTGATAAATGTGTGTCCTGTTCTTAAACTGAAGTTAAAAAGCTCAATCTTTGTTTATAAAGTAACACATACTGAGGTACTTTCTTTGTTGTTTTTAGCATCCTTTTGAATAAACAGTCTTGTAACATTTTGTACGAGGCTTTGATGGCTGGAAGCTATTATATATGTTAGGCTGAGAAAATCCAATTAGATGTCTCTTATGAATAATGTTTCCATGGACAGCTTCAAAGAGGAATGTGTTTCCTAGTGTTGCTATGGAGAAAACAATTAAGCGTTTAGGCATGGCAAAAAGCCTTTCTGGAGCCTATATCTGTACTTTATAGTCCAATGAAAATAATACTTTGGTAACTAAGGAAAGTAACGAAAAAAACTGACAGAATCCCACTCAAGAAGACAAACGTTTTAACAAAAAATCGTTCGGTGCCTGTATTGATGACTGTGTGTTTAAGTCTTTCAACTGACACATGCTGCCTATCCATTTATTATGACCTCTAACTAACATGTTAGGTCACAGTTTGCCCAGGGTTTTAATCTATTCAGTCATTAAAGATATTGTAGATAAAAATAAATAATTCCAAAAATCTTACCCGTATTGTACCGACATCCTACATAGGTTTCAAATGTCCAGTTTTGAAAGAAACACATTATTGTAAACTTGGTTAAAGAAACCTGTTTGATATCAGTGTTTTCAGACAGTGTTGCTTCATCATTTCAGGGTGAAATTGTCCTCATCCCTTCAGTGGCTTCTTTCCTGTCAAAAACAAGTCTGCTGCTTCCCCTATTGACTGACATGCTTTCAGTCAGTAACATGCTATGACCCGAAGACACTGCTGAGTTGAAATAACCAAGGGTATACTATCTGTTAAAAAGACAGAGGAAATTGAAACTTCCTTTAACCTATCAGCTATCACGTTAAAGTTAAAAAGCATGTGTGCCATGTGTTTCTTTCAAAACTGCACATTTGAGACCACTGTCGCTAAAGGAAAAGCAAAATAGGTGAGATTTATGAAATTATTTTGTGAGCTGCAATCGCTTTATTATTTATGACTTCTCTCTAAGTCTTTCCATATGTTATTGTTTGCAGCCATAGCTGTGTCTCTTGGTGTCCACTCTCCTTTCGGTTTGCCTGTGAATGTCCTTGCTACCGTGGCACCTGCACAGCATGCATCCACTATCAAGCCTCTTTCTGGTAGACTGTTTGAAATTGTGCTACTCTCACAGCTTTATAGTGCTGCAGGGATCACATGATCCCCCCCCCCCCCAGATATATATATATATATATATATATATATATACATATATATATATATATATATATATATATATATATATATATATATATATATATATATATATATATATATATATATATATTATATATATATATATATATATATATATATATATATATATATAGATCCTTATATATAAAGATAATGCAACTCGGGGATCCTGAATGGTTCACCTTGTTAAGGCATACAGTCAGGAGAGAGCAGGTTTGCCTCCTGGCTATGCCAAGTTGCCGATCTTCTCTGTTGATCCCATAGGCAAAACTGGCAACAACTGTTTCATCTCACCATGCTAGCGTCTCCTGCTAGCCACACTACAACATCTTGAAAGGAGTGTCAAAATAAAGTCAAAATGCGGTAATACTGTACAAGCTGTCAAGTTTAAAATGTTTTTTATAAAAATGAAATATTAAAACGAAAGACAAACTATCGGATACAACTCAGAAGTTTTATTCAAGCACCTCATATCAAACAAATGAACAATTAAACGTAAAAGGGTTCATTTTCTAACTTACCACATATAAAGCACTACTTAAAAAAACAAAAAACTATAACATTTCAAAAGAAACTAGTGTGTAAAAAGGTATATCCACATACAAAATTGTAAAAACAAAAGTAGTTTTTAATCTAAAATGAAAGTAACATCTTGCGTGAGTGCCACTCGCAGCACAGAAGCCAAGCTGAGCTGCTGCAGCCTACAGCTTTGCAGTTTTCTGATCAAAATGTTTTTGCTGAAGCGTTGTGGCTAGCTTCAAGATGAAATCTCTCCTACTGATATTTTCCTCGGTGCATTCCTTGTACAAAATGAAGGAATTGATGGCTGCCAAGTCCAGCAGTGATAACAACAGGCTTATATATATATATATATATATATATATATATATATATATATATATATATATATATATATATATATATTATATTCAAAATAAAAGCATGTATTGTAGAAGGTGGTTCTTATGTTAATGAAAAGTAACTTCTGAAGTACCGAGGCTTGCTGAGGGTCTGTGATGAAAGTATTCATGATGCCTCGAAAGGGAGGAGGTCCCAAGCAAAACTGAAGCTGGAGACGCCTCTTCCCATCAACCCTGAACTCCCCTGGGGGAGAGGGGTATAACAATTGGGGCTGTGACAGGGCTGTTTTGAACTCTAGGGCCTGGGCCTGGAGGTAAACCAATCTGATGAGTACCTGGTTCACTTTGATACCTACGCAGATGCGCTGTGTGGTAAGACTGTATCTAGCATCTGACAAAGTAAGACCACAGACGGGACGCCGGCCGCAGCAAGTCCTTTATTGCCATGTCCCTGCAGATGTACACTTTAACAGCAGAGATCATCTTGTGGATGGAATTGACACTCAGAGAAGATGCGCTGCATGTGGAAACAAAGCCAAGTTCATCTGCACTAAGTGTGCAGTTGGTCTTCACCACGTGATTGCTTCAAAGCATTTCACATGGCCTGATATAAAGATTAAGTAGTGGGGTTCCGAAAAATACAGCATTACACCTCCCCACGTGTTGCTACAACTGTTTAAATAACGTACCTGTAATTTCTATTTTCACTGTTAATATCCTGACAACTTTTTACACTTAACTTTAAAGTTTGTTTCAAAGCTGTTTTCAAAATGTCCGCTCTAGTGCACTGATAGTGTAAGGCTTATTACCCACATTGTCAAAACAGGTAGCACGGCAATGATCCATGATGTGGTACAGAAAAGCCAGAGTGATTTAGAAGACAGACCTCAAACCCTAGTGCACCAGAGCAGACATTTTGAAAAGATCTTTGAAACAGACTTTAAAGATTTAAGTGTTAAAAAAAAAAAATAAAAAAAAAAAATAAATCAGGATGTGAACAATGAAAAGAATATTTACATATACGTTATTTCAACAGTTGCAGCAACACGTGGGGATGTGTAATGCTATTTTCGGGACCACTCTACTTAATCTTTAACACACTGTTGTTCATTTTGCTGATCTCATATTTTAAGTTCCATCTTCTTCAGTGTAATATAATAAGACAGTGGCTAGTATAGTTTTCGGTAAAAGTAGACTTTAGTCTTGAAAGAATCAAAACACATTCAATGTGGCACACATGTTTTGAGTTAATTATAAATATTATTACTGCTTGGTTTTAAATATATAAAAAAATCAGTTCATTTTTTTTATCTATGTACTTATTTATTTACTTGCAATTGTATTCATACATTGTTCAAGCTGTGTGCATTGATTGTTATTTGCATTTAATGTTATTTTCCTGTTTTTTTTCATATATATTTAAAGATTTTAAATTCAAAAGTTCAGCTCAAATCAATTGCCTCAACATTTTAAACTACTGTACTTCTAAGTGAAAGATATTAATTATATTTTGACTAATGGCACCAGGTATAATTAGAAATTCACAAGTTACCAAAGAATAGGTATTGCTGCTTAAACTTATGTCAGTACTCAAAAAAAATGTTAAAGTAGTAAATAATGTGGTCATTATAGTCAAAATAATGAAAGAAAAGGATTCACTGTAGAAACTTGATAAAAAGAACTACGTTAACATCATACGACAGCCACTACCCCTAGTCACCCATAGCAACAGAACAAAATGGATGCGATTCCCGACCCTCCCTAAAAATACAATGGAAAACCATGTTGAGAATTTAAAAGCTGGACTTATTTTTTCTTACTGAAGTGTGAAAACAAACATTACAAAAAAACATTTTAAAAAAAGCAAAGATACTATTACAAAAACTTGTGCTGCAGGAAAACTTTTAGCTGCAAGTCAGCTGAAACTAGTAATTTTGTTCCTGCCTTCTTTCTTTACTTTCCATTTCCTTGGAACAGGTTATGCTGGTCCTGGGCTTCTTGCCTGGCAATATTGTAGATCTGAAGGACTCCAACAGCAAGCAGAATAATCATAATGAGGAAGGTGAGGATGGTCAAGACCAGGGCAGTCACATTGAGGCAGCGTGCAGTAGACCCATAGTGGCGAGCTCCCTCCAGATCTCCCACAACTTTCCTGTCTCTCGACTGAAAGGGCAAAACGCAATATAAATACCAATAACCACAGTGGAGAATGAAGTACTTTTTAAACAGCAGAATTCCTCAGTACCCTGCAGCAATGTAAACTGCCAATCGTACTCGTGCCTATTCCAGAGTGAATATTTGAAAGGGGCTGATCTTCAGTTACAGTTGCCTGTTCCAGTAACTTTGCTTAGATCAATGTCTTTAAAGTAAGATAAGGTCAATCCCAAGCGCTGCTACTTTGGATAAAGTTTTCTTTTGTTTTGTTGGCTATATACAGCTCAAATCTGGTGCTTGCAAAATATAAAAAGGCACTAACTTTTTGTTCTGTACAATGTAAACTGCTACACCACACATTTTTAGCAGCGTACAAACTTGGGATGGGCATTCTTTAGCAAAATTGATTAAGTGTATCACATTCGGGTATATTATGAGATGCCTGCACATGCATTTCACACTTTTGTGTATGTAGAGCGTTGTGAATTACCAAAAATCTGGGAATTTATGGACCAGTCTGTCACATGACAGGTACATTACACAACTCACACACTCAAAAACACACATTTCTATCAATTTCTCATCCTTGACCTTTATTATATTAATATAATGAAAAAATAAGCGTCACAATTTTAAACGTTTTAATAAACATGGTAAAAAAAAAAAAAAGTGCTGTACCATGATAAAATACTGTAGCGATCTGTACTTGTGTTGTATCCTTTTGTGTGTTGGTGTGAAGCATGATTGCATCCCCAGGGTGCTTGTGAATGTTGTCTGATCTGGTTATTTTTGTGCCTCGTTCGATTTGTGGGGTCCAATAACATGTCTTGTTATGTCTAAATATTACATGTTTTTCGCGTATAAGGGGCTGCTTGCACGCGGCTGTGGCCTGTGTTGTGGTGAATAAAGTCTGTTGTTTAGCGAATGTGATCTTACTGCGGTCATCTGACTTTTATTTCAACGTTACAATAAATACAATTACGGGGCTCTTGTTTCGTTCAAGCATCTTATTTTTTAAGCATACAAACAAAAAACAACTTAGAAAAACAAAACAAAAAAACACCACCACTATCCTTAAAAGGGATATCTTTGGTAAATCACCTTACCGCATTTACAATTACTAACACCATTTACTTGTCTATGCGCAACTTAAGTCCGCGCTAACTCCTAAACCTGTCATTATTAAACGGTTAGGATTTTAAACAGTTTGTTTCGTAGCCTCTACTGCGACTACAGCCGACGCTGTAATACTTTGACCAACATTTCATAAATACATTTATAATGTGTTTTCTTTACTTTACTTTTCTTAAAATGAGTTAATAAAGCTTAAAGAAAAAAGAAAAAAAGGCATAATTTTCAATTTGCGTGTGCGAGTTAAGTGTTCCATAACAATAACCCACATGAATGCCTTTGTACGTTTAGATAATTATCTAATTGTTTACAGCTTTGGTAGTGTTATGTTTCCATAGTTACTTGACAATATTTTGTCAAGATACAGAAGGAGACAGTATTTTACAGTTTATTATTATTTATAATGAATATATATGTAGCCTATTTATTAGTATATTTTATAAATATTACGATGTTCGTAAAATTACAATCACTCCACCCCTCCCGAAGCAATCAGTCTTGCCAAATTGGAATTCGCCCAGCGTGTGGAACTAGTGAGGGGCCCTTCCCTACTCCTCTCCACAAAACGTGTACGTTTTGAAATAACTATGTTAAAAGTATTTGCACGGTATTTGATCAAGGTCTACAAGTTTGCGCGGCCAGAAAATATCGTGTCGCAGTTAATGTTATATATATATATATATATATATATATATAATATAACCAAAAACCATAACATTCCTTGCAATTTTAAGACAACACAAAAACATGCAAGATACTTGCAATGAAAACTTTTTTTTTTCTATTTTTTTAAGTGTTCTGTAGAGTACTTACCTTGATTGAGAAAAGCAGGGCTGCGAATCCCAAACAGCAGAAGTTCATATAGATGGTGTTAAAAATTGACCAAACAATGTGATCCCGAACCTGGGGGTATACAGGAGGACCCATGTTCACCACCGCGGGGCTGCATACCCCCCGATCTTCTCTCAGCCGCTCGTAGTTATCGGTTTGGATTTGCAGTGGGACATTGTCGCGGGTGTATTGAAAATTCTCCATTGTTGTGAATCTCTACCGTTTGAATAACGTTCTTTCTAGAAGTTTGCAGCAAGTTGATTAGGCGCAGGCTGGGTTTACCTGAGGGAGGGACGGGTTGTGTTTTGTTCATAGGCTAAAAGGAATGTATCCCATTTTGTTTTTGCAGCTCTGCTCCCGCCCCCAAACAGAACCCCAACCAAATTTAAGGCATTATTATATTCCAACTGAAACACAGCCGTACTGCATGTAACAACTCTAGTGAAAAATAAAGTAAAATGAGCTTGATAGTTTTCAAGGGACAAAAAATCCTGCAAAGCAGAATTAATAGCATTCTGCAAAGTCATTAACACACTTATAAACAATAATCAGTTATTCTACTGTATTTATTTTTGTGGAACAGGTTTTGTTTTCTTTTTTTACAATACAAACAATAAATATACAAATGATCACACACACACACACATATACATATATTAACAATTATAAATATCTAAACTATAATGCCTTAATAATACTGTGCAATTCCAGTTAATAAAATTGTTATCTTTCTTTCAGAGATAAATTACCCAGATGGGTAATTATTCATTTTTTCAAAATGCAAAAATGAGTCTGCACATTCCCAACATAGTATATCATACAAAACTCATACATAATAATCTGTATTCAGAAATAACAGAACTACAAGAAATGTAAACAATTGTATAAGAGTTTTTTTTTTTTAATTAAAAGTTTTAGTTATAACGGATTTGAATGAAACTGTAATTACTGAATTCTACCAGAATCACAGTAAACTATAAGTCATGCATTTGAATAGTAATTTAACATTACCATAATAATATTTTTAATTAAAAAAAAAACCTAAAAAAACATATTTTACAGTTATTTTGGCATACATTTAACAGTAATAATGTCAGATTAAGCACTGGAAAAATTGTTTAGGAGACACAAATAAACAGCTTTGTGAAAAAATCGCACATAGTTGTTTTGTAAATGATTTTTCTTAATCAGTGATAGTGGGCCTTTGTGTCGTGATGACCACTGTGATATATTGACCAGTGGCAGAGGGAACCTGTCCTGTAGTGTCTGAGCCAGAACATTGTGAGTTAACATTGTTCCCAACAGTCCCAAAATTAGGAGCATTGTTTACAATATATTGAAATTAGACAATGAACATACAGTGAATGTTCCAAAGGCCTGACCACACAGTACAGTGTGGGAAAGGCAAGAGTGGGGGAGGTTGAACAGACTGAACAGGTTTGACTTAAATATGAAAATGGCCGCTGTCCTTCACCTTGTGGGTCCCTTGTGTTTACTGACGTTGAACCAGCACAGATGAAACAATACACTTAACCAGCATGCTTGGATCTGATCAATGTTTATCACTAACAACATGAGGAGTACTGTCAACATGAAAAATCTTTTCAGAACAAAGATAACAAAAACACAGAGTAACAGTGGATATTAAAAGTATTCAGAAATATTCACAGGTGAAAGTGGAGACAGGTTGCCAGACCGGAAACTCAATTAATTGAACACAACAATTTTGAGGAAGGGTATATATTAGCTGCAGTGATAAACCAGCTGGACACATTGTTAAATCTATTTATTTTTAATTTTTTTTTTTACCACAATTTATAGTATTTCCCCATAGTGTGTGTGTTATTTTCACGTTAGCAAAGGTTAACAACTGTTTTTTAAAACACAGTATGTAATGCTGCCTTTTAAATTGACACATTTGTAAAAACATTATAAGCCTTTTTTATTTTTTAGTAATGCCAGAGAGATGTTCTACCAAAACAAATCTGAATTATTACAAAACTGTTACAATCAACAACAAAACTGTCCAAAATAAGTAAACAAGTAGGGTAATGAATGCAATATTTAAAACTGTGATCACCAATGTGTATCAATATGCAATAAATTAAAACATTGAATTGCAGTAACTTTATATTTGGAGGCATAAGTTACAGTAATGTGTAAACATGGATGTTAGGAAGGCTAAAAGCAATATTACCAGTGATGCTGAACATAATCCTAACAACATCTTCCATTATTATAAAAGTAAAATGACTGAAAGAGGAGGTTAAGGTATTGAGGGATGAATATGAAATGCAAAATATCTGATGTATTAGGCAAATTTTTTTTTTATGTTTTCACCAGAGAGGAAATGACACGGCACCAGTGCAGTCTGGTTGTGTACACACAGGAATTGAAGATTTTAGCATCAATGAAATGGAGGCATTAAATAAGCTACAGGAGCTACAAAAATAACAATATTCAAGGGTGCGTAAGGAAATAAGTGTAGAAATAAGTAGACCACCGGCTACTATCATGAATAGTTCTATAGAAACAGGTGGGGCCCCTGAAGACTGGAAGCTTGCAAATTTGTGCCATTATTTAAAAGGGGGATATGACACTCCCAGATAATTTTAGACCTATTTGTTTAACTTCCATAACTTGCAAAATGATGGAAGCAATATTGTGAGGTAAGTTTGAAGACTTTATACAGCAACAGTATTATAGGGGACAGCCTGCATGGGTTTAGAAGAGGGAGGTCATGCTTTACTAACCTTCTTGGCTTTTTTGTGGATGTTACAGCTAATGTAGATGATGGCAATGCTTATCATACAATTTTTCTTGATTTTCAAAAAGCCTTTGATAAAGTCCCCCATGAAAGACTCATACGTAAATTAAAATCAGCAGGAACACAGGGGTGGACATGAAATTAGATATCGAACTGGTTATAAAATAGAAATCAGAGAGTAACTGTGAGAGACATAAAAACAGGTGTAAGGTAATGCCTGCAGAGTTTGGTGGATTATAGCTTAAATACTGGGATTACAGTTTTCAATCACGGCATATAATGGTGAAAAAAATAAATATAATTGTATGTATACAAAGTGTTATGTATATAAAGCCATGAGACTGTAATCATAGCAATGTTAATGTTTATCAACAGATAAACACTGAAACATTGTAGGATTCAATGTCACCAGGCTCTTTTGAAATGTTTGCTGATGTTCCAGTGTCAGTTTAATTTAGCTGGAAAAATTACTGGCTCTTTATTTGAACACTCACTCACATGCAAAACTGCTGTTGCTCAATACTAAACAATAATCAAACAATCCAGTAAGCAATTGTACTTTACATGCTATCTAAATTCCACTGTGACAGGGTAGTCAGGGCGGTAACCTCGGGCCAGGAAATCATAGCAGCACAAACAGGATTTGTGCTGCTGCGCGTATTTATTTAACAAAAATAAATCAAATATTTAAACAACACTGCTCACAGAGCAAAATAAATGGTTCCTCCTCTTTGAACACCCACCCTCTGCAGCCAAAGTGCATGGCTTTCATATTATGGTAGAGGGGTTACCTAGCTATTATCTTATTACCCCTTGGCCATAGTCTGCACGGTTTAATAATTATTCGTGACTGCCAGCTAATTCAACAATTACTAGCTGACAGTCACACATTCCCATGAGGTATTCTAAAACTACAACAATGACAAATAATGTCGGACAGCACCTTGCTCATCCTTCCAAATAATAATACAAAACATGACTTTTTGCTGTCATATTAACAATACATAAATCAACATAATCCATCCATCCATTATATGTAACTGCTTAATCCTATAGAGGGTTGCAGTGAGCCAAAGCCTAGCCTGGCAGACATAGGGGTGCAAGGCGGGACTACACCCTGGACTGGACACCAGTCCATCATAGGGTAACTGAGAGAGGCCAATCCACCTAGCCAGCATGTCTTTGGACTGTGGGAGGAAACCCACGCAAACACAGGAGAGTATGCAAACTCCACACAGACAGACCCCAGAGGATGGAATTGAACCCAGGACCCTGGGGCTGCAAGGCAGTGGCGCTAACCACCACGCCACCGTGCCGCACTAAATCATAATAATAAACAAATACAAAATTACACATTTATATGCAAGGCTTTGTCCTGCCCCCTCAAAGTGCAGGACTTATCTTCCACCCTGCCACATCCACCAATCAAGAATCTCCAGTAGAGGGCACTGTGACAGGATAACATCACAGCCAAGGCAGGTGAATGTCAGGACACAGACCCAGAGACAGAAGCTGCAGTTGTACAGTTTTATTTAACAATAAACAAAGAAAAAAGGCACACTGGTCAAAACAAAAGGTTTAGACAAAACAAAAATACAAATACTTTTACCATCAGGCTGGGCATTATCGTTCACTCACGGTCTCACCAACACAGTACATACCCTACCAAAACCCCTCCCACAACAAATGATCCCAACTGCCTTTTTATACACCTGCGGCTGGAGCCTAATTAATCATCAATTGTTCTATTCAATCCAGCCACATTCTCACTTAGAGCTGACAGGGAGAGATTAACTCAACAACACATGTGCAGGGCCTCTGCCTTTTTACAGACATATTAGCATTAAAAAACAAAATTATATTTTATATATATATTATAACAACATATTATGAAAGAAAAACAAAACATTTAAAATGAACCTTTAAAAGAAAAGGCATTCTTAACCATTTTTTGCTATAACACCCCCATTATCAGATATTACCTTGGACCCCTAATCAGGGTCCTTTTGCTTTAATAATACCCTGACGACAAGATTTGCTGGCTGGAATCCATGGAGTTACACTTGGCAATGCGGGCTCACCGTTTCAGCCAGTTCCTGTTCTTTGATGTGCTTTGAATAGCTGGAAATGTAAAAGTTGTGGGTGTGCAGTACATGTCACATGACTTAGAAGAAAAGGATACAGTAATCTCAGCCACTTCCATCTGGAATGCATCACAGACAGGGAAGTAAGATAAAGTCAGGGGTCATCATTAACACTGCTAAGTATAACACTGTGGCAGAGCACAGCTCTGCTCTTTAGAAATTGGCAGGGATGGGGTTAAATTCCCCTACCTGCCTTGGTTCATTGTGTTCAGGTGGCTGGGGTTGATTATATGATTAATTTAATTAACGATCAATCAGCGCCCAGCCACCTGACGTAAAAGGAGGCCTCTGCTTTTCATTTAGAAAGAGGGAGCTAAGGAAGCAGGTTGGTGTTTGTGTTTTTTTTGTATTTGTGAATCCAGTGAAGGCATTGCCCAGCCTGGAAACCTTAATTTTGCAAGTTTTGTTTTTGTATTGCTTTATTTGTGTTTAAATCCCTTTATTTTGCCCTTATGCATGTTTATTTTGTGTTTATTTATAATAAAAGTATATTCTATTATCTATCCACTCGCCAGCCTACTACATTTGGTGTCAGAGTGGGATAGCACCACCTAGAGGCTCAGAGCAGTATTTATTTATTTTCATTTTTGGAATTTTTGGGATAATTTTATTTTTTTTTTGAAAAAAAAATAAAAATGGGAACGAAGAGCAGACAGCGGCAAAGGCAAGAAAAGCAGCAGCAGCTGAAGAAATGTAAGCTGCTGCAGCCACCGCTGGAGGACCCGGCCAGCCTCTTCCCCTGGTGCAGGAAGGAGGACCATCGTTGGCGGTCCTGCCCAGACGTGCCACCAGAAAACTGGTGTGTCCGGTGTGAGGAGGACGGCCACAACTGGGCAGGATGCCCCTACAACCAGGCCCAAGAAGAGGTGCCGTGTTCACCCCGGGCATCAGGGGCCACCCCACTACCTCCAGCACCACCACCTTCACCACCGTCCCAGGAGATCTGGGACTGGTTGATGCAACCTGAGGCAGACCTCGTCCACGATCTCCCCATAGTTATCAACACGCTGTGGTGTCGAGATGAGGAGAGGTGGGAACAGTGGGAGGAACAACACCACCCAGCGTCCTTCCCAGAGGTTGCCCTCATGGTGGTTAATTACCTGGCGGTAGACATGGGAGGTGCCCCGGTCACTCTAATAAAGAGGGGTGAGTCGCCTTCCCGAGAGCCCAGAGGGGAGGAGCTATGGCCCAAGGATGCCTGCCTTGCACCGCTCAGGGATGACGCTTCCGCATCACCTGGGGTCGCTGGTGTCTCCTTTTTGTTTTTTAGGCCTCCCGAAGGTCTGCTGCCTCCTCTGCCACGAGAGGGAGCCGGGCCTCCGTCGCCACCTCTGCCACAAGAGGGAGCCGGGCCGCCGTCGTCGCCGTGCTACCTTGGAGATTCGGGGCCCCCTCAACCAAAGAAGTCTTGGGGGCTCCGACATCAACCCCGCCCACCACCACCCACCAAAACAGCCCACCCAAGGGACATAATTGTGGCTGGTGTACGTTGTACGTGGGGGGGGAGGTATGTGGCAGAGCACAGCTCTGCTCTTTAGAAATTGGCAGGGATGGGGTTAAATTCCCCTACCTGCCTTGGTTCATTGTGTTCAGGTGGCTGGGGTTGATTAGATGATTAGTTTAATGATCAATCAGCGCCCCAGCCACCTGACATAAAAGGAGGCCTCTGCTTCTCATTTAAAAAGGAGGGAGCTGAGGAAGCAGGTTGGTGTTTGTGGTTTTTTGTATTTGTGAAGGCATTGCCCAGCCTGGAAACCTTAATTTTGCAAGTTTTGTTTTTGTATTGCTTTATTTGTGTTTAAATCCCCTTATTTTGCCCTTGTGCATGTTTACTTTGTGTTATTTATAATAAAAGTATATTTGTTTGAACTACAGTCTGTCTCTGGGCCTCTATCCACTCGCCAGCCTGCCACAAACACATTTATGAATACTCATGTGTTCTCCCCTACTGGTAATTTTGGACTTTGAGATGACCACCCAGACCCTCCCCAATGAATGTATAGGAAACACAGCAGGTAAGTAAATTTCAACAATTGTTGTTAACACAGGTAAATATATCATAGACAAATTTCACAGATAGACAAGGAAGCACTACAAGTCCTAAAACCTTAAAAAAAAAAATAAAAAAATTCCTCACCTCTGTCTGTCCCACATTACATACCCAGTCTCTCCTCTTCTTCAACAGGTATGTATAGTACAAATGATATAACAATGTCACCTGGGATCTTGGGGGGCCGCGAGATCTAATCCTGTAAACAGTTGACTGTATGCTCAATCCTGTATATATCACTGGTATGGAGACAGTAATTCAGACAGTGGCCACGGCCTGCTTGATCTCCTCCAGGCCCTGGTGGAAAGAAACAAACACAAAAATATCTTCTGCCACTTTTGCACCCTCACCGACACTGCGCTGTAGTTCCTGTAGAACAAAGGACATGAACAGCACTTATTCCCACTCCAAGCAGCACTCTGTCTGGTTCCAAACACACCCAGCTTTCGCTCCCCCCCACCCCAGCTCTATGAATAGCCTTCCAACACGGCCACTGGTACTTCACTTGAATAGGGCCTTGCAGTTCCGGTCTGTGTTGTGCTGCTGGTAGTCGATCTCCTGGGTCATCCCTTAAAACCTTTGTAGCAGTGATGTCAATAGTGTCGGAGCCACAGGTCATTAATATATCTACGTCCCTCACAAGCTGCAGTGCGTGAGTACCTGCACCTTTTGGAACCCTTGTGTACTTGGAGGTCATGCAACCACACTTTTAGATGCAGTCCAACCATAATCCACATTCAATATTACTCATAGCATTATACTGTTGACTTATCTTGTACATAAATATCCATAATACTTCCCTTTGTATTATATTTAAGCAGTCCTCCCCGAACTCGGAACCATTTCGCCAGTTTCGTGTTTATTCCAGACATAACAGCACAAACCACAGAGCAACAACATTCGTGAAAACTTTTGTGATCATTTGCTTTCAACTTTCAAGTTTAAAATTCCCAAAAATATATTAAAAAATAGGCTACTTTGAAATCGACACAGTCGTTTAAAAACAGGTAGGTCACATAGTTAATACATTAAGCATTAATTATTTAAAGATTGTTTTAGCTGCATATGTCAAATATGTTTTTAATGAAAACAAACTATAACTGATTATACACATCACAAAGAAATCATGCAATCCTGTTGAAAAAGTTAGTAAATGATTGCAAAATACAGACAACAACTGCTGCGTGTGCACATCACTCGTATTTTACCTCAGACACGAGCAAAATAAAAATTAGACGTGCCTGTGGGATGATCTCATTTTATGCATGCGCAATGCGCCATAGGATACAAATTTCTGAGAGGGTACTGAACTCTTTACATTGTCAGACACCTGAAGCGTCCTTTTAGACTGATAAACTGATAGACTTCAGTATAGAAAAAAACAGTATGGACCATTGATGTTGAAGTCCAAACTGATTTTTTTTGACTCGCCAATGGCGGTACGCTACTGTGACAGGGTCTTGCTCGTGTCACGTGTGTGGGTAGCCACTGATTAGGCACACAGAGAGACACAGTGGTACTTACTTATTTATTTAATACACTACATATTGGTGGGTGGGAGGGAACATTAGAGCCCAACCAGCCTCAACCAACCACCAGACAGCTAACTGGCTCCAACGTTGTCACCACATTATCATCAATATAATTTATCATTACCATCACTATAATTTACTATTGTCATTTCCCATCACCATCATTATTATTTAACCTTATAATTTCTCATTCCTATAATCATCATTACTAACATCACTACAATAGTCTATCCTTTCACATTACCACTCACTCTCATGCATACAATACATAACTTATCAATAATCTATTAACATGTAACAATAATTAACAACCATACACCAACAATTATTATCCCCCTGGGCTTCTATAAGGGGTCGCCCATTCAACCCCGCTTACCCCCTAAACCCAGTGTCCCTTCACAGGGCTCCTCTCTGGAAAATCCCCCGCCTCCTTCCCCCACAAACAACAGGCTCCTTTGCCGACGCTTGGCAGGCAATTCCTCCCGCTGACTTCCGGGTAGGCAGGCTCTCCTCCTCCCTCATCAGTTTCCAGGACCGGAACTCCTCCTTCTGCAGCTCTAGGGGACGGACCCTCCTCGGCCTCGGCGTTCGAGATCTCTCGGCTCCATCACAGAGCCTTTGTAAGGACAGCGGCTCCATTCCTTTCCTTCAGCAGCCCCTCAGGGGGTTACCTGCGGTCTGCCCTTATTCCCCTCCCCCAAAAATTCAGGGGTTTGCTCCTCCATGTCTCTCTGTAGCCATCTAGCCTTGCTTCGGCAGGATGCAGCGGAATCCACTTCCGACACTATATGTGACAGGGTCTTGCTCGTGTCATGTGTGTGGGTAGCCGCTGATTAGGCACACAGAGAAAAACATGGAAAGACGTGGAGTTGAAAATGCTGGCACAGGCACAAAGGTTTTATTAACAAACAAACACAAATGAAAGTATAGGTGGTCATTTGACGTTACCAACGATGGTAACGCACAGAGGACTAATACAGCAAGTTGTACAAAAATGAAAAATAAAACACAGTACAAAAAACTATAAATCAAAGGTGCCGTGAAAACGGCGGGCCTTGCAGCAGCCCCCAGCTATCTCGTGCAGATGTTTTTAAACTGACGGACACTCGGTCAAGACCCGCCCACCTGCTGATTGAGCACCGGCACAGCCAATCAATTGCTGCCCTTCCCCTCAACCTAGCCTAGCAGGCAGCAAGTCTCAATCGAGCTCCAATAATAAACAATAATTCAATTCACAAATCAACCCCAAAATGACACACAACCCATTCCCACATATAAATCACACCAACACTTATTTACCATTGTACAGGGCAATCGCCCTGCCACAGCTACGTGCTGCAGTACAGGACTGAACCGGATATCAGACCGGTTTTTGCGGTCCCCTATGCATCCCTACTACATAATATATAAATTTAATGATTTGCACTTCTCCTAATCCCTGTGTATGACCGTTATAACCCATTCCTCTCTGAATTTGCACAGGTGCTTACTTTTTTTCTTTGGTGGAGCAGGTCTTATAGGGTACTCCTTGCTTTATTGACACATCACTAGCAGCCTGTGGAAGATGGAGTCCTGCCTCTACCCTGTGCCCTTGTGCAGTTTTTCCCTCAAGGACTCTCTGAGCTCTGGGGAGAGGGAGCTTCTTAGCCCACTCAGCATTTTCTCTGCCAGCCTCTCCGAATGCCTGCCCACCGCTCAACCAGCTGGCCAGCAGTTAATCAGCAGGAGCATGGGATCCAGCAGATGGGCCAGCCGGGTCACTTCTACCTTCACAAAGCTGGCTCCTCCAGCATGGACCGGACTATCAGGAACCCCTCATCTCAATCCACACTCACTGCTCACCAGGGATTAAAAACACTTTGATAAAAAATAAACTGAAAAGATTAAATAAATATTCATAAATTAAGTAATAAATAAATAAATATGAAAAAGTAGCACGAAATTCTGCTCCTACCACCCATGGCAATTAACACTACAGCCTCTCAGCAAACTCCTTCCATGATCCCACAGACCGAGAGAGAGAGAATAAGAGAAATAACACTGTGATAGCCGTAGTTTTGGTGTTGTTTTCTGTGTGAGTTTTTTAGGTGTGGCAACCCTTTGGACTGAGCTTTGGGAATAGCTCATTGAAGATTTGACCACTGTTTCTCCTGCTCTGTCTCAAAAGTTACAGGATCCAATGGTGCATGGTTCATGTTTGCTCTTTTTGAAAGACTTTTTACCAAAGCTTGCTTCTGTTAACCTGGAGCTTCAGAAAAGCCAGCTTCAATTTTTGACAGCATTGAAGTGATCGATACGTTCAGAATGACAATCACTGACATCGTCCTTCACCTTCAAGAGGAATGGGACTTTTCAGTTTTTGGGGAACTCATCAGTTTCTTGTGTGCCAGGATGAGAGTGTACAGCAAAGGGTCTGCACCCTGTACAGTGCCCGGGCTCTACAAAGGCGAGGCACCATGGAAGCACTTCCTCCTTCAGTCTCTTTTGGGCAGGTGGCTGAGGTTGGATTTTTCCTCGGAGGAGCCATTTCTCCATTGTGCTCACTTCATCCCACCTGTAGGCTTCCCACCCAAGGGCATCTTTGTAGAGGCACACGTCTGGCAGGTGCACATACTCCAGCCAAGCTAAGCACCAAGGAGCCCCTCCTTTTCCGGCGCTACTGCTCCAAACGATTCTCCTTTCGCTGCACTTCATTTTTTCCTTCCTTTTTTTTTCAAACCTGCAGTTCCTGTCTCTAGGGACACAATCCCGACTGACACCAACTGTGACAGGGTAGAGTCACTGGCAAAGCTGTTTCTACCACGAAGTGAGACCCAGACACACAAGCTGCAAGTTTAACCACTTGAACTCCAGATGAAACAGATGAAAAAAAATGAAACCTCTTCCCAGGTACCAGATTTTGAAAATATAAAATTTTCAAACCTGTAATTGCTATAAAATGTTAACATGTAATGAATAAAACACAAATAAACAATGAAAACAAAAACAATGTGTTTTGATAGTATTTCATCACAGCACAGCCAATTCAAAACAGCTTCCCGTTTGCAGCTGGCTTACCTGTAAAGTAGCTGCATGCGCTTTTGTTTGTACAGTCACAAAGGTAAGTGATTAGCTTTTCGGGAACAAAAGCCAAAAGACACTCCAATGGAGAATGCAAACTCTCAAGTTCCACGGCAGGGTGCACATCTGTGTGAACAGGTGCAAAATCAAATGATGGAGGACTGGCACAATCATAGGGATCAGTAATAAACAGCCAGACCCCTGCTGTTCTTGGCTCCATAACATCCTAAGTTAGCATCACTGTCACTGGTATTGAAATCCTCTGAACCAACTTCGAAATCTTCACTATTCCTGTTGTCACTCTTCATGTATGTTGCCATGTTTAGCTTTTGCTTAAAATTATATAAACTACAACTAAACAAGTAAAAGTAATAATAAAACAAAAAATAATTTAAAACACTATATATATATATATATATATATATATATATATATATATACACACACACACACACAGCTCTGGAAAAAATTAAGAGACCACTGCAAAATTATCAGTTTCTCTGGTTTTACTATTTATAGGTATGTGTTCGGGTAAAATTAACATTTTTGTTTTATTCTATAAACTACTGACAACATTTATCCCAAATTCCAAATAAAAAATATTGTCATTTAGAGCATTTATTTGCAGAAAATGACAACTGGTCAAAATAACAAAAAAGATGCAGTGTTGTCAGACCTCAAATAATGCAAGGAAAATAAGTTCAGATTCATTTGTAAACAACACAATACTAATGTTTTAACTTAGGAAGAGTTCAGAAATCAATATTTGGTGGAATAACCCTGATTTTCAATCACAGCTTTCATGCGTCTTGGCATGCTCTCCACCAGTCTTTCACATTGATGTTGGGTGACTTTATGCCACTCCTGGCACAAAAATTCAAGCAGCTCGACTTTGTTTGATGGCTTGTGACCATCGATCTTCCTCTTGATCACATTTCAGAGGTTTTCAATGGGGTTCAGGTCTGGAGATTGGGCTGGCCATGACAGGGTCTTGATCTGGTGGTCCTCCATCCACACCTTGATTGACCTGGCTGTGTGGCATGGAGCATTGTCCTGCTGGAAAAAACAATCCTCAGAGTTGGGGAACATTGTCAGAGCAGAAAGAAGCAAGTTTTCTTCCAGGACAACCTTGTACTTGGCTTGATTCATTAGCCCTTCACAAAGACAAATCTGCTTGATTCCAGCCTTGCTGAAGCACCCCCAGATCATCACCGATCCTCCACAACATTTCACAGTGGGTGCGAGACACTGTGGCTTGTAGGCCTCTCCAGGTCTCCGTCTAACCATTAGATGACCAGGTGTTGCGCAAAGCTGAAGCCTTCATCAAAAGCTGAATGGCTTCCTGCAATATCTCTCATTCTTCTAAACGCTCACAGGTAGATTGGAATCGCTACATGACACGCAATTGGATACAAATGTCATCTGACCTTCCCCAACTTTCATTGCACATTCCACAGTACTAGCACTGCCTTAGAGAATGAAACCTGAAACGTTAGCCTGAGAAACCGCTCATAGAATAGAATGGGAAACTTGACGTACGCGGGTACGGCATGGTACTGTAAGTGGTTAACCGCAAATGCGCATGTTTAATAACAAACAAAGACAGTATACATGCTTATTAAAAACCATAAATTAATGGTGAAAATGTTGCTTTCAGCTAAAAGTTTTATAACTTGGACAGAAAGGCTGGGCAGCATTTAAGTCAAGCAAAAAAAAAAACAATGTGTACCATACAGAGTTTACCTGTTATCGTGGTCAACTAGCCTTGGTCTCCAGCTTAAACAAACAGTACGATCAAGACAACATAAATAAATAAATACGACCCAAGAGCAGGTTCAAGAACAGCTTTTTAATATTTCATGTTATAACTTGCTTACAAACATTTTTGTAAATATATTTAAAGATGGAAATAATTCCCACCTGCTTTATTGCTTAAACTGTTAAATGACCATAACTAAGGCTCTAAGATTTAAAAAAAAACACCTTTTGTGATATCAGGCATTTAAAATTATTATTATGCATTTAATCTGTTTAGACACCTACATTTGTTCTTCAACTACAGTGCCTCCAGATTTGAGAATTGGGATTGATCAGAAAGGTGGTAGTTTCCATTAGTTTATGGATCCAATCAGCCTAATCTTTGCTTTCATTTACAAGATTCTCAAACATTCTGGCAACTGCTAACTTGGCAACCTGAAATTTCCTTTCTCTGTCATCAGTGGTCATCACCCAATGATCTTTGGCAAGCCAGTCCACAAAGACACTGTTTAAGTTGCAATTCCTTATCAACAGTGAAATTTCATTCTTTATTCATGAGATTGAGCTACTAGCATCATGTATATGAAACATAACTGAAAACTGTATGTCCATGTAGACCAAAAGCATGTCTTTCAATCGCTCTATATGAGCTGTATGTACAACAGCACCGACATTGACGTAAAACACATAATTTGGGATATGCGCCACCCTTTCTGTCTCAATAGCACACTATTCATTCCATTTCTTCACTAAAGGTCTAACCATAACCAAGGTGTCCAATAACAGTCAAGTCAACTTATCAAGCCTGAAAAGAAAAACATTTAGCTTAATATTAAAGATATCAAAATATGATTTTGGTATTACTTCTGAATTGAGTGGATTAGTGAATGTTCTAGACTTGATCAACTGCCCATATTCCCCTTTTCTTTTGCTGCAAGTTGCTGTAAAACATCCTGAGTCTGTTCTCATTTGCAGATTATTAGAGTTGTTTTGGTCCACATTGAGATCAACAGAATAACAGTTAAACATAGACCTACAGTACATGAGTGGAAGGGATCGGCAAACAGTAGATTAGCTCTTGTGCCATTCCTGAATGCTTACATTCTTATTAAGGTTACTAAAAACAAGTGTAGTTTTGAAATATTGTACATAACTAAACACATTACAGGTGATTAAAAGTCAATACCAGGTAAACACTATATATTTCAAATGTACCAATAAACTTCTCCAATGTTAAATTGTTTGTATAAACAATTTTTAGAAAATGTTTTACACTGGTATTGGAAAGCATATGAGTTAATAATTCCAAAATATTTGTTGACCAGCAGCATCTGCACTCGACAGAATCTCATCAGAATTAATCAATGGCAGTGCTTTAATTTATAGTTTGGTCTTCAGAGCGTAATTCATTCGTTAAGTCAGTTACTATGAATTTAGTTTTTTAAGTGTAAAGCACAATACATTACGTTAATAATATTAAAGACTGCATTTAACCTATTTTCTGAATTGCGTTAAATTGTATTCAGGTTTTTTCATACATTTCAGCTTCTTACGTGTTATATCGATTTGAATAAAAACACATTATTTTTTCATTGTGTGTTAGTTTTGGAGATTTTCTTTCCATTATGGTGTTGGAAGGATTTCTGCGAGTTAAATCGATATATTCCACAATACTGAATAAATGTTTGAGCACCACATGGTTTATTTCAGAAACTGAAATCGGGTTACATGAATATTTTCATATTCAGCATTACTTTGTAATTAAAATATGAAAGAGATGGAGAAATTATTATCAACTGCCACGTTGGTTGTGAAACTGAAGAGTTTTTGTTTATTTGTGTTGAAGATCCTAAGATCCAATTTTTGTTATAGTTTAATAAATGATGCAAGCTGCCCCCAAGTGCCACTGTGTCCAGACTAAAGGCTTCACACAACAGATGTGACGCGACTTTTACTAGGACGGTACGACAAAGTCGCTATAAAAACACAGTTGCACACCAGACGCGATCAGAGAAACAATGCAACAGATTGAAATTTGCAAAATCTTTCAGAAAGTATGATTACTAACAAACACAATAGAAAATGGCTTAATAGTGTTATGGACCTGATGATAATGGCAATATATTAGGCGATATGTATTTAATCATGTATGAAATTATACAAACCAGGCACACCCAGATAATTAGAAATTGACTCCCTGTCACAGACTGCGGAGTGGGGGACGTCAGACCAGAAACAGGAACCAGAAAATAAACAAAGAGAGAGGTGGAGTTGGGTGGAGCTGAGAACTTGCTTGCGCTCAGCATTTAAGTAAGTAACAGAACAGAAAATAAAAAGATTGTAACAAACAAAAACACAGGACACAATTCGCCAAAACAAACAGACAAACAAAACGGACTACACTGACAAAGACGGTGAGCTTCTATTTTACTTTACGTTATTATTTGTTTTATTACCTCCGTCTCCACACACAGGGGCGGGCACTTTGCCACCCTCCCATATTACGTTTTTGGCATGTTTTTTTTTTTTTTTTTTTATTATTATTTTTTTTTATAATTGATTTGTCAGAAAGGTCAGGGAAATTAGATACTGCAAGTATGATCTTTACCTCCATTTTCAATGAGTATTTTATTATTTATGTAGCTATTAATTTGTTATTAATATTATTATTATTATTAGTCGTAGTCGTCGTAGTAGTGTATACGTACTTGTTTAGAATTGTTAGTGTTTGTTTTACTTTGGCAAGAGTGCCTTTTGCTTTGTGGTGCCGTCAGACTAGCAAATTACACTATACAATGTACGTACTGGCAAAGCGGCACTGCATCGCTCGTTAATAATAATTAACAAAATAAACAGTTCAAACGAAAGAACACACCACACAAAGCAATGGGCACTCTGGCCAAAGTAAAATGAACACTAACAATTCTAACCAAGTATATTTTAGATATTGTAATTGTTCCTCTATTAATTTAGACTCACGTCTCGCCTGGCACGCAAAATGCTGCAGGTTTTTATACAGATGACGATCTCTGGTCACTGGTCACTGGTCACCTTCTGCACAAGGTTTTTAAATAAACAAAACACAAATGCACGGCTTTTCGCCCTCATCTTAAATAATAAATAATCTTTTCGGACTGCCTTCGTCCACCCGCACATAAACAATAATAATAATAATAATAATAATAATAATAATAATAATAATAATAATAATAAATGAATACCTACATAAATGAAATACACCCAAGGGGTGGGCACCCTGTCAGAAAGAGAAGCAGGGCTTGATATCAAACCACATGACATGAAGCTGTTCTCTGATTGCTCAGTTGTGAAGTTGTGGCCTGACCAAATCCAGATTCCATCATAAAGTCTGCAGCTCATCCAAGGCCTCATGAAGCGTCACAATCAAATCATCTATTCAACCAAATCTCTCCTTAGTAATCGCCTGGATTCAGCCCAGGATACATGGCATCTACTCCCACCCTTCAACTAGGAGTACTTTTCTCAACAATCTCTGAACTAAAATGGATTTCCTCAACCCATTTCAATCAAGATTGGATTCTCACTTTTTATTGTTCATTCCAAGGACTCTTTCACTATCAAAGTCTACTTATCTTGACTCCAACATCAGTATTAAGTGATATCAGTTCTTCAACACTACACTCCATTCCAGCTGTCTTCACCTGTGTGGGATCTTTAAGAGCCATCATCCACCTCTTCTTGTTTGCCATTTTTACCGTTCTCAGATACTTTAATCTCTCAAGATCTAGTGATGGAAATGATCTGTTTAGCCACTGAAATTTCAAGGAATCATACTGGCACTGGATATTTTAAGCAAGCCCTCTATATCTAAACTTGACTGTGTGTTCCCCTTGCCTCCTTCTCTTTCAGGTAGTGATTCCTCTATTTATGTGAGGACCCCAAGAGGTGGAACCCCTTTTGTTTGTTGGGTCTTCTCAGGTCCCCTAAGCGACGGAAGCCCCCCTTCTGTAATGTTGAGCTTTTGAAGAGGCAGAACACCCCGCACTATATGTTCTAAGATCTACTAACTTTGTTTTCTTTCCGGTCTGCAAGCTACTTCCTATGTCAGATAACCTCAAAGATAGTGCCCCTGTTTGTATGTCGGGTCATTTCAAAAACGGTAGCCCCCCTCCTGTTTGTCGGGTCTCCTCAGCAACGGAACCACCCCCCTGACTGTTTATGTTGGCCATTGAAGAGCGGAACTACTTTTACGTGTCAATATTACTAATCAGTGTGTTTTCTTTCTGGTTCACAAGCTTTTTCCTATTGTCGGGTCATCTCAGAGACGGTAACCCCCCTCCTGTTTGTCAGGTCTCCTCAATGACGGAACCCCCTTTTATATGTGTAGGGCCATCAAAGGACAGAGCCTCTCTCTTTATATGTTCTATTTGTTACTAACATTATGTCCTAAACATTACAGCAGGTGGCCTAGGTCCGCCCCATGAAAACTGAGTAGAGGAGTGTTAGCATTGGGTTTAGAGTGTAGGTAGATCTGGGTGTCGTCGGCATAAAAATGATAAACAAGACCATGACGTTGAGTAATCTGGCCAAGAGGAAGCATGTATGTACTAAATAACAGTGGTTCCAGAACAGAGCCTGGGGGGTTGTTTATATCTTAACAAACTTTCTTTTGCATGGCAGTTCAAACATGTGTAATACAGTGTGGCAAAGTGCCCCGCCCCTGGGCTATTTATTTGGGTTATATGTTACTTGTAGTTTGTTAATGTTGGTGTATAGTCATTGGTACATGGGATATAAATGGGTCTGTGTAACATGAGTGTTTAAAATGTATATTTGTATTTATGCACGAGGATGGCACAGCACTTCACGCGCAGGTAAAATGTAATATGTGAGCACGGGGAATTGCACTTTTATTAATTCACGTGCAGTTGTACCGAGACTCCAATTGAATGATTGATTAGCAATCAAGTCTTGGTACAGCTGCATAAAAGCAACAGGTTTTTACTCAGTTAGGGTTGTGTGTTCGGTGAGTGGAGAATGGGTGTGGAGAGGAGAAAGTAAAAAGTAACGTATATAATAATAGCATCTCCCTGTGTTTGTCTGTGTAGTTCGTTTTTGTTTCTGTCTTTGTTTTGGCTGCCAGGGTCGTGTCCTGTGTTTTGTTTGTCTTTACAACCTTTTATTTTCTGTCTGTTTCATTATTAAATGCTAAGCTCAAACAATCGCTCAGCTTCACCAAACTCCACCTCTCTGTTGTTTATGTGTTGGTTCCTGGTTCTGGTCTGACGTCACCCACTACAGCCGTCTTTGTGACATACAGCCATAGAGAGTTCACTCTAGTGCTGCTTTTTACAGAGAAACTGTCTTTTCTGCATCTATCTATCTATCTATCTCTATCTATCTATCTATCTATCTATCTATCTATCTATCTATCTATCTATCTATCTATCATTTGAAAATACCATGCACTACAGGGATAGAAATAAGACTCCCATTGCATAGCAGTTTGATCCATTCTTGGTTTTGTAAACATATTAACCAAGTATAAGGGACTATTTTAAGGAATATTTTGTTACAACTGTTTTTTCAAAGGAAATGTTGATGATGTTTTGTGAAGAGGGCCCAGTATCCCTACATAAAGTCAATAAAAATGATTCTTAGCAGAAATATGACACATCTTTGTTACAGCCCGTTTAGGGTTAAAATGTAAAGTAAACAAAAAAACATACTTTAATAGAATAATGTAAAGCAGCCAAGACCCATTTTCCTTATAGCAACAATGTTATACTACCGCTCTCCCTTTCAAGCTCTTGGCTTCAGCTGTATAGACTAATGTTTAGCGAACTGCCAAATGTGGAAAACAAACAACTGTTACTTTAAAAGTACTGAAAATATATTAGCCAAGCTCCCAATTCATTATAAGGAAGTGAAGTTTTAGCTATACAGACAAGTGATCGCTTCGTCCAGTAAAAAAAAAAAAAAAAATCTTGATCAGAAATCCAGATATATATGAGTTCATCAGTTATAGTCCAGTTTATTAGCTCACACCATACTTGGCTTGTGCCAAATGGAAATATTTACTTCTCTGTAAATATATTGACCGATTTATACTTCTATATGGCATGTCAATCAGTGAATGATCTTATTGTATTATTACAAGTAGTCTCAGTGACGTGAGGTTATGTACTGCAGACAATAATATGTTTGATTGATCACGTGTAAAAAAAATATAAAAATGAACGGTGTATTTCAGTAAAAAAAATAAGCATAAAAGATTTTAATAGTAAATGTACTTAATGTATTTTGTACTAAGCAAATATCCATAAAATATACAAAACATATCTGATGGTGACATTATTTTTAAAAGGAATGACAAGCCCATAACGACAAATACTGAATTTGACAGTCTGTATGGATCTCTCAGAGCTTCAAGGTTGATGCTTGGTATTTTTTAATATAGCAATAATGCTTGTTGCATAAACAGCTAAAATGATAACAATAACAATTATAGAAATGACAGTGCTGGCGATGTTGAAGCGTTTAGCAGTGTCACCATAGTCTCTGGCATGAGTCAGGTTATTTGAAAGATTCTGGTCCCTGGACTGTAGAAGGAAAATAGACAAAAATGAATTTATAAACAGTTTCGGATTTTAAGTTTTGAATATTTACATTTACATATTTACAACTAAATTTCTTCACTTTGAATCATGCTTTCAAAGTTTTATTTTTTATTTTTTATATTAATTAAATTATTTTCATGGGTAGGCAAAGGAATAATATATATATATATATATATATATATATATATCTATAGATATATATATATATATATATATATATAAGCAAATCATATTATACACACACACTTCAGACCTTCAGGGGTCCCCAGCGAATATGAATATGTACATAGTAATTTCACATTTTGTTACATTTCCAAGGCATGCACCATGTGTATTGTGTTTTAAAACAATCTGTAGTCTGTGAAAACGCTTGATAAGAATCTCTGGTTAAGTTAATCAATCACATATGCTATAGTAGTATCTGAAGTTAAATATCAAAGTGTTAAATTTGACTCTACGTTGTCTTTTGAGGCCCAAGTTAGAAATATCTGTTTCTTTTCTTCATCTACAAAATATCTCTTGCCTTAAGTCATCTTTGTCAATGTTTGATGCGGAGAAACTGATACATGCTTTCATTTAATCGAGAATGGACTATTGTATGGACTATTGTCTGCTAAAAATGATCTCCTTTCCGTGCAAAGTAACGAAACTGGGAGATCATGCCTTTTGCTCTTTGGCTCCTCATCTCTGGAACTCCCTTCCAAGGTCTATCAGGGACTCAGAGGTTGTGTCTATGTTTAAATTGCACCTCAAGAATCATTTTGCTACACTGACTTACTGCAATGTATTGTTTTAAACGAGGCAGTCTTCCCAGCGACAGCGAGTGGAAGCGACAGCGAGTGGGACAAGTACAGCGTGGAAAAGTACAGAGCAGTTTCGAAGCAGAAAGGAGAAATTGCATCTTGAATTGCTTTAATCAGAAAACAGAGGACATTGGGGAAACACAGCCGCGTGTGTTTTTCTGATAACAAACAAGCTGAAACTCGGAGCAGCTGATTCAAATTCAGCGCCGTTTTGAGACACGGGCGAGGGGAGGAGCCGACAGCACAGCAGAACAACGCAGTTAAACGAGGCAGTCTTCCCAGCGACAGCGAGTGGGAGAAGTACAGCGTGGAAAAGTACAGAGCAGTTTCGAAGCAGTTTGAAAGCAGGTTGACGGCTGCAGAAGAAACTAAACTTCAAAAAAAAAAACCCTCAACATGGTCTTCAAGCCAGTAATCTGTGACACCTGCTTGATGTGGGAAATCCGAGAAAACCCAGCGGAGCTAAACCAAGTGTGCGTAAAGTGCCGCGCGATCCAGGATTTGCATAAACTAGTAAGTATGCTAGAAATGGAGCTGGAAGAAGTGAGACAGCAACAGGATCTTGAGGAACTGGCACACCCACAATTCATGGAAGTCTGCATCACCCCTAACAGACTGAAAGCCACCAGGGAGATAGAAGGTCAGAACAGCTGGGTTCAGGTAGGCAGAAGCAGGGAAAAAAAGAAACTTCGTCAAACACCACCAGAAATCAAAACAACCAACAGATTTGAGTCACTTCAGAATTGTGATGAGCAGAACCAACAACAAGAGAATGAAAGGAACAACATCCAGGACCCTATTGACAGTGGTGACAAGACAGTAAAAAGAAGGGAGGTCATGATTGTTGGGGACTCCATATTGAGAAACACAGCAAGTTCAGTTCGCAGTTTGGACCCCCTTACTACAACAGTGTGCTGCCTTCCGGGAGCCTCGGTCAAGCACATCACTGAAAACGTGGACAGGCTCCTAGAACGAACAGGAGACGACCCGGTAGTAGTCGTCCACATCGGTACAAACAACATTGGAAGAGACAGACCAAAATCCCTGCAAAACAAATTCAGAGAGCTAGGAAGGAAATTAAAAGAGAAAACCAAAACTGTGGTATTTTCTGGTATACTACCCGCACCTTGCAAAGGACCATATGGACAGCTGGAAATAATAAATCAAAACCAATGGTTGAAGACGTGGTGCACACGGGAAGGCTTCACCTATCTTGATCATTGGACCACATTCTACAACGAGGACTATCTGTATAGACGGGATGGACTGCATTTAAATAACAAGGGAACTAGTCTACTTGGAGAAAAGATCCTCGAGCAGGTTCGGAAGCATTTAAACTAGAAAGGAAGGGGGGAGAAATCAACAAAAAAACAGAAGGGAGACCGCATCAAAACAAGAACAACAACTCAGGTAAGACAACCATTAAATGTATTTATCTAAATGCTAGAAGTATCAGAAACAAAATTCTAGAACTTGAAGCTACTGCACTAACAGGTAACTATGATGTGATAGGTGTTACAGAAACGTGGTTATCTGAGAGTGATGGGGACGAATATAATATTTGTGGGTATACACTGTATAGGAAAGACAGGCAGGACAGAAGAGGAGGAGGGGTAGCGCTATACATAAGAAACAGTCTTGAAGCCCAGGTGTTAAACCTGGACAAAGAAAATAAAACCGAATCAATATGGGTCAGAATAACAGACAAAAATTCAAAAGGCATAATAATAGGAGCATGCTATAGACCGCCAGATTCAGACGGTGAGCACAATAATCTGTTATACAATGACATTAGAAATGTGTGTAGCAAAGGAGAAGCCATACTAATGGGGGATTTCAACTTCCCCCAAATAAAATGGGAAAACCCGGTGGGTAGCGCGAAGGATGAAATAGAAATGGTGGAAATGACAAATGACTGCTTCCTAACACAATTTGTGAAGGCACCCACTAGAGGGGAGGCATGCCTTGATTTAGTCTTTTCAAATAACGAAGATAGAATAACTAAAACAGAGGTCAGAGAACCACTGGCAAACTCAGACCACAACATGGTCTCATTTGAAGTGTTTTTTAAAACCCCAAAAGTAAAGACTAAAGCTAAGGTTTACAATTTTAGAAAAGCAAACTATGAAGGCATGAAACAGAGACTAACAGAAGTAGATTGGAGTAAAATAGAGAAAACACCCACAGAAGAAGGATGGTTGTTCTTCAAAAACGTAGTACTAGAGGCGCAAAACAATTATATCCCTAAAGTAGACAAATCTAAATGTAAAACTAAATTGCCAAAATGGTTTAATAGATCAATTAAAAAAAATATTCAGCGAAAAAAGGCACTTTACAGAGCATTAAAAAAGGACCAAAAAGAAAGTACACAGAAAGAGTACACAGAACTGCAAATGCAAGTCAAAAAGGAAGTTAGAAAGGCCAAGAGAGAAATAGAAATGAACATTGCTAAGGGAGCTAAAACCAATTCCAAAATGTTTTTCCAATATTACAACAGCAAGAGAACATTCAAAGAGGAGATTAAATGTTTAAGAGATACAAATGGCAAAATCGTAGATGAAAAAAAAAAAAATAGCAAATATGTTAAATGATTACTTTTCACAAGTTTTTACAAAGGAAGATACTGACAACATGCCCCACATGTCATCCAGTTCCTATCCAGTTTTAAATAACTTTAGCATAACTGAGGCAGAAGTGTTAAAGGGACTAGGAGCTCTTAAAATAAACAAATCCCCTGGGCCGGATGAGATCCTCCCAGTAGTACTCAAAGAAATGAAAGAAGTAATTTACAAACCGCTAACCAAGATCATGCAGCAGTCTCTTGACACAGGGGTGGTACCGACAGACTGGAAAATTGCAAACGTAATACCGATCCACAAAAAGGGAAACAAAACTGAACCAGGTAACTACAGACCAGTAAGCCTGACTTCTATTATATGCAAACTTATGGAAACTATAATAAGATCCAAAATGGAAAATTACCTATATGGTAACAGGGTACTGGGAGACAGTCAACATGGTTTTAGGAAAGGGAGATCGTGCCTAACTAACTTGCTTGATTTTTTTGAGGATGCAACATCGATAATGGATAATTGCAAAGCATATGACATGGTTTATTTAGATTTCCAGAAAGCTTTTGACAAAGTCCCGCACAAAAGATTAATTCTCAAACTGAACGCAGTTGGGATTCAAGGAAACACATGTACATGGATTAGGGAGTGGTTAACATGTAGAAAACAGAAAGTACTGATTAGAGGAAAAACCTCAGAATGGAGTGTGGTAACCAGCGGTGTACCACAGGGATCAGTATTAGGTCCTCTGCTATTCCTAATCTACATTAATGATTTAGATTCTGGTATAGTAAGCAAACTTGTTAAATTTGCAGACGACACAAAAGTAGGAGGAGTGGCAAACACTGTTGCAGCAGCAAAGGTCATTCAAAATGATCTAGACAAGATTCAGAACTGGGCAGACACATGGCAAATGACATTTAATAGAGAAAAGTGTAAGGTACTGCACGCAGGAAATAAAAATGTACATTATAAATATCATATGGGAGATATTGAAATTGGAGAAGGAATCTATGAAAAAGACCTAGGAGTTTTTGTTGACTCAGAAATGTCTTCATCTAGACAATGTGGGGAAGCTATAAAAAAGGCTAACAAGATACTCGGATACATTGTGAAAAGTGTTGAATTTAAATCAAGGGAAGTAATGTTAAAACTGTACAATGCACTTGTAAGACCTCATCTTGAATATTGTGTGCAGTTCTGGTCACCTCGCTATAAAAAAGATATTGCTGCTCTAGAAAGAGTGCAAAGAAGAGCGACCAGAATTATTCCGGGCTTAAAAGGCATGTCATATGCAGACAGGCTAAAAGAATTGAATCTGTTCAGTCTTGAACAAAGAAGACTACGTGGCGACCTAATTCAAGCATTCAAAATTCTAAAAGGTATTGACAGTGTCGACGCAAGGGACTTTTTCAGCCTGAAAAAAGAAACAAGGACCAGGGGTCACAAATGGAGTTTAGAAAAAGGGGCATTCAGAACAGAAAATAGGAGACACTTTTTTACACAGAGAATTGTGAGGGTCTGGAATCAACTCCCCAGTAATGTTGTTGAAGCTGACACCCTGGGATCCTTCAAGAAGCTGCTTGATGAGATTTTGGGATCAATAAGCTACTAACAACCAAACGAGCAAGATGGGCCGAATGGCCTCCTCTCGTTTGTAAACTTTCTTATGTTCTTATGTTCTTATGTTTTATGTATATTTATGTTATGTTTTTTTTTTTTTTTTTTAATGTGAAGTGCTTTGTGATTACTTTTAATGAAAGGCACTATACAAAATAAATATTATTATTATTTAATAGTCAAAACTTGCATTCCTTTAATGTTCAACCAACACAAAACCAACCTTTTTTTTTTTTTATCAACCTCTCTACGTGATCAAAATGAAGATGTACAAACTTGATACATGATATTTGAGGTACCACTGCATTGCTCATTAAAAATAAAACAGTTGCATATATTATTAAATAAGCATCTTAATTAAAAATGATTACTTATATAGTACCGATAGTATTTCTTTACTAATTGCAGTGCAGTGCCTGTTCCATCCTGAGGTTCTCTATATAATGTTTGTTTAGTGTATATAAAATATGCCAAGAAAGATTGATATGTAAATAAGCCATCATCTTTTGTCTCTCTGGGTTGTTTTGATATTTGTTTATCACTGAAAAACGAGAGATATATGTTGTTTGGCTGGGAAAGAGGACCATTGATAACATATTATTTAATCCTATACTGACAAGCATGGTATATATGGTACACAATTTTGTGGCTAGATAATTCAAAGTGACTACTATATATCCAACTATTCAAATATATATTATAGATAAAACATGTAAATAATGAACTGGAAATGTGTATTCCAATAATCTTCAGACTTATATATCAACATTTTAACAAACCTACATGAATATAGGGTTAATTGAATTCCATTATTTATGGATACAAGCAGTGTTTGGGAGGGGGATGGGGGGGTGGGGATGCATTACTGTAATCTGATAACATTGTTTTAAAAAAAAATCTCTAAAATATAAATGTGACTGAGAAGTAACTATTTGTAACTAACTGTTACTTTAAGTGGTTGATTACCTTTTGAAAAAGTAACTTCCCCAACTTTTATTTATCACATATATGTTTGGAATTGAAATGTAAAATAAAAACACTTACTTTAATAGAATAAAACAATGCAATCAATCCCAGGCAGCAGAAATTAATGTGAAGAAAGTTGAAAATGGACCATAAAAACATAATCTTTGTGTTGGGTCTTAACCAACTTCAATAACAGTAGCTGGAGAGTAAACAGTCTTGCCGTCATTCTGACTGTATGACACAGCTGGATCCATTTTAGCAGTGCTTCTTTGTGTGAGCTGAATGGCTGAATAGAAATGTGTGAGGGTTTTATAGCAACTACCGAGGGAGGGTCTTAAAAGCATCAGAGGCCAGAAGCCCATTTATGGGAAAGGGGATTTATATTAACAGTAAACAGTTTTTTGCAACTTGGTAAACACACCCACAATACAAGTGTAAAAGTGTAGTTATCCTAAGTTTTAGGTGCAGTGGTGTAGTAAAACAACTACTTGGTACATATGCCTAATTCTTATAGTTGGGGTATATTTTTAGGTTTTAACAGAAACACTTGATACTGACTTTTTTTTTGTGTTTTCACTCCACCGTTGTTTATGGTGCATTGATAGTATTTTGTTACAATGCACGGACACTGATTCCCTTCTTTTTTATTTGATTTGAGGAGTTCACAAGATGCCTCAACACAGCTGAACTGATATATTAACAGTACAATTAAAGAGGCCCAGCACCACATTTATTTTACTTACAACTCATTTAAACAAAAATTTGGAAAACTAGACCAGTCTAGAATCCATGCTAATGCCGACCAAAAGTGGAAGGCAAACAGCTTTGTTACTTTCAAAGTACTGATGTTAACCAAAGAATGAGAGGCTTTATAAGCAAGTTATTTTTCAGGCTGGATTAGCATAATTTTGTAATTAGATGGTGGCTTCAGGTATATCTGCAGTGTAGATCCCTTTTGAGGTATCAAAGACACATTGCTTTACTTACTTAAATGAAGCTCTGAGAAAGCAAATCATCAGAAAGAGTGTTGGGTCCTGATATTGGTGAACAGTAGGATTGTATACTGGAAAAGAAGCAACTAGATAAATGATGATGAATACAATATTTTATGCATTATCAAACACTAACAAAACATTATGTTTTTAAATGTAAATTTAACATGAGAATAGACTGTAAATAAAACTATAAAACAATTACAATATTCAAATCTGAATAATTTTTACTAATTTAACTTTTGTATGGCAAAAAAAGAAGAAAAAAATAACATACAGTGAACCTTGGATCAGTCTTGTTCTAAAAACTCAACAACAATGCATCAATGCCTTTCTTTTGGAGAGGATTACAGAAGACAATGCAATAGAAGATCTGCAAATCTGCAGTGAAAATCAGGGAAAGGTGGTCGATTTGATACTATTTAGCAGCACTATTAAGATTAGATTTGATAAGTATGCAAACTGTCACGCCCAGAATTGTGGTGCAAAAATGTATCTCTAATTAATTGTGGCGTGGGGGTGGAGGGGTTGTTATGGCTGGTTTCACAGAACATAATTAGCATTAATCTTGGACTGTCCAGTGTTACTTTAGGTAAGGTAATCTGTTAACCAGGGTTCATGGAGGTATGGTTCTAGATGAATGCACAAGCATGGTTTACAGTTCAGTAGATTATGGATGTTAGGATGAGGAAGCGCGTAGCAGGGGCGCTAGAACTAGGGGTACAGTTTTGTTCACCAGCGCATTTGGAGTGTAACCAGATTCATTGCTGTGGTAGTAGGAAGAGAGGTGTTGCAACAGGAAAACTATTGAATTTACTTAAGCAACAGCCAAGCTTGTGGGGAGCTTTTATAAGCCTTCTGTTTCCTGTCATGTTGAAGTGTATTTAAATGTACCAAAAAGGCTTGAAGGAAGCTTATGCGAGCACATATAGGTAATTTATTATAGAATGTAGCATTTTCCTTTCAAATCCCCAGAGTTTCTTCCTTTGCGCAGCCTTTGCTCCAGTCCCAAGAAGAAATTTAACATTACTTACAAGTGCTTAAAATAAATTGTCCAAATTGGCTCAGCATTTGTTTTTTGTTTTTCTGAACTGAAATCTGCTAAAACTATGTAACACTAGCTTTTATATGGGATCTGTATAATTGTTCACTTACATTTATGTGACACATTGTGAGTATATTGCAAGTTGAAACACTAATCAGCTGGCAATTGAGAATTACAGGAATTAGGTAATACAAAGGATATGAAGTAATTCAGTCATTAAACAGTAATCCAGTCACAGTAAGCATATTTAGAGCCATATTTTCAAAGCATTTACTCCAGTCTTTAATTAACTCCTAATTTTTTGAAAAGGTAAAAAAATCTGTTAATTTTACAAAGCTAGAACCAAACAACTAAGTAATGTAATCAGAGTTAAAGACTGGAGGTTACGCTTTGAAAATATCTTAGAAAAGGTTTCTTTGGTACAGCTGCATGGCAGTTTTGCAGTATTTTAGGTTTTACTTATACATATACTAAGAATATACAGTGCTTTCCCATTATATTCTCCCAACTACTGTCATGCTACCCCTCTGCTTTGCACTCTCCACTGGCTACATATCTCTGCTTGTATCCAATTTAAGACCCTTGCTCTTGGCTATCGCTCTATTCATCATACTATCTCCAATCCCTCGTGTCTCCTTATATTCCGTCTCCGTTCTAGTCATTTTAGTTCCTTTCTTAAGCTGAATGTTGCACTGTAAATTATATATTACTGTATCTTGTACAGGATCTAGGAACACTTTAGTTTAAGGATCCAACATAAGTGATTATAAACAATCTATAAAAATGTTATTAATGATGCTATTAACAATTATAGAATATGAACAGAAACAATAAGAGTATTATTACACACTTCTGTCATTGTTTTTTGCGCTATTGTTTATAATAGCTTTTAACAAATATATTCTGTTTGTCTTTTTATGCCTGTGTGTCTGTCTCACCAATTGTATGGGGTTGTTTTGTTTTTGCAGTACAGTTATTTTATACTTTTGCCATTGTTTTGTTTTTGCTATTGTTTATAACCACTTATAACGGATCCCTAAACTAAAATTTTTACCCAGGATTCTAATAAATATCATACATTTTTCACTTTCTACAAACCTAAGGCCAGTACAATATAAAAGTAATTTCCTCAGCCCTAATGGTATCGATGCTTCCCTACTCAAACTTGACAACGATTTAAAATAAAAAGGAAAAGAAAAAAATATTACTACTTAAAAAAAAAAAAAAAATAGTACATTCCCAACCCAGATGCGGTTCCCATTTTACAAAGCTGTTCCATTGCTCCATGCTGAGTGGCTTGTAAATACTCTTGGAGTTGCAAATGTACAAGCTTTTTCAGTTGACAAATCAATTTTGCTATAGTGGTTTAACTGAATATTTGTCATAGGTTCCAGTATTAAACATGAGTTTCACATAAATTTTTTGAGCAACCAGGCTGAAGTAACTCTGAAAGAATAGACAAAAAGTGTTCTGTGCAAGTAATCGTTTCAGACATAGCCACACATGCGGTTTTCAAAACATTTACACATCTACTAGGCTTTTAGGACTGAGTTACACCTGCTTCTTGGTGTAACTTTAATCGCTATAGTTAAAAGACAGACAATTGACTACCCTTTTGAAAGCGAGAGTGGCAGCTGTTTTTATTTTCAAAGTGGTTGCCATGCAGAGTTATCAGAGGATTTGAAGAACTCCACAATGCACAACTTTGTCCATACCCATTGCCACTGCCCTAAGATTATACAGGGGGCTTTCAAACTACTGAGGAAATTTTACACCAAAACGAAAAAAGAAATACATAAATAAATACATATAGAAAAGTAAATATGTATATTTATGTATTTTTCATTTTGGCATTAAAAAAAAAAAAAATCATGTCAAAGACCTATACAAGCCAGTCTACCATGTCCAAATAGTGACTGAGCATGAATAAATATACATGCTTTCTGAAAACGACAGTTATTACAAAAACAAAATAACAATTTCAACACGTTATCCCCTTGTGACAAAAAATGGCGTTGCAGCGACGTCAGGCCAGAAGTCGGAAGAATAACCGAAGTAAATGCAGTTCAAAAAGAGCCGCAGCACGCCGTTTATTTTTAATACACAAAAATAAATAAAATATTTAAACAAAAACAAACGCTTTTCACAGAGCGAAAATAAATATTTTCAAATAAAACAAATCACGAACACAGAAATACAAATATAGGTCAGGCTGGGCGATCGCCTTCCCTGTTGCTATATCTTTTCATATCTTTTCATATCTTTTCATATCTTCTCCTCCCACTCCTCCCACTCCTCTTCCTCTGAACACCCACCTAGAGCAGGGAGAGCTGCAGGCTTAAATACCGTGGCCAAGGGCTTTAACTAGTTCGTAATTATTCGAATTCTATTAATTACGTGACTGCCGGCTAGTTTAACAACGCACTAGCCGACAGCCACACATAACGACAAGGATTTAAATTAGCCACAGGCACAGGACGGGCTGTCAGTCTGGTCTCTGCCAGCATAAACATAAAAACGACAACAACAATAAAACAAAATGCACGGCTACACCGTCATAAATACAATACATAATAAACACAAATAAATAAATCATAATACAAAACACAAAATAAACTGCACAGGGGCAAAGGGGGAAACCCCGTTCTAAAAATAAATACTGGTCAGGTCCGAGCGCAGACAATTAAAACCGTCCTTTTTTTTTTATTTTCATTTACCAGACACTTATCCAAAGCGACTTTCAGAAACTAGGGGGTAAACTATGGTTGCACGAGGATTGCACAGCACTTCACGTGCAGGTAAAATGTAATTGCACTTTATTAATTCACATGCAGTTGTACCGAGACTCCAATTGAATGATTGATTAGCAATCGAGTCTCGGTACAGCTGCATAAAAGCAGCATGTTTTCACTCACTGAAGGTTGTGTGTTCGGTGAGTGGAGAACGAGATTGGAGACGGAGGTAATTAATAGTACATCATAATAACAGCTCACTGTGTTTGTCTGTTTGTTTTTTTGTGAAAAGTGCCTTGTCCTGTGTTTTGTTTGTCTTTCAACCTTTTATTTTTTGTTTGTTCATTTATTAAATGCTGAGCGCGTGCAAGCGTTCAGCTTCACCAAATTCACTGTCTGTTCTGTGTTGGTCCGTTTCTGGTCACCCACTACACCCGTCTTTGTGACAACCACACAGACTTTTGTTTTAACAGTTGTTTAACTTGAAAATGACATTACTGAAAGGAATGTGTTCATAAAAACAGCACTGTCCCACTTGTATGCATGTTATGATATGCACATTTTTTTTTTTTTTTCCCAGATATCACTGACTGCAAGCTGTTGGCAATGGGCAGAGCAGTGCCATTCTAGAATATTCAGAAACATGTCTCGCAACCTCTTAACACCAGTATTGTGCCCAAACATCACTGAAGCTACATCGCAAGCAACTGCTACCAGACACTTGGTGAACAAGTCTTCAGTTACATGAACCTTTTTGAGCACTGACAATAAACTGTTCCCTTCCCTCCCTTAAACAGATCATTAGCAGGAAACTCTTACTGGGTAATTGCATCAGCATGTATACGATTAACGTGCTTTTTTTTGTTTACGGCAGTAGCTTCATCAAGTAAAATTCACTTTAGGAGCCAGCGCTATGACTTGGTCAAACAATGATTTCTTCATTTCAGAGGAAATGTGGTGTTGAATGTTAGAGCATGCCACATTGGAATGCAAAATCCACCCCCTGTCCAGTCCCTTCAACAGTCAATTTCTTGTTCAAAACCATACGCAGGCCTGTCATGCTTCGATTCTTTATAAGCAGTACAGAAGATTCTGACTGTTGCAGGAATTTGAGCAGACTGGACATTTGCAGCTATTTGTAACAATGTATCTTTCTTTGCCTGCTCCAAAATACCAGACACTGCACAATGTGACTTGGTCTGTGCATGTTCCCCTATCTTTTTTTGGAGTGGTTTCTATTGTTGGGTTTTATTGGCACCAGAGGAATTGATAACTTCTCTCACTTCATAACTTCACTTTATTCGTAGAGATTTTTCAGTACCCAAGTTACTGTCTTACTGTCACTGAGACGCAATCGGTTTCTTGCAAACCTCAGGTACTTGCTTGGAAATGTTTCCATCCTGCTGGAAATAAATCTTTGTTATGAGCCATGTTGAACTAATTTGTCATCTTTGCTACCAGTGCTCTGCCTTTCAGAATCATTATCAGCAGAAGTGCTTTCTTCACCACTTTTGCCTGCAGTTTCGTGAACTTGCTTTTCTCCTGTAGGGCTGTCGCTGACAAGTGCAACAGAAGCACTCCTAAACCTTGTTATTTTCTGTGGCTTTTATCAGTCTTTGTATCATTTCTTTTGCTTTCGCACTACCACCCGATTTACAGAAATATGACTATTTTCATCTGACCATGGGACATTATCACAAACACTAGTTTTGCTTGTGCTATCGAAAACTGATGCACACAGCAGTACAACACCCTGTCTCCACGCCCAGGTCACTCAGCTGCCGCAACAACATGCCTGGCATACATAATGACTTGCAGAATGGATACACCTGTGTTTAGAACTTTAAGAAAATGCATTTCAGAGCAAAAAAATAGTCTGAGATGTTTTACTTTCATGGCTGAAGACGTGCCAGGGCTCTGCACCGGCTGCTTGTGCTTATGGCAAGACATGAAAGTTACAATTTCTGACCTGGCTTCTATGATTTCATATAACCAATTTCACGCATGGAAGATGATAACCAAATAAAACACTGTGATAATCTCTAGAAGTATGTTATGTAGGTTGTCACCCCCCCCCACCTCTTGACTGAAAAACTGAACCAATAGAAAATAGCTTTGTCTAGGCAGGTAAAAATAAACACAAGTCCTAACCTAAAAAGTTAAATTCAGTTCCACAACGAGAAAAGGACAAAAAAAAAAAAAATACTAGATGGGTCCTATGAGTTGATCATGTTGCTCAGCACAGGAAAATAGAACAGATCCAGTAGAGAAACAGAAATAACTCCTAGAAAAATAATATCCTATTCTGCCAGAGACGAGAGAGTGCAGATCTACGAGATGCATGGCAAACAAATACTTAATTTCTAAATTTATTTCCATATTAAGAAAATGTAACCACTTTTACAAAAGACCGACAAACAGCAAAACCAAAAATAAATAAAATAAAAAAAAACCCAGACAGACATTATTTGTAATAAATGACAAAGCTCCTCACATACACACACCAAAACACTGAAGTTTTTCAACCCTTAAAGTGTAAGTCACGTAGTTCAAAAAACGTTAGGTTACTTACCATAACACTGTTTCCCGGAAAAAGAAATATCAACCATTAAATCTGAGAGGTAGTTAGCTCGCCTTCATTGCCATACGGAATCAAATAGCGAAGGCTGCTGTGTGACATAGTGTCTTGTTCCAGAATACAACAGACAGGTGGTTACATCGGGCCTATCAGGCAGCTTTTTAAGTATGTACTCAGGTCATGTGATACAAGGGTCATTTCCCAACTCGTAATGACCCTCGTGTCACATGACCTGGCCTGGTCTGCAATGAAGGCGATCTAGCGACCTCGCAAATTTAATGGTTGACATTTCATTTTCAGGGAACCCGGGTTACGGTAAGTAACCTAACATTCCCTTTCAATCTCAAAATGTCAACCATTACGAGTTGGGAAATGTATACCCAAGCTGTCGTAATGAGTCAAAGCAACAACAAGCCTTGCCCTGGCGTGAGCCTAACTGGAAAGCTGCTGCGTAAGAGGGTAAGCTGCATCAAGGACTGGACCTTGATTAAGTGACCCATAGCACACCAGTAACTGGGCTGTCTGTCGCCATGATTGAGACCTATCAATGTAACACCTCAGTTCCCTGACAGGGCAGAGTGTATTAAGTCTCTGATCTGCTTCAGAGGAGAAGGGGGGCGGGTGGAGCGCCTCCAATTTCACCGACTGGTTCAGGTGAAACAACCTTAGCCAGGAAAGCAGGGCTCGTGCGTAAAGTAATGTTATCACCGCTGCTGGCAAAGCGCAAACAGGAACCCTCTATGGAAAGAGCTTCTAACTCACTGACACATTTGGCTGTCCCTGAATGAGCTAGCAGAGTGACAAAATGCAGGCGCCACTTGGGGTGCCGAGGAGACCCCCTCGACAGCAGGTCTTCTGCCTGGTTTGAAATCCTCAACAGATGGACTGCCCTGAAGGACAGAAAAAGCGGTTGTGCCCAGGTGAGCAACTGGAACGCCACTTGGTGCAACCCCGGGGACCGTAGCCCCCCCCCACCCCCAGGTGATTGACATATGCCACAACAGTGGTATTGTCCGTGCGCACTAGTACATGCCTGCCCAGCAGCACTGATTGAAAATGGAGCAGGGCCAGGTGCACTGCCCTCAGTTCCAGAGCATTCATGTGGGTGGACTGTCACCTGCCAGTCCAGACCCCACGGGTCCCCCTGCCATTCCAAACCACCCCCAAATGAGGTTGGAGGCGTCTGTGGTCAGCACCTCTCTCCAGTATATTATACCCATAGTTACTCCCTCGCTGAGGTGGCGAGGATTCATCCACCAGCTGAGGGCACGCCAGCGTGACCGAGACACCTTCAGCCGGCAGTGTCTGTCTCGAGCTGAGTGGGCATTGGGCATTGAGCCATGCCTGCAAGAGGCGCATATGGAGGAGACCGAGAGGGAGGACAGATAGACTGCAGCCAGAAGACCTAGCAACCGTTGGCACAGCACCACCTGCACTGACTGTCTGAGATGGAAAATGGACAGATAGGCTTGCAATGCGATTACCCTGTCAGCCAACAAGGAAGTGAGCATGGAGTGGGAATTCAACCAGATCCCCAGGAAAACCGTCACTTACGCTGGCTGCAGGGGGCTCTTCTCCAGGTTGAGTGTGAGCCCCAGCTGATTAAGATGCTCCGTCACTAGAGCCGTGTGAGACACTGCTTGCTCCCGTGACTGACCAGAGATGAGCCAATCGTCCAAGTAATTGAGGACCCTGACCCCCTGCAGCAGCAGGGGTGCCAGAACTGCATCCATGCACTTGGAGAAAGCCCTGGGAGCAAGAGGCAGACCAAATGGCAGAATTCAGAAATCGTACATGCTGCCTTGAAAGGCAAAGCAGAGGTATTTTTCTGTCATTCGCCTCCACTAACAAGGTGGCAGCAGCAGTTTTAGTGGTTATTTGCATTACGATTAGCCGGTCACTCGAGATCTTTGCATCGTCGCTTTGGTTCACAGCCACAGCCAGCCTCCCGCAGTAACATTTCAAAGCTGCGCAGCTCTTGACAGATTACTGGGCATACTGTCTAAGTCCTCAGACATGGTCCATCAGTGAAACGGTGGACATTCTGACTGTTGTGCAGCTGACCCATATACTTCCCGTCGAGATTCAAGTCTGTGTGTGGCATCATCATCCTAAAAAGACACTCTGCTTGCTGAAGCTTTCTAGGACACCTAGTCAGCTGCTTAAGGTCACCTCACCACAGAAGGCCACTGAGCCTGCAGTACTAAACCCCTTCTTGTAAATATACCTCCCTGCAAATAAATGGGCACCTTTCTTTGATTCAAAGACTATTGTTTCTGAACATCATTCCCACACTACCCCCAGCATCCCACACATATTTATAGTCGAAGTTGTGTTAGAGACAGGCACCCAGTGAATTGTAAATCAAGTATGAAAAACAGGGACATTTTAAATGTTTGAGAAACCAACAAATGCAACTGATTAGTCACGTAGATCTGGCCTTTCCTAACTTTAATCGCTACCGCTGTGCAAACTGGGATGTGTATTTCCTCATCAAGTTTAATCAGGGATTACTTTTTGCCCAGGACTACAGTCCCACAATTCATTGCAGCGATGGTGCATATCTTAAACATGCAAAGTGAAATCAAAATTATTTTATATCAAAAGGATAAAAGAAAGATAATACAAATAATCGCATGTAAAGTTTTAGTTAGTTCACAACAGGTTATATGTTAAATCATACCTTCAGATTCTTATTGATTGGCACTCAGTAATTATGTAGCAAGGTCAACAGAGAGAACGCTATGTTTTGTACTGTGTAATTAACCAGTTTTATTCTATTAATTAATACCAACAACATAAAACTTCTAAAAGGGAATTACTTGGAATATGCAATTATTGGCACACCCCTTCATTTTTACCATAAAAACAAACAATATGTTCAGAAAATAAAAGCCTTGACACCCATTTTGTGTATTTTTATTAAAACTTCATACGTCTATCTTTAGTTTTTTCACATTGTTAAGACACAGTTGGCCAGTAACAGTTGGCCAGTAACATTTCAAAGCTGCGCTAGGCTATGCAGAATCTGCACAGATTTCTGTGGGTGTTGAGTGACGTCTACAGCGCATCTCTGCGATTCTGCGATATAAGTATACAAGTTTCTGTGTATTAAATTAGTATGTAATTGTTACAATCAACCTACTGTAAATAACATCTTGTTGTTTCTTTGCAGCTACCTCAGTGTGGATTGTTGGGCACTGGGAGGAATGCCGTGCCAGGCAAACGCTCGGGCTGGTGGCACTTTTTTTTGGTTTTGTTTATGATTTATTTTTTAATTCCCCTTCTTCCAAACCTGATATCCTAGTGATTCATGCTGGAGGCAATGATTTAGGTAAATTGAAAAATGTAGATTTAACTACTGCTTAATAACAGGAACAGCATTTTATTTAGGTTTGGTGTTGAACTTAAAACACGTTCATGCCTGCCTGTGCTCCCACCCCCACGCAGGAACATTACCCTGCTAACTCCGCCTATTCAAAAATATATAACAATAATAACGATCTGGTTATCTCTTGCCTTTTTTCAATGAATAGAATTGAATTAATAGAAAACAAAAACAAATCAAACTAGCTAGCCTAAACTGATTTTTTTTTTTTTTAATCTCCACAAACTGCACGTTCAGTTGCATCACAGCGCTGATAATGATAGATATAACTAGATATTACTACAGCGCAAACCACCAATATTTGTGTAGGGTGCAGTGTGTGTGTGTGTGTGTGTGTGTGTGTGTGTGTGTGTGTGTGTGTGTGTGTGTGTGTGTGTGTGTATATATATATATATATATATATATATATATATATATATATATCAATGTTGGCCTTCTGGAGTCATCTGAATGCCTTTCCACTTTTTATTAAATTTTAAACCACTTAAATGCCAAACCATAACAAACCATAACTACAATCACTTTAATACTAAATACAGAGGTGGCCTTATTATTGCACTTTAAATTGCAATCAATATGAGCAATTAGGTCTGTAAAAAGTGTTCTTAATCATGAGGTGTCCTTTGCAAGCTTTTACTATATTTGAATACGGATAACATGAACTGAAGCTGCTACTGGGATCTCCTTACCCATAGATAATATGGTACTGATTTGAGACTAAAGAGCCACAGAAGCCACTTTTCTATGTGTATTGCATTGCTGGTTAACAGTTTCTGTCTTCTCGGGCTGCCTGGCAACAATTTATTTACACAATCTTTCCCAACTTCAAAGCACAAACTTTGAAGTCATTTTACATAATGACTGAAGTATTCTGTTGGTTATCTGTGAAATTAGTCAGGATAAAAGAGCAAATTGCTTGTGATATACCGGTACAGATTTGTTTTTTATATGGTCCCTTTCCTTAAAAGTTGGCAAAGGTACACAATAACATTCATTTCTCCATACAAGGTAATGAAAAATGCCTGCAGTAGACGTGAAGTTGTTTTGAAAATACTGGCTGCACTTCATAAACTGAACCACTAGGTGGAGACAAATGTTTCTTAATCTAATGAAAATGTGCATGCTGCAGTTTTTTATGCCGTTGTTTTTATGGTCAGTATCTCGATTTCAGATTTGAATATCAAATACATTTTCCAGTCACATTATTTTGTACCCATTTGAACAAAGCTTGACCAAATCTTAAAGAGAAACTTGGTATGTGTGGATATCTTAACAAATGCATTCTTGTTGTTTAGACCCCTTTTTTATATAATTTTATGTTTAAGTCATCAGCTATGAGTCATCATTGTCTTTTTAAAAACTTGGGAGTAAAGCACGCCAGTGGCGTCAGTGGAGTTGTCAAAACCAGTCTGAAGTCAATCAGATATACTAGAGTTTATGGAAAGTGGACTGGATCTCCTTTCTGATGATAAGTTAATAAAGCTGACATGACAGGTTTTTACATCTTGACGGCAATAAACCCTTGCCTTACCATCCAATTCAGTCTGTGGAAATGCTAACACAGATTTCCATTTGATTGATATGTATCAACAGCCCCTTACCCATGCAGACTAAACATAGAATTATAGCCATGCAGTTCCACTACGCCACTCGGTTTCGTTACATAGCAGCCATGTTTGTATTGCAGACCAAGTAAATGAAAATGACCTCAGAGGAGGCCATTGTAGTGACTTTCTAATGGGTTTGCTGAAGCAGTGAAATGGCCAAAGCACTGCTGGGCAACCAAGCTAGCTCCCTGTTTGATTGGGGAAGCTCAGGCTGTAAGCACCTTAAACTATGACTTGGTGAAGCAGGCCACTCATCAGAGACTGGAGGTCACTAAAAGAGACCCACCACCGTCGTTTCGACACGTACCACCTGCCATTGGGAATGGCCCAGTGTTTCAGGGCAGCTCTTGACAGATTACTGGGCATACTGTCTAAGTCCTCAGACATGGTCCATCAGTGAAACGGTGGACATTCTGACTGTTGTGCAGCTGACCCATATACTTCCCGTCGAGATTCAAGTCTGTGTGTGGCATCATCATCCTAAAAAGACACTCTGCTTGCTGAAGCTTTCTAGGACACCTAGTCAGCTGCTTAAGGTCACCTCACCACAGAAGGCCACTGAGCCTGCAGTACTAAACCCCTTCTTGTAAATATACCTCCCTGCAAATAAATGGGCACCTTTCTTTGATTCAAAGACTATTGTTTCTGAACATCATTCCCACACTACCCCCAGCATCCCACACATATTTATAGTCGAAGTTGTGTTAGAGACAGGCACCCAGTGAATTGTAAATCAAGTATGAAAAACAGGGACATTTTAAATGTTTGAGAAACCAACAAATGCAACTGATTAGTCACGTAGATCTGGCCTTTCCTAACTTTAATCGCTACCGCTGTGCAAACTGGGATGTGTATTTCCTCATCAAGTTTAATCAGGGATTACTTTTTGCCCAGGACTACAGTCCCACAATTCATTGCAGCGATGGTGCATATCTTAAACATGCAAAGTGAAATCAAAATTATTTTATATCAAAAGGATAAAAGAAAGATAATACAAATAATCGCATGTAAAGTTTTAGTTAGTTCACAACAGGTTATATGTTAAATCATACCTTCAGATTCTTATTGATTGGCACTCAGTAATTATGTAGCAAGGTCAACAGAGAGAACGCTATGTTTTGTACTGTGTAATTAACCAGTTTTATTCTATTAATTAATACCAACAACATAAAACTTCTAAAAGGGAATTACTTGGAATATGCAATTATTGGCACACCCCTTCATTTTTACCATCCAAAATAAAAACAAACAATATGTTCAGAAAATAAAAGCCTTGACACCCATTTTGTGTATTTTTATTAAAACTTCATACGTCTATCTTTAGTTTTTTCACATTGTTAAGACACAGTTGGCCAGATTTTCAAAGCATTAACGCAAGTCTTTAATTAAAGCCAATTTTTTGAAAGATTAAAATTCACCAGTAATGTGCAAAACTAAACATTCCTTAGATGTTTAATACTAGTTTTGTATAGTCAATAGGTGTTTTTCTCCTTTCAAAAAACATGAGTTAAAAGACTGATGGAAACGCTTAAAAAATATTGTCTAGCATTTTTTGAGAATATCTTTTGTTACTCTTTTCAACAGATACGTTTCAACTGCTCAATATTTGAAAATTGTGTTCTTTTCACCTGCAACCTCTTCAACTCAGTCAAGCACTATAACATACAAAGGAGATATAAATTATATAGCTATAGCATCAGTGTTTTGATGGCATTGTAGTTCTTGGCACTTCCCCTGGGTGAATCGGGTGCCATTCTTGGACTGGACAAATGCAGCAAGCCAGGGAGAAAGTATCCTGGGAGACAGTCAGCATGGTTTTAGGAAAGGACGATCGTGTCTAACTAAACTCCTTGATTGTTTTGAGTATGCAACATTGAAAATGGATAATTGCAATGCGTATGACACGGTTTATTTAGATTTCCAGAAAGCTTTTGACAAAGTCCTGCATAAAAGATGAATTCTCAAACTGAATGCAGTAGGGATTCAAGGAAATGCATGCACATGGATTAGGGAATGGTTAACACTTTCTGTTAGAAAACAGAAAGTACTGATTAGAGGAGAAAGCTCAAAATGGAGCGAGGTAACCAGTGGAGTACCACAGGGATCATAATTAGGTCCTCTGCTATTCCTAGTCTACATTAATGATTTAGATTCTGGTATAGTAAGCAAACTTGTTAAATTTGCAGATGACACAAAAATAAGAGGAGTGGCAAACATTGTTGCAGCAGCAAAGGTCATTCAAAATGATCTAGACAACATTCAGAACTGGGCAGACACATGGCAGATGACATTTAATAGGTACTGCACGCAGGCAGTAAAAATGTGCATTATAAATATCATATGGGAGATACTGAAATTGAAGAAGGAATCTATGAAAAAGACCTAGGAGATTATGCTGACTCAGAAAAGTAGACAATGTAGGGAGCTATAAAAAAAGGCCAACAAGATGCTAGGATATATTGTGAAAAGTGTTGAATTTAAATCAAGAGAAGTAATGTTAAAGCTTTACAATGCATTAGTAAGACCTCAGTTCTGGTCACCTCGCTACAAAACAAGAAAGAGTGCAAAGAAGAGCGACTAGAATTATTCCGGGTTTAAAATGCATGTCATATGCAGACAGGCTAAAATAATTGAATCTATTCAGTCTTGAACAAAGAAGACTACCTGGCAATCTAATTAAAGCATTCAAAATTCTATTTTGACAATATCGACCCAAGGGACTTTTTCGACGTGAAAAAAGAAACAAGGACCAGGGGTCACAAATGGAGATTAGATAAAGGGGCATTCAAAACAGAAAATAGGAAGCACTTTTTTACACAGAGAATTGTGTGAGTCTGGAACCAACTCCCCAGTAATGTGGTTGAAGCTGACACCCTAGGATCCTTCAAGAAGCTGCTTGATGAGATTCTGGGATCAATAAGCTACAACCAAACGAGCAGATGGGCCGAATGGCTTCCCCCTCTTAAAAATAAACAATATTGTATCTGGAAATGTTTAATTGTTATTGAAATGAACGTCAATATATGTTTTATTTATTTAGCGTGACCAGTTATTTAACCACTATATTTCTCAGGAGACCTAAAGGTCAGAGGGCATCCTTCGATCCTCAGGCTAATTGCCTCTTTACACCCAGGAGCTGTACCGGCCCCAGGAGGAGACCAGCCCTGCAGGTCTCTGCTTTCAGCTCACCGGGTGCTTGGCCATTAGAAAAAGCTCCTGATGATTTTGCTTCCATAACCCACTGGAGTAACAGAGCCAATGCTCCCTGTGCAATCCCTAGCAAAGATCAGAAACTGATCTGTATGATGATTCGGGTAACCGTATGAATCACTCTGCACACCACCTGGCTGTTCCTTTACTAAATGAGCCAGGGACCCCTAAAATATATCATTTAAAATTTTTTATGTATTTCACCTCTCAGGTTACTTGACAGTGTGATTCAATTGAACACACACCACGATTACTATTTAAAAAAAACCCCAAAAAAACATTTATTTTAAATTTAACATTGTATTTTTTACCTACTCCACAACAATATTTCATGCACTTCCAAATGGTTTGCTGTGCCATATTTCTCCATTGGATACATTCCCCTTAATTCATCTTGAAAATAACAAGGACAAACTTGTTTTTATTAAATGGAATGAAAAAAAGTATAAACTAGGGAGCAATTAAAAACGGATACATAGATAATGAGAAAGGCGAAAATATTTGGAAAATTCAAGGGAAAAATATGAACTTGAAATGGTTTGGATAGTGTTGAAAGTCTCAGTGTATTCCTCTGATAGGGAGGTCAGTATGCGTTCCCTGTAGAGAAATGTAGAAAATCCCCTCATGTATGGCCTAATTTTGTTGCTGCACAAAAGTTTCCTGGCCTCACAGATTTGGACTGATCTATTTAAACAAAAAAATGTTCCAGATACAGTAAATGAATACTTTGCTCCCAGGGGCAGCGCTGAGGCTCTGTGAAGGCGACATTTCCTACTGGTCTGCAAGTCATTCTGCTCATGCTTTGACCTAACTCCATGATGAAAGGTCCAGTATTAACATTCCAGTATTGTATGCCTCAATGGGGTTAAGCTTTCCATGAATAAATAGAGGTTACTCCATAACCACTCTTAGAGCACCATGTATAGTTACATCAGTGAGGGTAGCTGATTAGCACGTGAGACCCCAAACTATGCATCTTCAACTTGGGACTTGTTTGATGCTCGAAGGAGGCAGAGTAACAGGCTTAACATAAACAATCAGCAATCAACAGTCTTTTTATTAGAGGTCGGCACGGGTACAAGAAAACCTGGGTACCCATCAGGTTTTAAATTATCTGGGTCTCTTTTTACTACACGTATCGATTTATTAATTTGAGAATTTAAAGAAAATGTAGAAATACATGAAGCCTTTTCTTATCAATGTTTTACAGAAAACAATAACACATAGCGAGCAGCAAGTAGACCTCAATAATAATAACTGAGGCAACTGTTCTTCTCAGGAACTAAATCTGAGAGAAAACAACATAATAACATCCTGTTGGATTATGTCAGTGATAACTGTGTGATCTGTTAATAGTGTGGCTTCCAATAGGGATACGTTATCTACAGTTTGCACAAATATAGTTTCTTACCAAAAAGATAAAATAAGTTATTTAAAAACAAATAAGCAAATAAATAAAAATGAAATAATGGGAAGCACATTAAGTAAGTGTGCATCCTTCTTTGAATAAAATATTTCCTTACAAATTCTATATTCTCCTACTTGGTAAAGAAATTCAACCCAATGCTTTGCTTGGATGCTATTATTATGTATTGACAAGACAGAATTTAATGATCAAGAATGGCACTTTTTTTGTTATAACCAAACACAAGCACACATTTCCCAACTAACTCTTTTGCAATGTTGTCAAAACCCAGCTGGCTCAATTTACAGTAGCTATGGCAACAGACCATAATGTAATAGCAGTGCTGTACTACTGCATTAGTTTTAAAACTAGACATAACAGCCATGTTACAACAACAACAACAACAACAACAATAACAGCGGAATATGGCCAATATATGTTGCAAAGAATCCCACAGCATTAATTAAGATTAATAACAGTATTAAAACTGACGTGTTTATTATTATTATTATTATTTTGATATTTCCAGTGCTGAAAAAAGGTTACACAAGTCTATAGATCCGAAGGGACTAAATGTAGTGTACTATATAGTATTTAAATATCTATGATGCACTTAAAACTTTAATATATGTTGTTTTTTCTTTTTTTAAACTTTACCCGAAAAAGATCCGGTTCTGGATTTTCTAGCCGTGCCGACCTATCTTGATTCATCTCTGCAGATTATTATTTTTTTTCTAGCAGTTTTATCTTTTGGTCTTGTAGCAACAGCCAGCATAGATAGTTAATCATAACTATACATTTCTTGTTGCTGCTGCTTAGTATGTATTATTTCAATAGTTCAGCGCATGATCTTTTCAATGTCTTTTTACCCAATCCACCCTCGACTTGACTTGAACTTCGTAAAGGTGTGTTCCGGGCTCTGTCTGTGGTAACTAAAAAAGCTGGTATGTTGAGATCAGATAAAAGAAATCAGTCACAAATGTGTCAAAAAGTGGTAATAGAGCCGAGCTTTCTGTCACCACGTTACACAAAGAACGAGGATGTAGAAATTAGCTTGTCTGTGGCTACATTCAATTTCTTACATGTATCAAATAAGCTCACTTCTATTTTGCTCCTACTTTGCATCCAAAACAGCATCAGTATCTTGTTTAGCATAATGAAAGTTAATAAATATTTAAAAAATAATATTTCTTAAAGATTTGGTATTTCCAAAGGGAAAATAACTTCTGTACTTAATATTTCATTTTTGGCCATTACTTGTATTCAAAATTCTAACAGACCCTTGTTATCTGCTGTGGTGCAAAATCTTAGTAAATCTAGCCTAATGGGTAATCTACAGAGCTGGGAAGATGTCCCTGTGGCAAAGTGCCCCGCCCCTGTGTGTATTTTGTGTGTTAATGTTGGTGTATAGTCATTGGTACAGGGGATATAAACGGGTCTGTGTAACACGAGTGTTTAAAATGTATATTTGTATTTAGGCACGAGGATTGCACAGCACTTCACGTGCAAGTAAAAAGAAATAATATGTGAGCACGGGGAATTGCACTTTATTAATTCACGTGCAGTTGTACTGTGACTCCAATTGAATGATTGATTAGCAATCGAGTCTCGGTGCAGCTGCATAAAAGCAACATGTTTTCACTCACTTGGGGTTGTGTGTTCAGTGAGTGGAGAATGGGATTGGAGACGGAGGTAATAATCAAAGTAATAGTTAAAATATCAGCTCACCGTGATTGTCTGTGTAGTCCATTTTGTTTGTCTATTTATTTTGGCCAAAGTGCCGTGTCCTGTGTTTTGTTTGTCTTTACAACCTTTTATTTTCTGTCTGTTCATTATTAAATGCTGAGCGAAATCAATCGCTCAGCTCCACCCAGCTCCACCTCTCTGTTGTTTATTTCTTGGTTCCTGTTTCTGGTCTGACGTCACCCATTACAGACAGTCCCTTATAAAAAAATACCTGTAATCAATTAAAATTGATGATATTAAGGATCCTACAACATTGAAATATTTACTGTAGTTTTTTTTTTTTTAACAATATGTCCTTCTCACAATGCTTAAAATCCATTTCTGTTTTGTTCATGCAAGCACCATAACCATGAACATTTGGGTTGTCACAAAAAAAAAAAAAAAGGTCAGAGCAATGATCAACCTGACAAAAACACCAGCAGACTGTGACGTCATACAGTTTAATGTGTCCAAATGCCTGCTCTAATGACTGCCTGAATGGGGTTTTCACACAGCTAATGGGCCAGCAGATGACAAAAGTTGTTTGGTCAATTTATGAGATGAGACCTTTAAAAAAACTTTGGGAGCAGATACATACATGGTTCACCTGTATGGTGAAATACTCCTAGTCATCCACTAATATATTTAGCAAGGTAAACATGTTTAATGAAATGGAAAATTAAATTGCTCCTTTTTAGCCATATGTGCAAAAGTCTTGCCACATTGGTCACCAAGTGATGGGGACTATAAATATGGCCACTCCAAAGCTAACTTTCACAGCTACTTTCCACTACTCGCTATCTTCTAAGTTCTGATTTTCCCCTGAAGAGGTAAGCATTATACTTTTACTATTGATATTTTTGCTAACCATTGCTGTGATACTGCAAATCTAGGATCTGTGAGCCTGGACTGAAGGTGTGTGTGTTTGGAAGGGCCATTTCATGAAAGAACTCCTCAAGTTTAGGTCTTATATTGTGCTTGTTCTAGTGGTACCAAAAATACAGTTTTTATACTATATGATTCACTTTTTCAATTATATTCTCTCATTGACCTTTAAAAGGGTTAAAAGGGTTTCTGGTTTAAACAAGTTTTTTAAAAAGTGTAACATATTGTTATGGATTTCCAACTTTTGATCTTATGATACATTAACAGAAAAGTCAAACATAATAAAAAACTTAAGAGTGTTAGTAAGCTATCTCAGCTAAATCTGGCAAATTGGCTATTTTGGATTTATTATTTTATTTATTTAAAAAAAAAACAACATGTGGCTATTGAGGGCAGTTTAACAAGAATTTGGGCAAAAACAACAATCAGGATTTACGTCAGTTCGAGTAAAAGAACTAGGAACTGGCACAAGCCCATTGTTTGGCATTCAGACCAAAGAAGGGGCATACAATGACATTGTATTGGCTAACAAAGTGATGAGCCAGACAAGATTTGAGATCCTTTCCAGCTTGGGTTGACTGAATTGGCTAAAAGAAACAAAAAAAACCCAACAACATCATAAGTGCCTAGTCAAAATAGAACAGGTCTCCACCCTTTGCGCCTATCAACCGAAAGCTTGTGCCATCTTTTGGAATGCATCAGACATTAATCCCTGTCAAGTTACTAAGCAAACTATGCGTACATAGCAAGATAACAACTTTTATTAACATTGTCATGCCCAGAACCCTGGGTTAAGTAGCACGAGTTATTGTGCTGATTAGAAATGACAAACACAAATGTTTGTTTGATCTTACCATCTGGAAGGAGTACACCTGAGGCAACCATGAGATTACATTTCAGTATTAATTAGCCTTGAGTGGATTCACTTTTGTGAAATGAGACAATATTTTGAGGAATAGCTTTTTAAAAACAAGATGCTAATAGCATCAAACCTTTTAGTATCTCCCTGAGGAGACCAACAAAAAGGGAATTGTATCTAGCATCAATCACACCTGTAACTATAACATTACAGTCCTAGTCGCATGGTGGTCCTGATATAGATATACTATGGTACCACTGACAGTTTGTAATGGTTCATACCACTGTTGTGCTGTTGGAATGTCACAATACAACACTGTTACCCACTGTACACAGCAGCCTTTTAGCTGTGCTGCCATTGCCCCCTAAATCAGAACCATTGCCATTGTAATGACAGCACTGCAGGTTGGTAAAACAAACAACTATTATATTGTTATTTTTTGTTTATGAAATACATGGGCTTGCATGGCTCTTTCTTAATAAGGTTATAGTCTTACCTAATGTTTTAAAATAATTAGACAGTAAATTGGAATAATAAATTTAAACAGCTACGTGTCTTTAGGCCATCAAAGAACGACACCCTCTTATAAGTAAGCAAACAATTTTTTACAAGCTTGGGTTTGAATACCCATGCTTTATAAATATTAGCAAGTTGTATATTAGACTTGGTTTAAGGGGATGCATATAGCTGGAGTAAACATTTTAGATGTTTTTTTACCCATTACCTTTTGTTTTATGCAACATATGGGTTTTACTGAAAGGCCTATAACTCACTGTGCCCATGCAAACAGGTTTTTTTTAGATACATAAGAACATAATACAATTTACAAAGAAGAAGAGACCATTGAGCCCATCAGTGCTCCTCCAGTTCCTAGCCACTGAATGATCTCAAAACATATAAAGTTGCATCTTAAAGGATCCCAATGATTTAATGTAAACTACTTGGTAAACCAATCCATACACTCACCACTCTCTGTGTAAAAAAGTGTCTCTTACTCTCTGTCCCCACTTTATTTCCATCTGTCCTCTGGTCTTGCTTTTTTGTGCTCAAGTACTGAATAATGTTTACTTTGCCAAATCCTTTTCTGATTTGAAGGACTTCAATGAAGTCCCCTGTAACCCTTTGCACTAGGCAAAATAGATTCAGTTCCCTCAACCTTCAGAACCTGTGATTATCCTTGTTACTTTTCACACAATGCTGTCGAGTTTTGAAATATTAAATTAAAATTAAACAAACAGTCAGGTTAGCACATTATCTGTGACTTGAGAATGGCATCCTGACTTGATGTTTTCCTCCTCTGTGATGCAGCGCTCTGTACCATATTCACAATGGCCCTCTGGTTCCGAGTGCTCTCTCTGCTCGCTTTGCTTGTCTTGTCCTCGCCGCACGTGAGCAAGGCTGCCGCGAACCAGCATCTCTGCGGATCCCACCTGGTGGAGGCGCTCTACCTGGTCTGTGGAGAAAGGGGTTTCTTCTACACTCCCAACAAAGTGAAGAGAGACATGACCTCTCCTTTTAGTAAGTACAGTAAAAATACTATTTCTCAAGCTCTCCATATGTATTATTATAACAAATAACTACAAATGAATACAAATAATTTACTAGATGACAGACATTCAGGGGCTAATATTCTGCTAAGGATTGCTACATATAGTTTCCTGTGTTCCTGCAGTTATGTACAATACAGTATATACAAATATTCTATTATACCACACCTGACTGACCAGGCTGTGAAACAGGTGTTGATTCTTGTTTCAGAGCAGGAATATAGTTAATGTTTAGTTACAGGAGATGACGATGTCCCATTATAAATGTTCCAGTATTGTTTATTTTTCTACAGATAAATATGTGATGATGCCTGTGAATTTATAAAACAGAGCATGATGTGATTAATCAATTAATGGCATATCTTGTAAGACCTATAGTTATGTAATTGTAACTGCAAAATGTATGTATTTACTGCAAAAACAGGATTTTTCTTTTCATTCAAATAAACAGTAAAAGTACATGGAAAGGTGTTTCAGTAAATTAATTAATAATCTTTAAACTGATTCAATATTAATGTGCTTACTTTTTTGTATAGTTAACTTTATTTAACTTAACACATACTTGGTTATAATTAATTTAATTTAACACATAGTTCGACTAAATAAGTAACAGAACCTTTACACTTTCCTTCCATCAGTTAAACTTAATTATATTTTGTGCATATCTCTTAAATATGTTTGCATATATTCCACCATATGGGCTTTTCTTTCTAGAAAATAAATGGTGCAAAATATTAATAACCCTGTTCCATTCTGCCATTCATTCATTTGCTTTACTTGCCTTTTTCCAATCTTGCCATCTTAGGCAGCAAATGAAAACAGAGCAAAACAAGGTTGATAAAGAACACTAGATGTTTTATTCACTGAAGGATCAGCTCCTTAAAGAACATGTGGCAACCTTAAGCACCATATGGTAGCAGGCAACCTTCTGTAACTAATTACTGTAGCAACTTTCTCCTTTGAGGTGACCTTTGTAGTAAACCCAGCAGCTCCCACAAACCTGGTTATGCCATTGCTTAACAATCAGTTTCTATACCATTGTAATCTCCGAGCAGAAACAGAAAATCCACGGTAATTGTGGAATTTTTAACTGTTTCTAGGTTTCCTGTCTGGAAAGACTGCTTCGGAGAACGATGTGGACGAGTTTCCATTGAAGCAACAAGGAGAGGTGAAAGTGAAGAGAGGCATTGTGGAACAGTGCTGTCACAGCCCCTGCTCCCTGTACCATTTGGAAAATTACTGCAATTAAGCACAATTTCAAGGTGGTGTTTTTTTTTTTTTTTGCTATGCTAACTTAATAAAGAGGCCTTGTAAATTAATGTTTCTTATCAATCATTTTGCTAATGTAATGAGCCGTTTTATGCTGCACGTGAAAACAAATAAATACTGAAGACTTACACCCCCCCTTTTTGGATTATATTTGTGAATGAATGAATCAATAAATGCGCAGAGCATCAAGTACCACAAACAAGAGCAAGGGGAGCATGGTCCAAAAACTGAGAACCACTGGGTTAAGGAATTCTCCTAGTAAAAGTAGAAGTCCATCTTTGAGATGCAAGAAGGACACAAAGGGACTTGCTACATCCCATCAGGTGTCCCCTTTTCTGGAAAGATATAGGGAGTATGGACAAATATGGCAAAGCGATCTTTGTATGAAGATCTGTTTTGTAAAAGAGGCGCTTGTTTGTAATGGGAATGTATCAGCTGAGTTGTGTTTCATCATTTTTATTTTCAATAACTAATGGTTAACCTGAATACATCTAAATAATTCCTCCAGTTAGTTTATTACTAACCAAACATTAAGGAACTGACAAGTCTAATAACAAAGCCTTTGGTTTTGCACAGACTGGCTATAGATATTTTCTTGTACTCCACTACAAAAGAACCACCTGTGTGCAAATAACTTTTCCTTAGTATCTGATTTAAAAAGAATATATATAAAATAAATAAATAAATAAATAAATTCTTGACAAGGCCCTACCCATCGTTTAAACAGTGCTGCTCAGTGTACTTTGAAGAGAGAACATAAAAGAGAAGGACTATGTAGCAGTTGTAATTGCACTCTTTTTAGGCAGAAACACAACGTAATGGGAACAGAGCTGTTTCAACTGAAGGATCTGAAGAGCCGTGCTGAAGATGAAATGAACAAAGAGGTTTTAACTGGTACAGTCATTGATGATAACCACTATTGTTTAATATGTTTATAAAAGCAAGGGATCATTTATGTTATTTACACTCTCTGCAGTCTATTTACTGAGTTGAGTTTCTCTGGTCAATTTCATATTCAAATCTGACATCAGTTGCATGACAGTGTTGCTGATGCTTATATCGGAGTTAAACAGCAAGCTTAGGTAATAAAGATCTGAGGAAACTAGGAAACTAAGTGATTGGGTGTATTTTAGTAACGCTAAGAGTACCAAAATCTAAGACAATATTTTACACCACAGACGAAAGCAAACAAAACTTTACGCGTATAAGATCAGGTTACAATTTCAAGCGAAGGGAATTCAAAACACAAGGACAGATCCTTCTAGCTTAGCTCCCTCCTGTCTCTTCTTTTGTAGCTTTATACTGTCAGTGTAGCTATTTATGTAGCAAACCAATCTCTCTTTCAAGGGCTGATTCGCAATTTACACATTTAATTTAAAACCATACCAATGATGTCCTTTCAAATACAAAGCCCATTGTTTCAGTACAGGTATTCCAACAGCCTTGTGCAACTGTCTTCTTTATGTGTAAATTGGACTAATTTGCCAAGCAGGAGAGAGATAAGAATAAGAACATCTGTTCAAATGTTAGAGAAAACCCATGCAGTCTTATACATGGGGCAGAACTGTTTTATGAAAAAAACAACAAAAAAAAAACAAACAAGCATTCAAACAATGATACCTCCCCCAAACAAAAAACAATGTATATTATTGTGTGGTGAGTCTGTCAAACAGAAGCAAAACAATTGTTTATGACTGGTCAAACAATTTAGTGGTAACACGGGATATGTATGTCTCAAAGTGGTAGAGACATGTATTTTCCATTAGGCTGTTTAGGTGGATACTATTTTTCTTAAAGTAATTGTAGCTAATAAAATAGTTGCAGAAATGTCCAACGCCAAGCAAGTCAATTCACTGACTAGGTCTCAGTTTTGAAACACATGTTGAACCAAACATGTACTTTCAAAACATGACATCTGGTTCTATACCAGGTTAAAGTTTGCAAGTACTCTTTCTCAGAATGTATTGCATTTTCTTGCATTTCAACTGATGAGTGAAATTGTAGCCCCCTCCTTCAGGTTATTTTTTTCTCTCAGTAACCAACCAGCTGCTTCCCCTTCTGTAACCAGTATGATCATTTTTCCCAGAAGACACTGCAGGAAAACTGAGAACTTTCTTTAACCTTGTGTACCACCAGGTGTTTTAAAACAGTGCTTGCTTTAACTTTTATTTATTTCAAAATTGCACACTTGAAACGTATATGGTGAATAGGAGCGCAAGACAGGTAAGATTTATGGAACAATTTTGTTAGCTACAACTGCTTTACTAGCAAAGAACATGTTGATTATTTCCTCTAGATTTGTCTCTTACAGCAAGGGTGTCAAACTAAGTTCCTGGATGGCCGCCGTTTCTTCTGGCTTTCGTTCCACCCAGGCTCTCAGTTACTTAATTGGTGTAATTATTTGATTAATTTGACAAATTGAACACTTCTCTCCAGGCTTTAAGATGTTTTATAGGTTGTGTATCTTGAATCAATTGCTCTTTTTAAATCAACTTTAAAAGACCTTGAAAAAATAATAAACATGTCCAATTGAACAAATAATTAGATCAATGAAGTTAATTGAGAGCTTAAGTTGGAATGAAAACCAGAAGACCCTGCGGCCCACGAGCACTGGCATTTGACACACCTGTCTTACAGCTTTGGAATTACATTCCTCATCTTTAAACAGAAATCTACAAGCTTTGAAAATATCTCTGCACAAATGTATTGGGGTTTTTTGAATACATGCACAGGTCAGAGGGCTTGGAGAACAAAATAATAATAATAACAAAAACACGATTTCCTGTAAATGCTGAGCTTGTACAATGAGCTTCAGGGTCAGACTGTATATTCAGTATGAATCTTGATATTGGTATAATTTCAAGTTAGCACTGCAAACAATACATACTATCAGTGAGACATTCTTGAGGTAGCAATGCTCCAGCCACCAGATCAAAACTACTTTGGCTAGAATGGGTTTTGAAACAGCTGATCCTTTCCATATGCAAACCTATAAGGAATATACACACTGGAGTCCACTAGTACTATAACCCTTTATTCATTTTAATTCAAATAAATTCAAATAAACCAATTCTTCAAAGGCACAGTCCGCACCCCACAAGCAAGCATCTGAACCACGAATCTGGTTAGCCTGTATTTGTGTTTTTAACCTCCTCTCATCAACAGGGATCAGAATCTACAATGGCAGTGCATCACACAACACTGCCCATTCCACTCTTCCCCCTGTAACCTCAGCAATCGGCTGCACACTAATGTTACAGGATGGAGGCTAGACGTGAGTCAGTGACACCACACAAGCATCTTAACTACAGTACAATGCATAAGAGCCAGGCTCATCTGAAGGATTGGTTATAGAGTCTGTATCACACAACACTGCCGTTACACAGTATGACATATAGTAGCAGACACCACTTGTGAAAATGGGTAGCTTATATTTTCAAGCATCAGCACATTAAGATAATTTTTGAGAGAACTCAAGGGATTTGTAGAAGATTCCTTCCATACACTTAAGGCTGAATTTGATGTACTCGGCAAGCACAGGCTGGGAATTGTGCACCACAAACACTGCACTGGATATGTAGAAAGATGTGAGCAGGCTTTGTGGGCTCCTGTCTATCAACGACCAAAAAAACAATGCTTCAAGAATTAAGAGGAATCCCAGATGAGCTGGGGAATTTTGTCAAGGCCAAGATCAGGTGCCTTGAATCATTACTTAAAATGATTGAAGCTAAACAAAATATTTCCATAAACGGTTACACAATTCCACAATTGCTGATGCCTTTAAAACAAACACACAAGGTCAGTTGGGGATTAAGCCAGGATGGGAATCACCTGGCACTAATTTAATTAGGAACACCTGCCTACAATTAGACAGGCAGGTATACAAACCAGGCCTGAAATGTTTGGTTTGTTGGTGTTAAGGCTAAGGCCTGTGTTAGGTATTTAATAGTTATGGGTCAACTGTAACAAGCTAAAAGCAGTGTACTAACTAGGGATGATCCCGTGGTTAGTACTCAGCTCTGTACTAAACAAGTAAGCAAGTTAAATACCAATTGCAACAAACTTGGCAGCTCAAGATGGTCCCCAGCTGCATACTAAAAAAGGTCTCAATTGCAACAAACCCAAAATAACTGCTGCTGCCCTCTAGAGGATATTAAGTATGAGACTAAGTTAGTCTAACCCTTTCTATAGACTAACGATGTATAGTACCGTACTAAGTGAATCCCAAATTGTATTGACAACTTTTGTAACAGAACAATTCATAATCGCAAATCCATGTACCTATATTTTACATATAAAACACATTTTCACTTGTGTGTGTGTATATATATATATATATATATATATATATATATATATATATATATATATATATATATATATATATATATATATATATATATATAAGGGATGTCATTGATGGTATTGCAATATGTTCGTGTAGCGTTAGAATGAGTTTCGTGGCATTATAAAATACGGAAAACGATACCCCCACACTGGTCAAATTGCTTCCACAGTGAAAAATTATCTAACGGCAAAATATTACAATTACAGTTGAAAGGATTTATTACAAATATCATGAAATAATCGAGAATACATTTAAAGCCGTACAGTAATTATGTATTACCCACATGGAACAGAATTGCAGTATTTAATAGATGAGTAATATATTTTTAAGTTATATATAACAGGCTATACGTATACTAGTGTGAAAGTATGCTTTTAGTAGCCAATTCTACAACAATATTGATACACTCCTATGGGGTCCCGGCTCTCTTGTATAGCGGATCGACGTTGCAGTTGCTGTGTTGGAGATGGCGGGTTCAATTTCTGCCTGTGCAATGCAGTTTTGTTTTCTTTTTTCTTTTTCTTTGTTTTTTTGCAATTGCAATGGCATTATGTATATATATATATATATATATATATATATATATATATATATATATATATATATATATATATATATATATATATATATCCTTTCAAATTTAAAACTTAAGCAGTCTCCAACTTTGTTCCGCTTCTTTTTTCGTTGCAATTGGTATTAAGTTAGTACACAGCTGGGGATGATCCCAAGATAGAACCATACCAGCTGGCACGCAACTTAATAGGCAGCTCCCTACTAACTCTGCAAGTTCGTTGCAATTAACCCTATGTGTATAAGTGTTGGTGTTTGGTTATTGGTGAACAGTTTAGCTATCCAGTTTATTAGTTAGAAACTTGAAAGTGCTTAGCTAAACACTCCTGGTATCCATTTAATTTCCAGCTGTGTCCTCTGGCCCTGTGATTATAATATTGACTAGGGTTAACTCCTTTCAAGATTTCAATAATTTAATTCCAGTTTCCCTGAGCCTTTCTTTGTAAATAGACTGGGTTCCCAAAACTTTTTAGCTGTGAGATGTGTATAGTTCCTCATCCCTTGATTCTCTCCAAAGCTGCAATGTCCTTTGAGTAAAGCAGGGACCAGGATTTAATTTCAGTTGACAATTCTCAAGAATTTCCAAATATTTTGGTAAAATGAGAAAAAAAGTCAGTTCTGCCTTGTTTGGCATTTTCTGCCAGTCACTGTGTTATGAACTTACAGGTAAAGAACTGCACTTTGTACTTGATTATGCAGTATGCTTAATGTAGTTAGAAATAATAGTGACAGTTGATAGTGTGTAGACCCTCATACGTCACTTGCTTGAGAAAACTGGACTTTTAGCGTGCGATTAACCTAACATTTTGCATCCAGTAACCCTGCAAGATAAACATATTTAATTACCATTCTCTGCTACAGTATAGGCTGCATCGTTATTGGTGATCAGCAAGCCTTGTATTGATGTAGCCACTGTTGGGGAGTAATGCATTACATGGACATCAGAAAGTGCAATCAAACCTTACAAGTCACACTACATATAGCTAACATGAATCTGTAAACAGTCTACAATGCACAATATACAATTCCCAAACCCAACCTTCCTATACAGTATTTAAGAGTATCTTTGGAAACAGAACCAAAATAGTTATTTACTGATCTTTATCAGCAATAAAATTAGTCTGTTTAACCTATCCTAATTAAAATTCCCGCTACAAAGTGGTTCTAATTAAACTTGCGCTTTGTAAACAGTATATACTGTGTTTCAAATTGGTTTGTGATACAATTGCGTGCTTAGACCCAGATATTTAAAATATCCAGTAACAAAATATTTTTGAACAGCAGTAAATATATAAAACAAACTTTAAAAAACACTTAATGTAAATGTAAATGTCAATTTGGCATAGTGTTTCAGCAATGGCTATTTACAAGATTAGCAAGTGAAATACCCTGTTCTCGAATTTAAATAAGTGGTAAGACAATGCATTGGGAGGTGATCCTATTGTCAGAAAGCATCAGCTGAAACAGTTGAAATCTCCATGTCAGCCTGTGGTAGGGACTGAATATTTGGAATATGAACACATTAATTAGAGAATGTAAATGCTAAACAGAGAAATTATTCAGACTTGAATTAAGATTTCATGTTAAGAAGACCTTTTACTATTGACATGTGCTGTGAGAGCGCTGTTTTATTTGGGGACAGTGGGAAGCCATTAAGTAAAAAAGAAAATACTGGGTGCATTTTCTTTTAGTGCAGTGATATTTGTTCATATAGTGTATACTGTATACCTCTTTATACACTAGAGCCATCCCCATTTTTTTGTACTTGAATTCAAATATGCAGATTTTTCCAAATACAAACCCAGACTGTTGTTTCCTGTTCCCTTCTTGTGCTGCAGCTCTGATCCAGCCCAATAGTTTTATTGCATTGGACCATGTGACAGACATTTCATGGAGGATTAGACATCAGGAATCAACAGTTGGAACCCTGTGTTGGACATGCTTTGAGTCATGCTTTAAAATATTAGAACAAAAGAAAATGTACAAACGAAAGGAGGTCAATCTGAACTTTTCGGTTCCTAGTAGCTGATTCATCTCAGTCTCAAAGTTGAGTCTCGAAGGATCCCAGTGATTCTGCCTCAACAACATAAATAGGTAGCCCATTCCATACTCGCACCACTTTCTGGGTGAAGAAGTGTCTCCTTTCCTCTGTCCTAAGTCTAGCTGCGCTTGAAGTATTGATCCGGGTTAACTACATCAGCTCCTTTTAGGATTTTAAAGACATCAATCATGTCTCCCCTAATTAACACAGCTAACAAAATAATTCCAGTAAATCTTATTTGCTATGTATTATCATCACTTCACAGATCTCACGTTTTCCTGTATGAAAGAGGCACGCATTATGTCAAACGTGTATTTGATTTTTGGTATTTTTATAACATTTGTAAACAATGCAACTGGCGAATGTATCTTGCCCTATGCTAAACACAACTAATACGAGTTTGAGTCCTTGTACGAAAAACTATTCCCAATGTTTTGCTTTGTAACACATTTTTTTAATATAATTTTCTCCAGAAAAAAAATCCCGAACATTCTAAATATTTGTCATTCAGGAAGTATGTGGAGCATTCGATAAATATTCTTGTCTAACAGCTTCAAAAACTATCACCAACATATCAAATTCACCAAACTGTGGGTTCATATAGGAAAATCTGAAACCTACAAAATGATGGCAGTATACATTAGGTAAGACTCAGTGGGATTATTCTGTTTGCACCGTGTACTTTAAATGGGGGGGGGGGGGGACAATATCATTTTAAAAGACGTCACAAGAAAGAAAGACACTATACATCTTGAGTCAGCAGTGGATAAGAAAGGGAGAGAACCTGGGGAAAATATGCAAATGGAAAGAGAAATAACAAAATGCTTGCTAATGGTGTGCTTGGTTATCACTTCTTTAGAAGGTTGATATATTATCTTCCCATAGTTAAAAATATCAGCTCTGGCTATTTCCTATTAAATGTTATCAATATGGCAAAACACCATTTGTAAACAGGAGATTCCCTTTTTTACATTTCTTTACAGTTTTTTCCTTGACTACAGTCAATCTATCAGATGATAATCATAAACTCTTACCGGTTTAGTTTACAGTGGCAGAGGAAGATCACAATGAGGTACTGAAGGCTGTAGAAGATAGGCCTTATCAGGTAAACAAATGCGTTTAGGAAACCTAAGCACGCTTACAATACCACCATATTTCACCAGATGGCGATCTTCTATTAATTCTTAAAAGACACAAAAATACCTTAAACTGAACAATAATGTTAGTATGCTTAACAGTTTTATGAATGTGAACAATATTACAAAACCTAACATAAGAGCAGAAACCTTCAAATGTTTTACACATGCAAGAAGTCTTAAAAAATGAATGGGCTTTATTTATTTATGTATTGCATTTATATAGTGCTTTTTAAACAAAAAAGTATTTCAAGCACTGTACTTAGCAGAAAATAAAGACCACACTACAATATATTTGTATAGCATGTCATACATACAGCTGCCACAATCAGACCATTTAAATAGCAGATTCAAACAACAGTATACACAATAATAATATAAAAGCAGCGTTTTAAAGTTACATTAAAATCCACTAAGATAAGTGTGTTTTTAGTTTTTAACTGCAAAGGTCCTAGCTTCCCTGACAAAAAAAGTCATAATTTAGGAGCGCTACAAGAAAAAACCGTGTTGCTGTTGCTGACCCTCGGAATAACCAGCAGCCCCACGTCCTGTGATCTCAGAGTGCGGTTTGGAAGATACAGGGTCAGTAACTCCTGCAAATAACTAGGTGCTAATCCATTCAGAGCCTTGTAAATTAACAGCAAAATCTTTAACTCAATTCTATACTGCACAGGAAGCCAGTGTAAAGAGGCCAAAACAGGGGTAATATGTTCACTTTTCCTGGTTTTAGTCAGAATTTTAGAGGCAGTATTATGAATAAGCTACAAGCGGGATACCACATATTTTGGGATACCAGAATAAAGTGCATTACAATAACCAATTCTAGATGAAACAAAGACATGCATTTGTCTATCTGCATCAGATATGGAAATAATTGGTCTCGGTTTGACTATATTTCTCAAATGGCAAAAGATACTTTATTAAGTTCCCTAATATGTCTCAAATGATAGATCAGGATCAAAGATGACCCTCAAACTTTTCATTTCTAGTTTAAATTTTGATGAGCAACTGTAAGAATCAAGTTTATGTAATCCCACATTTTCTTTCAGCTGCTTTAGACTGCTTCTTTTTCAATGTACACAGGGATGCAGTTAGAAATAAAGGGGAGACAGGACAAGGGGCAGGAGACAATTCTTTACACAGAGTGGTGAGGGTATAGAATGGGATACCAAGTCATGTTGTTGATGCTGACCCATTGGGATCATTTAAGACCCAACAGGTTTTGGGATTAATCAGCTACTAGGAAACTACGGGCATTAATGGGTTGAATGGCCTCCTCTTGTTTGTACATGTTCTTATGTTATGAGGGATTGTGTGTATTGGTTTACACCACTGTGATATAGTGGTGATGAACATGGCACCACTGAAATACCATTGCTGGAATGACTGCTTCATGGCATTGTAGCTGCCCTTGTACCTCTTGCCCCTAATAAAGCATTGCATTACCAGTGTAGTGCAACTGCTGCATTAATGATCATTTGATGAAAAATACTGGGGTATATTCATACAGATTTATTTAATCTAGTGAAGTATCAGATATCTACTATATAATCAGACAGCACAGTGGTCAGGCTACAGGTGTAAGTGTGGTGTGTTGTGTGTGAATTTTATTTATTTTGTTTTTTTTAAACACTTCTCCTATACTATATAACCAGATACAATCTACAATATAAGATGTGTTTCTTTCAAAACTGCACATTTCTGACCGACAAATGGGAGTGAACAAAAGGTAAAATTTAAGGAATTATATTCTGTAGATCACAGAATGTAGGATTGTTGGTTATTTCCAAGGTTAATAATAAAAAAAAAAAAACCCTCAAATTATGGAATGATTTGACTGTTTTTAAATCTAGAAAAACTCAGTTTTATAAATGAGCTTTTTTAACCTAAGCTTTACTTTTATTTATTAATTTATTTTAATTATTAACATTTTTATAAGCTTTTTATCTTAGTTTTTCTAATTTTACAATATAACTGTAAATTAATTCCAATTGTATTACATTTTTATATTAGATTTTTTTTATTCTATTTTTACAAACTAGCTTTTTCTTTTTTTTCCAAATTTTATAATTAAAACCCATTTTTTGTCGCTTTTTTAAATTTCAGTTTTATAAAACATTGCATTAAACTGTTTTCATTTAATGGTTTATTTTTTGTGTGTGTCTGAAGAGCTTTGGGATCCTTGGGGTGTAAGGCACTATAGAAATGTGTAATATTATTTTGCATAAAATGTAACCAAATTCACCAAGTCATTGATTATACCTCTCAAACCAGGAATGGGTCGCTACAGTTTCTAATTTGCCTGCCTCTAGTTTAGAGTTTACTAGGATCCCCTAAAAAACGCTCCCCTATTTTCCCTGGCTATCCCACTCTCTGACCAATGCTGTGTTTGTATAAATGTGTGTCATAGCGTTACTACAGCAACACCTTTTTTACTCTGTGTTTTTGCAATGTTTCAATTAGGAATAAAAAAGAAAGCCCTGATCCATTGCTGTGGAAGCCTGTCCTACACCATATACCAAGGAATAAACTTGATGTCATGCTTTAAAACACACGTTTTCCAGCCCTATTAGTGTAGTCTAGGGAAACAATAGGTAATTCCAGATGTGGGTCTAATTAAACACACAACAGGGATCTCAGTTTCTAGTTTATGAGGTCAGATATATATTTTCGCTTTCGAAGTGAGTTCTTTTCAAGATTGGCAACATTGGTGGCTGCTTATACACCGAGCAGGAATAGCCTGGTAACCACAGTGCCTCAACACTACACCAGGGAGGGAGCTCTTTCCAGGGGGTGTGGGTGGCTGTGGCACCACTCATCTTCTCCTTCTCTAAAGAGATTCACAGTAATTTAATATTTAATACTTCTCTCAGTGGTGGTTTTGGAATGTTCTGTTTTTTATTTCAGGTACACTTGTTAGTGGTGTCTCCTTAACCATGTCACAGTAAATAAAAGATTCCAGTCTGTAATAATAATATATATATATATATATATATATATATATATATATATATATATATATATATATATTATATATTTTTTTTTAAAGGAGGAACCTCCTTGGTACCACGTTAATGGTAGAAAGGTAGAAACAATATATGTTTTAAGAGACCTTGAATTATACTACTCGTTGGTTCTAGTTTCTAAAACTAACAGGTGTTTTTCTAATAAAAAAAAAAAAAAAAATAGACGTTAAAGGTTTTATAACCTCTTGTTGACACATTGTTCTCAGATTCAGTAGATAGTTCAAAGACAACACTATAGGAGTAATGTTGTTGCCTGTTATGAAATGACTTCTAGTGCTGCTGTAGGGTATTGCCATGTAAAGAGCATTTGGCAAGGATGTACTGGCAGTGGTGTGGTCTTGTTCACATTTGTTGAATGTACCCCTTTATGTGCATACTCAGAACTGATAATCTGGAGATGAAAGGCATCAAATAATCAATTCATTAAGCCGCCCACCTTCTGTGAAGTTCTTTTGACTATAAGCTTTTGCTCTTTGAAATCTGATCACAAACATACCTAATGTAGGTTTCCCACAGGTGCAAGGCACAAGATAAACCCCAGCCCCCTCCATCTCAGGTATGTGAAACAAGTGCCTTGTCTACAGGTGTAAATGAAAAGACTCTAGTGCAATAATAACATAGCAGCCAACAGTTTAAAAGTTTGCACTTTGTTCATGAAGTCTCTAAGGTTGGGAGCTTTGCTGACTAATACCTTCTCCCCCAACTAATGACAGCAGCCACACTTTTAAGCACTCTACTGCTGTTATTGACTGATATAAATGGTGTTTGTGTAAGGCTCAGCACTACAATACACAGTTAAGCAGTTAAGCCACTACAAGGTATTGTCAAATACTGGCACATGGCTCCACGAGTTGGTTTAAAAGAAAGCAAAAAAAGCATATTTACTTTGTCTATTTCTACTGCTTGAATTTATTTTTCTGAAAAGGAAATGATTCAACACAAACAACTTTCAAACCCAGTTTTGTTGCCTACTGGCTGACGACAACTAGAGGTAGGGGATTTTAAATTGGGGGCAACTATGCCACCCCAAAACAGATTACAAGATTATGAATACATTTATGAAAGTTAATAATCTGTTTTACTTTATAATGTTTAATTTCTGTTAATATTTGAATAATGCATATCAACCATTAAAAAATGAATATTTCAATGCCAAATTGTTTTTGACACTCGTGCTTCAGTATTGATATGTTCAAGGATACCTATGCAGTGGTTTGAATTTATAGATACCTTTGACATGATTATTAAAATTAATAGAAGGACACTTGTTGCCATGTTATAAAGTTCAGTGTTATTTACTGTTATCGCAGCAGAAACTGTTATATTGTGGACAGAACTGCTGTCAAACTGTGAAAAGTATGACTATAATAAAAAAGGTACATGGCTATTTCTAGAGGGTAACTAGATGATCTGTCATCCAATCAGAAACAGCACACACTATTTATTTATTGTGACAACCCCCTCTGTCGTCATGTTTCTTTTCTTCCCACTCGTTGCAGCAGGTTTTCCAGACAAGAATTCTAGTCTAAATGCTTGTCATTAAATTTAAGTTTACTTTAGTATTTCTAAATATAAAACAACAAACACTTGTAATTGCAGGGTTCCTATGTGCACCTAAGCTAGTTCTTACTTGATGCCTTTCAGAGGAAAACTAACACAGGAAACACGATACAACTAAAGAAAATATTAAAGAAAACTGAGAGGCATATATTTTCTGGGGGAATGTATTTAGCCTAGAACAAAGAAGATTGAAGTTTGAACAAACCGTATTCATTTTGAAGTGCAGTACAGAGACCAGTTAACAACTGAGTGGTGACACTTAGAAAGAGAATTAATGGGCCAAACAGCCGTGTCTCATTCGCAACTTTTCTTATTTTCTTATATTTCAAGTTTTCAATTGCCACACTGCTTCATTTTTATAGCAGGTTGTTAGACAGCCAAGATGTGAGCCTGTTTTGAGGGACATTGCCAAACTGTAGTTCTCAACTCTTCCTGTAGATGGTTTATTAAATGTTTTGTTTTTTTGTAACCTGAAACACTGGTTTATACTTTAAATAAGAAGCAGTGGTGGTGATGGTGCTGTTATCAATTTCAATTTGCCAAAGAAATGAAAATATTTGAAAATAAACAACGTTCGACCAGCCTATGCTCTTCATTTTCCATAACAAAGTAGTGCCAGACTCTAAGTGTACAGTAAAGTCCATATAAACATGTGGAATATATGTGTGATTCACACATCCTATGAATAGTTTATAGGTTTAATTATATAAGCCACATAATATATGTGGTACTTGGCAGATTAAAAACAAATACAGTAAGTAAACAGTGCAAGTTATTTTTAAATGCAGTTTAATGTTAGTGTAAATACAGTTCCTGTGTTTCAATTTTGCAGTGACTAGTTTTATTTACACTTTTTTTTTCACATTACTCCTGTCATTTTTGAGACTGGCATCTTATCCCACCTCCAAATGTGGGGTGCCTGACTAAATTGAATGGAGTCGGCTTTCTAGCTGATCATTGTTGTTTATCAGATGACAAATGAGATTTCACGCCATTTCACTGACAAATTTTCTGGGTATTGGAGGTGCCTAATACGCTTGATGATTACAATTTTTCTACTTAAAAGGGAGTTCCCTGCAAGAACGACCACTTTGCTGGATTATCAGGATGCAAATATGGTACACAATAGCTGGCACTAAAGAATAGAAACTCTGTAAACATACAGTATTGCTGGGAGATGACCATGACCATGGTCAGGGCCAAAGAATGGAGGCGACAGCATGGAGAGGATCCTGATCTTAGGCCCATCCTACAGTGCTGGTGGATCAGCGGCTGCCCCGCTGGGAAGGAGTGGCACTGTGGTCCCCAGCGACGAAGGACCTGTGGTCGCAGTGGGCTGGACTGGACATCCACGCTGGGGTCCAGTCCTTTCGCCAGTGGAAGGAGCCATCTACAGGAGAGGTGAGGCGGCAGGTAGTGGTCTCCCTCAAGCAATGAGGGAGAACGTGCTGAAGGCCCACCATGGCAGCCCCTGCACCGGGCACTTTGGGGTCACTAAAACTCTGTGCAGGGGATTGTGCAGGTGAAATGTGGAGGACTACTGCACCGCCATCAAAGGACCCTCGGATTGGTCACACATCCCCCTCCAGCAGTTTCCTGTTGGCGGACCCGTGGAGAGGGTTGGGGTCGACATCTTGGGTCCGTTCCCCCATTCAGACAAGGGGAACTGATACGTGCTGGTAGCCCTCCACAACTTTACAAAGTGGCCTGAAGCCTATGCACTCCCCCACCAGGAGGTGGAGATGGTAGCTGAAGTACTGCTGGAGTGGTTCTTAAGCCGATTCGGGGTCCGTCAGGAGCTCCACAGCGATCAGGAGTGGGTAAGGGTGTCCGCAGGGATGTGTCAATGACTGGGCATCTGCAAGATGAGGGCCCCCCTTTAGCCGCAGAGCAATGGCTTGGTCAAGCAGTTCCGCATGCTCCCGGTCCAGCTAGCCATCACCACCATAGCAACGGCTCTGATGTGGTCACACCTTGCTGTTGAACTTTCACAAATAATATGGTGGAAGCATTTCTTTCTCAGATTTCTGAAGATGAGCTTCAACAAATCATTTGTAATTATAATAATAAAAATTCTTCAGAAACACTCCAACACTCCAAAAATATATACTTTGATGTTATGGAGAAATACGAGCCTCAAGACCTTAACTCTTCCACGAGAGTTCTGCACTGTGGTTTGGAAATCCAATGTACATAAAGCTGTCTTTCAAGGTTTAATAAAACATATATGGACTGGATATTTGGGTATAGTGGAAATATTAAATTGATAGTGTCTGTAAGATATGTAATTGTGCAATTAACATTTCTACTAGGCACTATATGTAGGAAAGTGATCAACATGTTTTAGGTTGAAATGCCTTTTGAAAGACTAAAGGATTTAGAAGGACTAAAGGATTTCCAAGGATTTGTTTCTATTACAAGATTCATAGTACTGACACAACGTTCCCTCGGTCTGGAAAAAAGAAGGTTCTTTCGCCATGAACAAGTAGATGAATTGTGAGGAAGGTTAATAACAATCTGAGATTGACAGCCAAAGATATTCAAAGTGAATTGTCTGCAAGTGGGACTGGGGTTTACATTTCAACCATTGGTCGAATATTTCATGGGGAAGTTCTCAATGGTCGCAGGCCAAGGAAAAAGACTCTTAGGACAAATTGTTTAAAGTTTGCCAAAGGGCATTTGAATGATGGATATAAGTTCTTGTCAAAGGTTTTGTGCAGTGATGAAACAAAAACCTAGCTATCTGGTCATGCTGATAGTTGTTACATTTGGAGAAAGTCTGGTGAGGCGTACAAAGAAAAGAACACCATACCTACTGTCAAGCATGGAGGTGGTAATATCCTTCTAGGGGACTGTTTTTCCTCTAATGGCATAGTAGATTTAGTTCCAATACATGGTAAAATTAATTCCATAGCATACCAAAAGACATTGGCCAATCATCTGAAACACTCTGCTACAAAAATTGGTTTAAAGCACAACTGGACGTTCCAGAAGAAGGCTGTGCACAAGAGAAGTCCTTGGAATTTGAATGAACTGGAACAATTTTGTGTTGAAGAATGGTCAAAAATCACTAAAGAATCATGCCAAAAGCTCATTGACAAATATCTTAATTGTTTAAAAGAGGTTATTATTGCTAAAGGTATCTCAACTAGCTATTAATTTCATTTTCCTTGTCAGGGTATAAATACTTTTGAAATAACATTTTTGGAGTTTTGCGACATCTATCTTTCTTGTAACATCTATTTTTTTTTCCTCATCCACAAAAGCAAAACTTTTGCTACAAAAGATTTTTCCTATAATTACTTGTTTTTGAGAAATTTCTAGAAACTATAAATTTCCACTGAGGTATGTAAACCTTTGACTACAACTATATATTACAGGTTTATTTATTATGCAAAATTAATAGAGATTCTTAGTCAGTAATAATGAAATCATGCCATCTATCCCTGTGGTCTACTGCTGTTACTTACTAGAAGCATCCCTCCACATACGAATACAAATTTGTTGTATACCAGGCTATTCTCAAGTCAAGCAGACAAACATTTCAGTATACTATGTCCCTTTGTGAGGGGAGTTGGATTTGAACCCAGGCCTCCAGGGTGAAAGGCATTATTATCTGTAGTGAATTATATAGATGTGAAGTGTGTATCTTCTGTCTTATGTCAGTACAATTAGACTAGCCACTGTTCCAGGGTGTGGGCTAACATGTAAGTGATGATTCTATGTCAGGTAAACCATACTATTTAACCACTGGATTGAGGAAAGAATCATATTTCCTTACAGCATTATTTATCCCTTAATTAAAGGAAAGGAAACTGCCAAACACAATTTTCAGATCAGAGAAACTAGCAACTGTAAAAGCTGTTGCATGATATATGTGGCAGTAGATGATGAATGGTTTTAATAAGTTCAATTATTATAATAATATTAGATTGCTAGGTAACAAAATGTCATGGTGTATTGATAAAGGTATAGCTAATCTCAGTCCGTGAAAGGTTAATTAACCAACATTTTCTTTGCTCTCATTTTTACTCCCTCACCATCCCTTATTATCCCATGCTGAGGATGTCTGTCTGTGGCACACATTTTTAAATATATCTAACACTGAAAGAAATGATTGTATAAACATAGTGTTCTGATTACACCAACTGTCCTGGCGATGAAAGAGAGGCGGTTGTAAAGTATTGGCACCTTACACTTATTAAGGACAAGCATTCAGTTAACTTTAACCACTTTTTAATAAAACAAAAGATACACACTTTCTAGTAATTTAACAAATAATCTTTATCAAAAAACACACTCAAGTCAAGTATTTGTTCATGTTAAATTAAATGAATAGCCTTTAATGCCATTCCCATTACATCTGGTGGTCTGCACTAACCCCCAGAGGACATTACTCCACATATCATCAATCAGAGCACACTACCTATAATACAGAAAAGACATTTACAATGACACTTTCTTACCATCTCATGACTGAGGGTTTAAAGGTTATGTATGATTCACGAGCAATACATTCACAAGCACTAACATTGTTTGACACAAAGGTTTTAAAAATTGCTGACCTGGTATTTTATGAGTTTATCTGTATACGATACAAGTCTCTAAGCTGTAACCTTATTTTAAAACAATGGGCCATTTTCCCCAATGTGCTGTGCCTTATATAATTTAATAAGGTCATAAAATTATGTTACTGTAGGATGTATGTTTATAGATCATTTTTATGATGTTTGTTTCTTAATTATTATTTGTTTTGATAAATCTGTCTGAAGGTGCTTTGACTATCAGCTCAGGATCTGCTCTTTGGTTTTAGTTGCTTACACATGTCATGAAGGTTAAATTAGCCATAGCGTCTTGACATTAGTAAGCATCCACTCGTGCACAGCAGTGTATTGCCCATAAAACAAATCACTTGTTTTGTGATTTTGTTTCCCTAACCCGCAGGAGATGCCCACGCCAATGTGCCCTGTGGAATCCCCAGCGAAGACCTACAACTTCACATAGCAAGGACACAAACTTGCACACATCATCCAGTTCACATTTGAATCATCAATGATCTCTGCAAATTCACAAAAAGCATAAAAATGGGCTACATTCTCAAAGTTATAGACCACTTTTTTCTGCAAAGAAAAAAACAACAATTACAACTACGAAAAAACAAACAATTCAATTACTTTCAGAGCACTACATTTAAAGTCAGAGTTGGTTATTTCCGATTCGATAACTTTACTGAAACAATTGCTCTAACGACGATTTATGTTACATTAATAGCAATGATGTGCTTCATCTCAAGCAAATATACCAAAGTAAAATGCTAGGCCCTTTTTGAGGATTTAGCATTTTCTGTGTACTCTTTAGGGACTGCAAAATCCTTGCATATTAGAGTATTTGTACAATTTGTATGAAATCAACCTTTTCTGAGATTATATCCAAAAGCAATCCTATTGGAGGCTAGGGTGTATAATAAAGGTGCAAAATCAAGCTTTTTACCTGGTTCACAGAGTGTGACAGACAGATAGCACACAGTCAGTACATAGGGGTCCCCATTGTTTTACCCTAAAAATTAGAGTCCTGAATTTATAAGAACTGGTGTAAATTGTTAATAAGTTTAACTTAAAGTTAGCAAGATTGATTTTTCCTCCTAAACGAGTCATACTTTCTGAACATGTATATTATTTCCATTAGCTATGAGATTACATGTCATGCTTTATAGGTTGCATATTTCATTATCATCTATTCCTTTAGGCAAACCTATAGTCTAGACCAGCTAAACTTTAATACAGTTCTGTAAGACAAAACCTGCTATTGTTTCGAGAATAAACATCTGATTTGTACTTACTCACATGCTATAATGAAAGCCATTCTAGTTACATACTTATTAGTCATTGTTACCAGAACACTGTGATATACTAAGTAGTTGGAAGAAAAATACTTTTTTTCCACGCTGAGAGTTTTGGCAAATAAATGCTGTCTAGATTAAACAAAACAATAAATATATATTGTGCCTAAAATCCCTGTTTTAATAGCCACTTATTTGTGATTTGTTTCAGTGTGGTAATTAAAGTATTGTAAATTACCTTCTGTGCGCCATAAAATTTCAACATGTTGTTAGTCTGTCACAATGATTTCACACAGAAGTTATATGGGACGATAAGCTAAACCTTAAAACATACACAAACAAGTATATTCACTGACACCAATTCTTGCATTCATGGTTACAGAGCTTTTAGCCTCTTCTCATCTGTAATAGCTGTAATAGCAGTGCATCAGACAAAACTGCTCGCTACACGTAGATGAAAGATCCATGGCAAGGTCCAGATTTGAGACTCTGTATGGCCTCCTTGGGCGACTGGCCAGTAGGGGTCGCTAAAGCCTGATGGGGTCAACTATCCATAGTTGATTTTCCTCCCCCAGCCACAATTCTACATTTAAATGAATGTTTTAAAAGGAATGTCAACAGGAATAAAATATGTATTTTGTTTCATATTACATTGTGAAGATGGCAGTTGGAGTAGCTGAGGGGTATTTTTACAAACTGTACATACCCTGGACAGTAAGAGGGTGGATCATGGTTTCAATTATACATAAAAACAGATGAGATGTTAATTATTTAAAGCAGGATATCTCTATGAATATTTAGCCAAATGTTTAATTCTGTCTTAACCCTTTGGGCTAATGCAATATTTAACACATACTGTACCTTTACCTAAAGTTGTTGAGGACACAGCAGCGGTACACTGGAAAATTTTTACAAGGAATTGACAGTGTTATCTGCTTTATCCATACAGCCTGCTGCTTCAATATCAATTGCGCAACTCCTGATTGCTGGTTCAATCGTGTTTACTGTAAATAACATATTCCATTGGCCTTGGCTGGTAAAGAGAATGAACATTTTAATGCTGCTGAATGCAGAAGAATCAGTACATTTTATAGAACACACCATCAGCCCATCTCATCATCAGAGCAGTAACAGGACTGGCAAGACAGACAACAGCAACAATATCATTTTTGACCAGGTAAATACTGGCACAGCAATCTGAAATAGGGGCGGCAAGACAATTGTTTTAAATATGGGCAACTTTGCACTTAAATGATCCATTGGGTTAAATTTAGTACATTTGCACCTGGTGTCACCTACCCTAATTAGCACTAATCTTGATTGCCTTACCTAGAAACATTAGGAGTGATATTAATGCAAATTATATATCTATATTAATGAATCTTTCTCTGTCCAACACCATGGTTTACTAAACATTTTGTTATTTAAAATAAGGAATGTATCCAAAATGGAAATTTAAATGTTACTTTTCAGCAATTTAAAGTTTTTTCGTGCTTTATCCTTGAATTTAAAACATAATGGAAAGTAAGCTGGAAGTCTTCTAAAGCACTGACTCCAATGATCCACAAACACTCAGAAATGCCCTTTAGGTTCATTTGCCTTTCCATCCCCAAAAATATAAAGGCCTGTCTGTGGAAACCAATCAAACAATGCACAGCTCAGTTCAGAATTTCCATTTTACTGTATGACTAAGTGAAAGCGACAGGTCACACTTGGGTAACGTTCTTGGTGATTAGGCCCCAACCGTTTGTGGGTGACATTTGAAAAAAAACAAACAAACCAAAAAAAAAACACTCAAATAAAATTAAATGAATGACACAGAGGGAAAGTGAGTCATCCCAAAAGGTGGCATGTTTGTTAACCAGGGCTTAAAAATATGGAAGAGAATTCTATCTATCAGATTTAGTCATGGCCCAAACTCCTGTGAGCAGTTAGTATAATCAAAACATCATGGTTAGATGTTTGCCTTTTTCAGATGTAGCGTCCTCTAGCGACAATTACAAATAGGTATAAAGCATTCTGGGGTGGGGCTCTTCAAAGTCTCCAAAAATAATTCCCAACACCCACATTTGGAAGAGTAGCTGTTTGTGCCAGACAAGGGATCCATGATTCTAGGAAAGCATTCTACATTATTTTCAAAAACAAGTAACGTTGCTGATGTTTTTAAACAGTCCTATCCTTGCTTTGAATGCCACAGACTGTAGGGATTGCTAGGGACCCAATGGAGTCTTGTTATAAAGACAACACAATTCCATAGAATTCCAAACACCTTCAGCAGTGTAACCTTCTAAACTGTATTTCGTAACTGTAACTTTCTGTAAGAGATTTAATGCAAAAAACAAAACAAAACAAAAAAAACAGTATGTTAAGATTACACTGTTGTATTTTGCCATAATTTTACAACATGCTTTAACAGTGAAACTTTAAAAGATGCTGGAATGTTTTTTAGGTACATTATCGTGCAACTTTGTTTGTTGCCCTTTCAAATATTAAATGAAACAGGATGTTCTCAGCATCCCAATGCTTATATATTTGCATTGTGAGTTTTAGATATATGGACCATCATCGTCTTGGCCCTTCTCATATCCAAGACATTCTAATCCTTTATGTCCCAATCATTCTCTGGGATCAAAGAATGCTGAACTATGTTACTAATGATTTCCCTGAGCTGGGGCATGTGTGGTGGTTTTGTGATGTAGACTAATGGTCTAAACTAAACCCTAGCCTCCAGAGGTACTTCAGTCCATTTAGCTCTGAGCCTCGTTCAAGCAGAGACTGTGCCAAATTGTGTGCTTGTTAAAAGTTGTTCTAGTGACCATTCTTAAATGAATACTGCGTCTAATTCTATCAGAACATTGGGGTGGGAATCTTCAGCAAACACTTTTCTTTTTCTATATAACAGATTCATCACTAGTGGAAAAGCAGTACATCATCAAGGAATCTCGGATAGCATCTGCCCAACTTGAAAAATGGAGATGCAGCTTTTATGTATTCCAGAATGTCTGGGGTATAATTTGTATAATATAATAATGCGACAAGAGAGCACATTCACACAATTTTTTTTTGACCGCTTTAAATGTTGAAGATAAGTTAATTGTAACACTGATATTTTAACTGCAGTTTAAGTAAAACAAAAAAAGACAGTTGTGTAGACAGACACAGTACCTTAGGTCTTTTCTGCTAGAGAATGCAATACATTTGATGGGCTTATTATAAAACAGTAGGCTTATAATGCCTACTTACATACCAAATAAAAAAAACACTCTGCATACCAAAGGTATGAGTAGACATTTTCAAATGGGACAATATTTAATATTGTCAGTTTTTTTTACAAAAGGTTTGATGAATATATTCATGAATGTGTCCATTTATCAGAACTGACCACCTAGCTGTGTACAGCACTCCAGGAGACGGCTGTTCAGGCAAGCAAACACAATTGCACACCATTGCCAGATTTCAAAGTCAATATTAAATGAAGCTGTTTTTCTCAAAAACTAACAATAGATTTCTTCCAATACGGAGGTCAGGCATTTTTGTCTTTGGGACAGTTGTTACAAATAGGATCACAAACAACTATTTCAGTTTTGCACTATACTATAAAACGCAAGGAATCAAAGGTAATGTCCCATAGTTTAAACACGTCTTTAGAAATGTTAGCTTTCAGGCACATGTTGAAAAAAACTCAGTTTTAGTTTTTTGTATAACACAACATATTTTGTTTTGAAAGGAAATCCCTTTTTCTCCATTTCTTCCATTGTAAATGCCATTTATAACCTCCTGCTGCTGCATGTGGTAGTTTAAGAGTGACATATTTGACAAAAGCTTGTGGGCCTATAGTCAAAAATACATTTACAGAATGTATACAAACTGGAAGCCAACAGAGTCTCATTTCATATGTAGCAAAGTATCATCCAGTTACATATAATCATACAATGTAATTTAACTGTGGGACTATGCTACTTTAGTTATTTGAAAGTCTGTTTGTGCAATGTAAGCAATGCCTTCATTTGACAACATGATTAAAACCTGTGGCAAAACTATATATTAACTCCATATAGTTGCCCCTATTTTAAACACAGGAGTTTTATTAAATATCATAGCTCTAATCAAATCTTTCATCTATACAGAAGCAAGGGTTTCTTGCACAACAAAGGCTTTTACTGTCCTGGGGGGAGAAGTTGTTTACCAGATAAGAGTCCAGCACTTGTTTTTCTGCAGGTTTAAATTCTCAAACTCATTAGTTTCTTTTGTGTTGAGGAAGGGGGGGGAGGGGGTATATTAGTAAGTTAGCCTTAGGCAATTACCCCTTATTTAACACCCCGTATGCTGACCCTTTTATGATAATCAGAAAAACAACAGGTTCTCTCTGGTCAGCTTTTAGATCGGTTTCTGCTTTTAAGACTAACTCACCATAAAATATAAATACATAATAATAACAATAATAATAATAATATAATAATAATAATAATAATAATAATAATAATAATAATAATAATAATAATAATAATAATAATGCCAGCTAGATAGACAGATACATAATGTATTTTAAATATGAATTGGTTTGAATTATTTTATACAAATTAATTCCAAGTACGGTACAGTATAAAAATGAATTTTAAGACTCGTGGACGCTGCAGTTACACGTCTTATATGAATAAGAAACCGTAAGACGTCAAAACATGAACAAAAATAAAAAATTGTCTGTGTAAAGCAAACGTTACTAATAGCCTTCCAGATTTAGTTTTCCTAAGTGCTGTCGCCTGTAGCTTCCAGCCCACAGCCTCTCTCAAGACGCTTGACTGATACCTCCTTCATTTACACATTAATGTTTTAGGTAGCGTCACACATGCGCAGCGCGGGGAGGGGGGTTTGGTATATATTAGTTAACACTCTGAAGTTTAGCCTGTCTCCTCAGCAGCGGAGCAGCCTTACACAACATATCAGCAGAAGAAACTGGGAACCTGACACAAGACCTACAACCTTAACCCTCAGCACCAAAAGAAATCTAACAAACCACTTCAGAAATGGAAGATCATCTTAGCAATAACAAGCACCAAGCGTACTGCCACAACTGCATAGAATCTGGGAATAGCAGCAACAGCATAAAGGTAATGGAACAGAAAAAAAAAAATGATGTTATTTTGTTAGTTGGTGCAGGTTTTTACTAGTTTGTCTAAGTTTTGAAGTGTGGTTCAATTAAATGAACGTCCTTGCCCTAGCATTGCAATGGAGAGACGATTTTTTTCTTTTTTTCTAAAGCATAAGAATAATATGAAATGTTTGCAGAAACAAACTTACAGACTGCTTGATCCGTATGCAATGTTGCTGTCTTTAGTGTCAGTTAAGTTTACAAACTTATTTGAGGATGTCAAACGTTAATCGAGTATTTAGCCTTTGTTTTCTTTGCGATCTGTCTATCTATCTATCTATCTATCTATCTATCTATCTATCTATCTATCTATAGAAATTAATATTAAAATGTATTATACATTCATACTGTAACTTGTTTTGCTTGGTGACATAGCTATCTTTGAGTTAACTATTTGGTCCACGAGGGGGCGACTACATTTCATTAAGTAAGTTTTCACCGTGCATATAACTTGAACAAGTTACTTGATGTGAAGCTGTTGTTGCAGCTCCTAACACGATATGGCTAGGGCAGCACATTTCATTTGCGTGTGTGTGTTTATATATATATATATATATATATATATATAATATATCATAATATTTATATATATATATCTAAATTGCAATTTACTGACATGCAGATTTTTTTACTGTAATTTGTTTATGGAGTTATTTAAAATGTCAATATGTTTAAAAAATAATAATAATAATAACACAGTTCCACACAGTAGCAAGATTTACCCTCATGTGGCTTTACTGTACACAGCTGAAGACGGCGTTGTAATTCATACTAACGTCAAATTGGCTACAACGATTTGCTACAGATGTATTGTTATTGGGGCATTGAGCGTCTTTAGTCTTTTAATCAAATGCAAGATTATCATGACAGCCACCTGCAGCTTATAATTGTGTCCTTGATGGGGGCATTAATATATTTCTCACCTTTTCTTAGGTCAGAAAGATGTCTACCTCAAGGCAGCTACTGGTCTTCACCATCGCCCTGACAGTCTACATTGTAGATGTGGCCAATTCTATAGCTTCAGCTGAAACGCTATGTGGCGGTGAACTGGTCGACACACTACAGTTTGTTTGTGGTGACAGAGGCTTTTATTTCAGTAAGTTAAAAAAAAAATACTGCTATTTACTGTAAGTCAAAGTTAGTCAGGTCGTTCAGGGACATTGAGTGCCCTTGGAATGGAATTGAATGCAATGAGAAACACATCTTTTTTGTTTATGTTTTGTTGATGTCACTGCTCATAATTGTGGGATCATAGTGTGTTTACATCCAATAAAAAAAAAAAAAAAACAGAACTAGAACTAGAACAGTAACAATCCTTTCTTTTATTCTGTGCACGGTAAGTGCTCCACTTATCTTCCAATGTTATAAACTGTCTTTTGAGAGTAAATTAGTTCTTTAGTTAAGCAAATAATACATGACAGCATTCCAGCTTCTTAGGGGGGTAGTCACTGGTGTAGACTGCAGGTATGCAAATAAATCCTTGCGATGTGTAAACTATAGCTAAAGATCCCTGGCCCCGCGATTGTGATGAATGGGCACATTTTGTCACTCTGTTTCTCCTCAATATGAAAGGGACACACAAAGCTAAGGCACACTGCTAAATGAGTCACAATGGACTATTTGTTTACTTCTACATTCCTTTGGTGAAAGTAATACCAAAGTAGCATTCCATTCTCCACATCAAAACAGTTCCCAGGCTTTCTTGAAACAACTTTGTGTGGACAAATACATAAAATACACTTTCATCATAAGTACATTTTAAAAATAGTTTTGTTGGTCGTTTTTGAGTAAATAACCTTCTGTATATTTGGTGTGTGTGGGAGAGTACGGTAGCTTCGATGTTTGTGATATGAAACTGAGTCCATGTTCTAAAGTTATTAAACCTGTTTAGTTTCTCAGTTTGTATTTCAAGTACAGCTAATATATGACACATTTCTAGAAGGCTGTGTGATAACTGTTACAATGGTTGATCTCACACACCCATCTCCAGCAGCTCTTTGAAGGTTTTAAAATGACGGGTAAGGATTGAAGGAGTTAAGTAAGGAAGTGTAGCTGTTTGGGACGTCATGCTGAGAAACGTTATTGTGTGATTTATATATTGTCAAGCAAAATTGAGATACTAGAAGTAAAATAGTTGTGTGCAGTGAGAAACAACAAATGTAAATTTATCAGCACAGCTTCCACCTATAGAATCGGCCCAGAAAAAAGCTCAGTGTGCAAAACGTGCAGTCCCCAGTAAACAGTCACTGGCATGTAAGCATCCCTGGGGAATACAGAGACCTAGTATTACTTTGGCTATTAACTGCTGTCTGATGTTAATGCCACCAAGTTTACTGGACTTCTCCCCTTCATGTCACCTCATCAGTGCTGAGCTGGCAAGGTCAGGAAATGGCCTCCAAATTTTTGTTTCACAGAAAAGAACTGAAAGTTTCAGTTTTTAATGTGAAGGTCTGTTTGTTCAGAAAGATACAAGTTTCAAAACCACAGCTTAGCGGCTGGGTTCTATGTGATTCATTACAATAGTTTTAACTTTGGGTTTGTGAATTTACACTTTTGTGGCATCGTAACTTCACAAATGTCCCAAAACTTCATATATTAGGTAAAACTATAAAACTGCCTGAAACAGTTGTCTACTGTACTTTGTCTACAGTTTAACCTCTTAATTTATCATTTTAAATAGGTGCTAGTAAAAAGAAAAGAAAAAAAAGCTCTTATTATTTATCTTTTATTGAAATGTTCCCAAACCAAAGAGTTAAACACTTTGATTACTATATCAAAACCATGTGTGCTGAGCTAGATTTTATAGCATTCGCAATGTATTTCTGCACTGGTAACATTGCTTCTTATTCTTTAGGCAAGCCACCAAGCAGATCAAACATCCGACGGACTCAAAAAGGAATTGTAGAAGTGTGCTGTTACAGTAGCTGTGATCTGAGGCTTCTGGAAATGTACTGCGCAAAACCTGCCAAGTCAGAACGAGATGTGTCCTCCACACAATTCCAAGTCATCCCATTAGCATTAAACAAGGTATGTGCAAATAATACGCTGACGTCTCAAATCGCATGCAGAAATCCTCTATCTTTTTAAAGATCTGTACTTTGGGTTTTGTTTATTAAACCCAGGTACAGGCGATCAAAAAAGTGCTTGCCATTGCAAAATACACTGTAAACTGAGATCCTTTCATGCTGATTGATATGAAAAGTAAGCAAAGCAGTATTTTCACACCATCCAAAACATCAGATATTGTATTTACCCCAAAACAAGTCCTTGACGTTAGTGCTGACCAGGACCTGCCTGTGTTGATGCTGTCCTTTACCCATCCGGCTAGTTAGTCAGCTTTTCAAATTATATGTCATTACCATAAATAAAGCCCCAAAACAAGCATTAGAGTATTAGCTGCCTTATTGAATCATAACGCTGTGTGCCTGGGAGATATTTTAAACACAAGCATTCCTAATTGCACACCAGCATCAGACCTAAGTATTATATAGCAAATTAAACAAAATGTAAATACATACTCAACAACAAACAAAAAGGAGCATGCAGTTTGTGCAACATTGAAATCTCCTATTTATACAGCATTATCTGAACACTATCCAAGTCCCAATGACCTTTTGACCAATTTGGAGGCCTTGTTTACCAGGAACAGGAGTAGAATCAGGAATTTGTTTACTTTATTGGTGCAGGGATGCAATGTGCAATGGCTTCTTTTATCTTCAGTTAAATATCAAGGAAATTAAGTCTTCCTTTGATTCAACTCTGCTTGAAGTTAAGGTTGAATAGTCATTATATAAACACAGAGAACTAACAACAATAATAAAACCTGTAAAATGACCCAGGTCAGCACTGGAAGGAACATGCTATATCAGACTAGAAAACCATTTTGTTTTTATCTGAAATGATCACTTTTAAGAAGGTGAGTGTTGGAATGCAAAACACAGCTTCAACCATTGCCCTGAGGGTTGACTAATGTCATTCTGTTTTATTTTCAATTATAGGATGTCTCAAAGAAGCCAATCATTGCCAAGTATTCTAAATATGAATTGTGGCAGAAAAAGGCTGCCCAAAGGCTGAGACGAGGTGTCCCATCTATCCTGAAAGCCAGAAAGTTTCGGAGGCATGCTGAAGAAATCAAGGCCCTGGAGCAGACCAGATTTCACAGGCCTCTCATCACCCTCCCAAGCAAACAGCCTGTTACAGTTAAACCTTTGACGGAGAACTACACCAGCAAGAAATGAGTTTGGATTTTGTTTGCACAACGGAATATAAAAAGACTGGGATTATAGCTTTGTTATTGGCGTCTTTTTCTGTGGCATTCTTCTTCTTGCCCCCCCCGTGGGGGGGGGGTGTGTTATATAAAAAAAAAAGAGAGTTAATAATTGAACAGAAGGCAGTACAGGTGGAACCAAAAAAAGAAAGAAAAGTTAGATAGTGTGGCAAGTTTAAAATGGGGAAAAAAAAGCTACATAAAAAGACTCTATTCCATACAAAAATTTCCGGAGATAAAACTGTCTCCTTTTGTTAGTTCTTTTTTTTTTGTTATTTTGCACCTGTAATGATAAAAGGGAGACCAACACTTTTAAGGAGTTTATATCTAAATTCCGGACCCAGCACCTTCTAATCACACACAAACAAACAAACAAACAAAAAAGACGGACATTCAGCATCATGAAGAAAGTCTGCAGTTGCACATCGCCACGGATTACGTCGATTTCTTTTTCTAAAGAAAAAAGGCACTATTTTTTTTTTATGAACGATTAAAGCGTAACTATACAAAATGTCATGGTGCTATCTTTGAGAACTGACTCAAAGAAGAGGGATATGAAAATGCACGTCTTTTTTCTTTTTTTTTCAATAATTATAGAACTTGAAGTGAACTTTCCGTTTTAGGGAAAGTGTGATTATTTTTTTTATCTTTTTTTTTTTTTTTTTTTAATGAATAGCTTGGTTTTGGCAGGTAACATAGAGATGTCACAGTATACCATAATGGCAGTGATTTACAAACAGCACAATCAATCTGCAACTGTTTTTGCTTGGAGCATTTTGCTCTGAAGATCATTGGCACATCGTAACAAAGGGAATAGGAGTCACCTGGAACAAGATCATGCCTAACTTGAAAACAACATTCATTCATGTTCAATTTGGAAGATGTCAAAAACTGTGGTACTGTTGTAACCGTAAAAAGTTGTTTTCCAGACAGCTGTCACATTCTGGCATTGTGACATTCCTGGTGCAAGTTAGGCTTTTGATTTAGAATTTTTTATTTTGAAATTTCAATGGCACAAATGTCAAGTTAAAGGGAAAAACATTTTTCATTGTGTATCAGTAGTATTCACACGCTTTTGCTTGAAAAAAAAATACTTGAATATGTTTAAAATGAGTTTCCAGGGACACCATGTAATTTTGTCAATCAGGCTGTATTTTGCATAATGAGCCGCCAAGTCTATTTGTTCTTAATTTTTTTTTTTTTTTTTTTTTTTTTTTTTTTTTTAATACAAATAATGGCACTGTATAAAGGCATTATTTATTTTCTTATAAAATATATATATGAAATTGGTCCAAATTAGCACTGATACACAAGTGACAGATGAACTATTTTGTTAATTTTTTTTTTTTAAAACTAGTAATGCTTTTGTAGATGCTTTGTACCAAAAATTATTATTTTTTTTTGTCACTGAGTTGTGTTAAACATATGAAGCCTATTACAATGAAAAAGCTGCAGTAGCTTTCTAGTTATGTCAAAAAGGAAGTAGATCTTGTCTCATGGTCGCATACATTTGTTGTCTCAATTTTTCTCTAGATGTTCCCAGTAAAAGTGCACTGTTTTTCCAAATACTGAGTATTTGATCCAACACTTGTATACCTGCAAAAATGAAATGAATTATATATATATATATAATATATATATATATATATATATATATATATATATATATATATATATATAACCTACAAGACTGCATTACATTTACTAAACCTTATATTGCCACGCCACTTCCAGTATTTATTTCTGCAGAATAGTAAAATTATTTAAGTAATAGATTGTAATATAAAAATGTACCCACTCATGGTCTGTTTTAAAGTGGGTTGAATGTGTAAATGTGGCACAGGAGGGTTACTGCAGCCTCATCTCAATCAGTAAGCCTTGAATGAGGCTCAGACGTGTATTTAATCCTATTTACTCAGACCTGACTAGATTCAGTTGTCACAATTCAGTGCAATTATTTGTTCAGAGCTTCTATTCATGCTGTTCCTGCAAACCATCCATGTACATTGTGGACAGCATTTATACACAGACTGGTTACTAGACTTCTGTTTGTTTATCCTGCATTTGATTTGTAAGGAAATCATTCAATATGAAGGGATATAGGTCTGTAATGCTTCACATGGACAACATTTATGTTATTAAATTCAGTTAAGCCTATGTGTTCCTCATTCATTTAACCTCTGCACACTAGACTTCCAACAGGCAAGATTCACATTTGATGTATTTCATTTTTAATATCAATAAAAAAACAATTTATCATAAACCTCAGTATGTTGAGTCTTTTTTCCCATCCACAAGTAATATACAGCTGTTACAAACTACATTTTAAAAGTTACTGTTTGTTATTGGTAGTGCTTTTCATATATGGGATAAAAAGCTTCCTAAAAAAGGAAATTTAAATAAATCATATTTTCACCTGTAGTATTGTACAGTAATGTAGTAATGTTTGTAGTGATCACCAACAGATGGATTCATTAGCGTCTTACTAATCACATGTAAAAAATAAATCACTCATGGATTCGACAAAATACCATCTTCTGTACAGATAGCTTCCCTATATTTGAACACAGAAGTCCAACAAAGGTTTAAAAAACAACATGTATATAGGAGACCTCATTTCAGTTTGAGAGACTCTTACACACTCTTAGACTGCAGCTCTTGACATGTGAACTTATAAATTGATATTATGAATATAAATCTATTTTAGTGAGAGTCAGTGGGCTTAGCCAATGAATGGCATGTTAAAGTTACACACACATCTAACTGTCCTTCACCAAACCAGCATTCTGTAACCTTGAAACTTTAAGATGTGTAAATAAAAAGCAGGTGTCTGCAGCCAGTCTCCTCCTAAATCTGCTCTTAACTGGTCAGACTGTACAGGAGTGATCCAGTCAGTAATTAGTCTCTTATGACTCCAGGTCTTTAATTTATAATTGGCTGCAAGAGATCTGGGACACCAGGGAGAAAGCAGCTCAGATGCAGCTAGGTATGTTTCAACCACAGGACTACTGCAGGATAAAGGTTTCCCCAAACCAGGGTTTCCAACAGGGCAGTACTAGATGTTTTTATTATACAGTAAAATAGGAGGAAATGCCAAATTAGCTGTGATATCCTATAAATTCCAGATCCCCTTCCTTAAATATTTAGATAGCAATTCGCTCTTTCCGAATACAGCATATACAAAAGTACCAACAATGGAAGCAGTCTGCACCCCATAGTCCCTGTTTACTAACAAGCTCACCAAAACTGTTCTTCCCATGATCAATTTTACCATCTGTCTCCCCTTTTTAAATAACTTCCCTTAATTAGCTCCCTCTTCCTATTGGTGGCTATCTGCAGTAAATAATTAACTTCATCTCTAACAAAGCTGAAGTCTGATTAAACTTAAAAGCACTTCAGAACTAAAGCCTGAGCTGGCTGGCAAGCTAGCCAAATGTATACACCGCAACAATTAGAAAATACGACACAAACTAATCAACAGGAAAGAATTTGGAAAGGTGTTCCCTGTAAATTATATTAGTATAACATAAAACACAAACATCTCCTTCATTTTTCTTTTTACGTTTTAAGACTGAGCTACACCAGAACTTGTAAGGTGTCATACCTGTTGCAAGTACACTTAGAAACGGGTGGAGCTAGCTTTTCATGCTGGGGGGTGAGTCTTACTGTAGGGGCCCACTCGGGGCAGAATGAGCTGGAGTATGGCAAGCCGACACTGAACGACAGGGGAGCCAGCGGGAGATGGCAGAAATGCACCGCACCTCTCACCCTGACAGACGGTCACAGCACAGAGGACACGATTGGGCAGGGTCCAATCCTCCCAGAAGCAGCTGACAGCGCCACGACCGTGCCCACACGTTGGCGGTCGCATCCCAGGATAGCCTATCAGCACAGCCAGGGGGTAGGACCCAAGCCCCTCTGAAGTATCTGACCATGCAGACAAGTTCCAGGAGCCAGCTACAGACTGCCAGTTCACCTTGGCTAACCTTGCAGCAAATACAAGGCCGCTTCAGGACTGTAGCATTGTCTCTTCGGGGACGAAGAGAACTGAGGGGGAAGCTGTGTTATTTGTGTTATGTGTTGTATCATTTTATGTCATTGTTCAGTGTTTTGTCTATATCCTGAGGGCTTATGAATGTGAATGAGCGCACCTGTGGGGCAGGGGGGCAGCGTGACTGAGTCGTGGCCCCTGTGTGCTTGTGAATGTTGTCCAATCATGTTGTGTTTGTGTCCTGTTCAATTTGTGGGGTCCAGTAACTTGTTATGTCTACATCGTATGTCTTGTTATGTCTAAATGTCACTTGGTTTTGAGGTATAAAGGGGTAGCTTGCATGCTGCTCTGGGCTGTGTTGTGGTGTGCTGACCTTGATGAATAAAATCTGTGAATGAGATTGTGCTGTGGTCATCTGGCTCCCTTTTGTTTACCCCGGAATGCTATAGTATTTTTAATTTTAATGAAATAAAATACAAAATAAAAAATAGAACAAATATTTATAAAATACTGTTGTCGAACAACAACAACATCCAGAAAATGTGACAGCAACTTTAATGGTTCACAGGTGGAGGCCAATGGTAAGGTAATTGTATCTTCGTTTGGGCAATTTTTTTCATCGGTGCAAACTGGGAGCTTCCACAGCACAGGGGTTGAATACTTACTACTAATATGTTTTGTTTGTTTGTTTATTTGATTTCTAATATGTAATATTGGGTTGTGTCGGCATTGTTACCCTCAGTCAGTGACCATCTTTCTATCCTGTTTCGGTTGCTGGGTTCTCTGCCCCTGGGTCGTGTCGACATCGTCGCCCTCAGTCAGCGATCATCTTTCTATCCTGTTTCAGTTGCTGGGTTCTTTGCCCCTGGGTTGTGTCGGCATCGTCGCCCTCAATCAGTGACCATCTTTCTATCCCGTTTCTGTTGCTGGGTCCTCTGCTTTTACCACCAAAGTCCTCAATAATTCGATCCAAGTCATTATTTTATTACTATAACATCTCAAAAAGCTCTGCAAATGTCTATGATATTCTTTGAGCGCTGGATGCGGAAGCAGCTACCTCCTTTGTTTATGTCTGCTTATCTCTGTATTGCGCAGCTGTTAAGACTATTGCTCACACGCCCTTTTTTTTTTCTTTGGTTTCATTCGGCTTCTATCGGCCTCACTCAGCTATTGAATTTTCTTGGCTTTGTCTGGAGAAAAAACGACTAGAGACCTGTGCTTTATGTCTTTTCGATGATGTCGGACAGGGTCCAACATTGGACTGGAAAGAGAAAATCGTAATGTCAGACCTGGTCCAACATTGGAACGCAAAGGGTTAAGGAGTTAATGACAAATTAGAAATCGTCATTTCCTTCTGTTGAGGTGGTGAAGGTGTAACAGATTTGTGATAATAACTAAATACATTTAAATTATGTTTTTTTTTTTTTTTTTTTTTTAATCAGGGGGCTGACTATAGGTTTTTTCAGGTACATTGCTTTTTACATTTAAATGATAGATCCCACCGATGTCGGCTGGTTTTGGTTTTGTCCTGTCCTATAGCTGCGAATTGAGCCTTCAATACGGCGTCCTGTCATAGACATGATTTTGCTTGCCTCTAGACCATCATCAGAAAGTATGTTTAAGTAGCTTTTTATGTTATCAGATTAGTTGTAGACTAGAATGTTGAGAAAAAGCTGGTATGTATGCATGGATTGATTTAAAATTTAATTCACAGTTAAACACTTCAACGTTCCAGCGGGCATGTATGCAAAATAGAAGCCCACTAGATCTGGATGCTGATTGGCTGTTCGCACTCAATCATTTTCTATTTCTGTATGTACAAATAAATTACTAATTATTCCACACAATAAAACTCTCACAAAATATTTGCCTTTTCAAATCACTCGACTCACACAGACAGCACACAGGCACTCCTCAGCAGAGACCACAAGAGTATATCGCCACAGAACGAAAGTGATCGTGGCTGATGACTGCTTGGGTGCTGAAAAGGGGGTGTTGGGGATGAACGTCATCTCACATTGCTCGAAAGAGCGGTTTGGTGGAGGCCATTCACGGGTGACGGCATTCAGGCCACAGTGTCCACCAAAGCAAAGGAAGAATGGGAGAAAGCCTTTGTGGAATGCCAGAAGATTGAACAGGCAGAAGCCATGGACGGGTGTATGGGGTCTGCCAGTTTGACCTGACAAGCTCCTGTACAGATCCCCCCCAGATAGTGAGATGATTGTGTGGACCCAGGTGCTCAAACAGCCAGCTTATGCAGAATATTGGCCCTAATTGAAGCCCCAGATGAAGAGGATGGATGGCAGGTGGCAAGAACTCTGGCATGGGTCAAGCAGGGATACGTGCCTTTGCGACTTAGGAATTCCAACCCCTACCCTGTGGAAGTACCTCTTGACTTCTCCCCAGCCCGAAGCTGTGGAGGTTGCTATCCACCCCATTCAAGTACCCATAGCCCAAGATGTCCCCTATTGGTCACTGCAGGGGGAGGGACTGACTTCTGTCCAACAGAAACGCTTGGAGACCTTTTTGCAGCGCTGAAAGTCAGTGTTTGCGGCCCATGAGGAAGATTTCGGAAAGACCAATGCCGTCTTCCACCATATCCCCACTGGAGGTGCTCCCCCGAGTCGAGAGTGATATCGGCCTTGATTAAAGGTGGAGTAATGACAGGGAGCAGCAGCCCCTGGGCGGCTCCAATCATCCTAGTTAAAAAGAAAGATAGATCATAGAGATTCTATGTTGATTATCGCAAGCTAAATGCGCTAACCCACATCTAGGAATCTCTGACGAGCCTGAAGAAGGCCGAGTGGTATTTTACCTTCAACCTAGCCAGTGGGTATTGGAAGGTGGAGGTAGACCATCGCGATAGAGAGAAGGCCACCTTCATGACCCCCTTAGGATTGTACGAGTTCGAAAGGATGTCTTTTGGACTCTATAATTCCCCTGCAACCTTCCAACGGCTTATGCAGCATTGCCTGAGAGAACAGGTAAATGACTCTCTCTTAATCTATCTTGATGACATTGTTGTGTATTCTCCTGACTTCAATACACACCTTTTCCATCTTGAGCAGGTTTTTTTGAAACTACAGAGTCATGGTCTAAAGCTGGTTAGCCAGGAGGGAATAACGACTGATCCGGAGAAAAGGTGTTGTGTTATATACAGAGGTGTATACAACACAACTAAACATATTGATTATTGATTAAATCACATACATATAGAATATTGTATAGGGTGTTGTATGTTACTTGATATCAACCTATAGTGGAACAAAATTCCACTTACATCTTTTGCCATCAAATACTGCATTTTGTATTATCTATAGTAATAAGAATTAAACCGTAGTGGTAAAGATAATCTGGCTAGACTTTAAAACAATGGTTGCATATTTTAGGGCTAGAAAAATCATTACAAAATGTATTTGACGTCACATCAACATCGGGGTATAATATGTGTTATATGTTCATACCAGGGACATTATGAAATGTAATACATTGGTTTGGAGACTAGCAGGTTAGTTATGAATATGAGAATGTAAAACAATGCCTACCTAATTAATAGGCGATCATCACATTTTGAATTGTGCATTATCTGGGTAGTGTAACTCCAATCCTTGACAATTCAAGCAATATAGAAATTAATCACTGATAGGAAAAAGGTACGACAAAAGAGCTCCACAATGGGTAATGTACCCTCTCTGACCTCCAGGATTTAGTGCTTGTTTTAAGAAGCCGTTTTTTTGGCTGTGTGACTGGATGGTTTTATGAGGTACAGTATTGTTGTGTAAATGCTGTTCTTCATTTAAAATGTCAATGGCTTCTTACTTGAATGAATCAAATGATAAATTCACTCCACTGCCCCCCAGCCCCCATACAGTAAGCGTCCCATCTGGGTGTAAGCTGGGTTACAAACATGAGGTGAGCTGAGCTGCTGTTTGCTCTTCCTGACATTAAGAAAGGAAGTTAACAGCGAAGCACAATAAAGATCAGGTGCAGATAAAAAAAGTGACAAAGGAGGTTTACAGTTTTATGAGCAGCTAAAAGAAAGAACTAAAACACCATAAGACTCAATTTCATGCATATGAGCTACGGGTCATTTCAAGTAAAGCAATGATTCTAAAAATAATTGCAAACCTAGGCTTTTTTCACATTACAAACTATCAGCTCAGGTAAATCTAAAACAGTTAAAACTTCTGAAGACAGTTGAGGGAAAATCACTTACACACCCTTTCACATCTCTGGTATTTGTTTTTTTGAGGATTAAACCGTTCAGTTCATTTTCTTATCCTATTAGAATTTGTATAATCATCCACACTTACCATATTCTTGTGCATATACGAAAAGCACAGCCTTTTTCTTGGAAGTCGAATTGTTTTTTAAAACCAACCCCCAAACACTCCACTGATATATCATGTTTCCAGAGTCAGAGAAGGGTGTTCTGGGCTAAGCGTCAATATAAAGATAATCAATCAATCAATCTTTGTTTTATATAGCGCCTTTCATAGTGGACCACCATCACAAAGCGCTTTACAAGATGCAATAATAAGAACATCCATAATAATTTAAATACAGAGAAATGCATAAGACATGATAAACTGGTAATTTTGCACCTAAATTAAAAAATATAAAAAGATATAAACAAAGAAGACAATTATGTTTTATAATTAAAATACAGAACTTAAATAATTTGATTATTATTTTTTTAATAAATTGTAAATTAATTTTTTAACAAACAATTCCAGTAATCTTATTTACTATTTCCATCTATCTATCAGATGTTCTGAATTATAAAAGATAAAAAAAAAAACTATTAAACTATTTTCCTTAAAGCTGTTAAGGAGCAAAATTTACTGACACAAACATATAATGTATTACTGCTATACTTCCATGATGTCACATGAATGAACATTGCAAATATGAGAGTCACTGGAAAAGCAATGATTGTTAACTAAAGACTTCTGTGAGCTTTGAAAGAATTCAGACTCCTAGAAACCTCATGCTTTGCCCTCTTCAATACTGTAACCAATCGCTGCTTTCACTTTGATTCACATGTTTCACAATGTCTCAGCGTTCCTTTTTTCAGGGGTTCCCAAATTGCAGAGTGGGCTGTGGGAGCAATGATAGTCTATGTATTTTATACAACCAACAATAAAATACTCAACAATAAAATAAGAAAATGTAATATTCAAGTTTATTTACAGTGTCATAGGCTTAAAAATGTTTTTAATAAATGCTAATAGTGGGCTGGAGTTCCCAAGCAGCTGGTAAGTCTTAGGTAAGACTGGAATTATTTTACATAATTTACTACTGTAATAAATGATAATGTCTTAGATAAATAACCCTGCAAATAATGCTCTTGTCATTAAACCGAGTGATAAATCAACTTTCTGCATTTGTTTACAAGTCAGAATCCCCCTGTTATATAATTAAAAATCCTCACTGCCAACAATTCCTTGATTAGTGAATGACAATTAGATCACTTTGTGGAGCACTGCAGGAATACAATCAGAGCTCTGTGTTTTTGTACCACACTAAAGAATGTGGCTTTGACAAGGATGTGGAGTGAAATTAATTTCATAAAGGAAACGGGCTGCTTCAAGCGCACACAAACACATACATATATAAAAACAAATAATGCTTGTCATGGTGCATTAACAACATATAAGCAATTTAAAAAAAAATGTTTCTGGAGAGTTATCGGTGGAGTACATTGGGGTGTGAATGGGTCATAATTAAGATGAGATTTTGTCAATGTTGAAATTGAACATTCCTTTGAATCCTGCTCAAGTCTAAGCATTCTGTATTCTTTTTGTTTGTATTCTATTTGTCTGTTTGATAATTATCAGTTTTATTTCGACTGTGGATGTTACTCCCTTAACTATTTCTTCAACACTTTTACAGTAAATAGTTTTCTGTTATTCTTTAATGTTACAATGGCTATTAGGAAAACCCTGTGATACCACCTTAATCTGCTGCACTCCTTGTGTCCTAGCAGTAGCCATATTCACCTAGAGAGTTCTGTTTTTACTTTATGTAAACCACTGGGCATCCTTCGGAATTGCTGCCTCACTCACCGTGGCTCAGGCGTGATTTCTTCCAGCATTATTGTACTGGTAATTGAATCCTGTTCTCGGGCCTCTGTTTGTAAGGGTGCATTTTAATATTCTGTGCAACATTTCATTGTCAACTGCTCCCAAACCACAGTTCACTAGCCTGAGTAGCAGTTTGCCTCAGAACTGCGTCGCTTTATTTAATGCATGGCAAATAAATCTGTGTTGCTGAATGAGTTTGTGGTGGGTAGAAACATCAGAATTTTTTGTTTAACAGACTTGGATAAATCATAAGGACACCTTTCCACTTAGAGAAGCTACACCTCCTGGATTTTCTTTCCAACAGAAACCATGCTCCTTAGGGCGTGGAGGGTTTGTGGCTTCAATAGTTAACAATGCACTCTCTTCCAAAGCACACTCTACCACAGTCTATCTCCTTTGTACACTTTTCTATTTTTCGGTCACGTTTGCTTTCAAGTACACAAAATACTCATTAGGGGTGATTTCAAAATTCCCATTGCACGTTTCACTACCTCTCACAAACGAGTGATATTAAGTCCTGGATGAATAACAACTTTCAGCAGCTAAATTTAGTAAAAACTAAAGTTATGCTGATTGGATTCAGACATCAGTTCAGAAGATCCTCCTTTTCACTGTCAACTTGAACTTAAATCTACAGCAAGGAATCTTTGCGTTATCTTTGATCCTGAGCTATCTTTTGATTCTCACATCCGTCTGATTACAAAAACCTCATTTTCGTCTTAGGATTATTTATAGAATCCAGCCCATGTCGTCTCAAAAAGATGCAGAAATGCTGATTCACGTTTTTATCTCTTCCAGGATTGATTATATCTTTAAAGACTTCAGTGCCTCCAAAAAACTAAACTAATCTGCCCGCCTTCTAACACAAACTAAACTGAGACAGCACTACTTCGAAGCTGGTGAAGCCGTACACTCTGGGTTGTTCTCTTCATCTCTCTAACTCAGTTCTACTCTCTTTTCTTTCTTACCACCTTGTCTGGGTGGAAGAGCTTTTTCTAATTACGCTCCCAGACTCTGGAATTTGCTCCGTGAGAATATTAATTTGGCTGACTTGATTTTGATTTTAAAAGTAGGTTAAAAGCATACCTTATTTTTTATTGTTCAGCACTTTGTGATAACTCTATTATGTAAAGCGCTATATAAAAAACAATTGTATTATGAGTAAAAAAAAAAAAATCACATAACAGTCACGGTTAAAAATAGACAATTTCGTGAAATGATCACAGCTAGAAGTTTTGAACTTGAAAAAGATGTTTATTAATGCAATATATTGTAATATTTGTGGTAAATAACATATATTTAATGTATTTAAAAGTATAATAACATATATTTAATGTATTTAATGTATTTCACTTTTGATGCAACCTCTGTCATCCCTAAACACATAAAAGATATGAAGGATTGTTCTGCATCTACACTGTTGACAGGTACTGTTAAGCACTGTAGAACAACCACTGCAAGAGCTGCAAATCAGGGTGCTGCTCCCTCCTATTTAATAAAATTGTTTGGGATATTGCTCTGCTAGGTGCTTTGAACTTAATTTCATAGTTCAGTGTAAGTATTTAGCTTCATGTGACATTTGTTAACTGCTTTAATTTTGCATTGCTGCCCATTCAAAAGACCTGTACCGCTTCCTACTTTTACACTGAGTGGAAACAAATGGCACAGGTTCTGTGGAAGTTGTGACCACTGTGATGTAATCATATCCTTAGTCATAACTCCTCGATATAACACTAGCTTAGGGTTTAAAAACAGTGGACTTCTGAAATGTATAGGCTATAGCTTTTTTAAATCAACATATAAATGGAAACAAACGAAAGCAAAATATGCAAAATAATTCTGCTACAAGTTCTGCAGTTTTTGCAAAACAAGGTAGCCACACGTACAATATTACTAGAATATTGTACTTTGGTTTGTGCAACCTCAGATTGGTCCTATGAAAGAGGGACATTACCAGGTGCTGAACACACTATCTTTTTGGTAGACAATTTCAGGTCATAAAATCAGTTGCCGAAGATCCTGTGCTGCTATATGGCCCTTTTTTATGGGTCTATTCAATTAAACTGTTAGACATAAGAGGACACTCTCAGAACACATCAGTACATTAGCAAACAAGTCAACAACTTGAGTTAAAGTTATTTTGAACAGTACCATAGAATTTACAAATAAGGCTGGAGATATAATTTTTGGTTGAATCTCACCAAGGTTTGAAAGATGTTGAGGTTTAATGGATATGCCATTAACAGGGGTGACAATTTGGTGCTATAGGGTATCTCAAGTAGCGCCAGTAGACATGTTTAGTTTGTATTTATTTATTTTTAATTCCTTAGCAAGCATAGATGATGGCAGTTTCTCATTGGGGCTGGACTATTGGGGAGTGTGACCCACCCACACTCATCCACATATACAGGAGAGAAGGCTCATGTCATGTGAAAAGTTCTGAGGAGGCTTGATAAATTAGCACATGTTGGCTCTCTGGTGCTAAACTTTCAAAACAGTTTAGCATCAATTTTCAAAATGATTGCTCCCCTGCATTACTATCTCTATACATTACCAGTCTGCTGAAGCCAAACAACGCATCCTGACACCATGGCTCTGGTAACTGGTGGAGGGTAGGCTACACAGACAATGGATGCCTCACATTCCCCAAGAAAACATTTTACCCACTGCAAAAAGGTCATGATCAATTATCACTGTACCGCTAGGTTTCTGTTGCTACAAACCCTGTTCTGAACACCATTCTCAAGCATACTGGTTACATTGATTGCCCTCCCTTCCCTCTGCGAGCTGGTTCATTCAGGTCTTAGCAAAGATGGTTAGTAAAGCATTCTCAGGGCAGGTGGAGAGAGCAACACAGGACTCAAAAGTTGTTATAAGTGCTGATATGCTATGCTTCTTTTGAAATGCAGCTATAGAAATTAAATCCTGTGGAGTTATAGAAAACAGATATGAACATACAAATTGAGAAGACTTCACTATTTTTTGTATGATTAAGTAAACTTAAGAAGATGAGGAATTCATATTTTATATTTCGAGCACTTGTGTTACTTCCAATTCTCTCGACGAGTTTCTCATTTATTAACAAGTTTGAGCCTGTCGGTGGAAACAATTACTAGACTCCAGTGCACTTGTTCAAAGCGAACCCATCTTAGCACGTGCCCGAGAATGGCAACGTTGGGCTGTAAGTTTAAGTTAGAAACAAATTAATAAAATCAACAAGATAAAAGCAGTTTGTTCTTCAGTCTGTACAGAAACAAGTCTCCCATCTCCTCAACACAGATACAATACCAAACACTTACACAGATACCAGCCATCCAATTTCAATGCTACCAGATGCCTGACATGTGTCCACCAACAAAAATGACTCAACTGAATCCTTCAAAACACCCAAATTTGACATGGTTCAGAATTCAGCTTCCTGGACACCCCATACTTTGTGGTTGCACAACTATGGAAAAAAACATGTATTTATAGTTGGCATTAATAGCTGTTCCGCATGCACCTCATGGTTGTTTTTCTTGCTCACATTTATTGTAGTCCCCCCCCCCCCCCCCCCCTTTTTTTTTTTTACTGTGTAAGCTGTCCTGTTGTGCAAGTTGTGCTATCCTGTAAATTAAAGTGGCAGCATTTTACTGCTGTAACTGTAGCTACTATGAAATATTTACTATTCTACTTTTAGTGTACAATACCTGTCGTAAAAAGTGTGCTGTACCTGCTGTGCATATCCCTACTACAGTAGCTCCCAGATGTGTGGATAACCTAATGTGCAAGTATTATGTTAAACAACAAAGCTGATCTACTCTGAATTATAAACCTCTCTGACGGCTATCCAATCCTATGGCAGATGCTCTCTAAAATTAACTGGACTTTGGAATTGTACAATAAATAAATAAATAAATAAATAATAGCATTAATATCATCTGTATATAGTTTGTAGATAACTGACCGTGTCTCTCCATTAGCACAGGACATCTAACTAATTATGAAACAGTTGTTTTTTCTTCTTCTTTAGAATGCCCAATTATATTCCCTCACCCCCCACAATTGCTCAGGAGAACTGAAGGTCAGACGTCGTTCTCCGATCCCACTGCCACACCTATTTAAACTGAAGAGGTTTGCTTGAGATCATCAGTAGGGGCTGGTGTAGCGTGGTGAGGTGACTCACTCCCTGCTGATGTTGCCTTCCTAATTCTGAGCCCGAACTAAAACCAATATGATGCACCCTGTGGGATCCCAGCTAAGATGTGTTACTTTGCACAGCCAGGACATGAACCTGTGCTCCCCTGAATGTATGACTAACCCTGCACACCTGTGACTGTGCTTTACCAATTGTGGTCAAATATATTTACAAAACACTATAATCACAATTTTGTATTATATTTTTTAAACATCAATTTTAAATGTTTCCACATTCCTGACATCTCATTGGAATCTTTCAAAATACCCCAATTCAGCATGGTTCAGAATTTAGCTTCCTGCTGAACTTCATGGTATCACAACTATGGAAAAAAAAAGCTTAAGAAGTTGCCCTGCAAAACTTTGGTAGAAGGGGATATAAATGGCATAAGAACACTGACATCTATAGAGTTTGCATTACAATTTTGCAGTTTACCATGGTTTACTCATGCTAATGCAGTGCATTCACTTAAGAAATACAACCCTGATGAGAGGGCATTACTGTCTGGTAGTAACAGGGAGCAATAGAACATCAAAACATGATTTTATTGCCATTAGAAATTTCCTTCAAATGGTATATCTATTTACTTTTTTAGCTAAACATTCTATCTTAATGTTCCGTGGATATATAGTAATTCCCAGTAATAGAGCTTTCTGATTGGTGCATGCATGTTCTTTGATTTCGTTAACATGTAAGAATGACTTTGCTGTCATGTGATTAACAATGCAATGCTTTACTACACTTTACAGTATAACTTTGCATAATTTAACAGAGTGTACTTTCATATACAACGTTCTGTGGGTATAACTTGTGCCCTTTTCACCATCTGTTTCTTGTTTTCTATTTTGCAAAGATTGACCAACAACCTTTTGGTAATGAGTAAAGGTCAGAAAGGGCAGCAGAATCATGACTCAATTACTAATAAAACTTCCAATGGTTTATATGGCTGCTGTTGAGTTTTAACAAAGTGATTCATTGTACAGCTCTGCCCTACATTTCAGTTTATATGTTTTTTTATACATTAATGAAAGGAAATTAGTGCAAACACCCTGGGCTACATTCTACTTGTTATTTTTTTTTCAATTTTCCCTTTTATTTTATTTTATATTTGAACTAACCTTGGGAAGCCCTCTAATTAGCAAGACAAGACATGATGTAACCCGAATTATCCAGTTATGTACTGTAACCAAATATAATTACCTACAAAGCTGAAGTCATATTTAGATGATATTAAATCTTGAAACTGGCACAGCGAACAATTTAGGATTATGGTGTACTTCTTTATCTGCTGTGCCACTTTGGTTTCACGATCTCAAAAAACTAACTTTCAAACAAAATACGTCCTTAATGATTGTGTTAAAAGCATGTTTATAAACCTATGAGGATTGTAGTAGATTTTGGGTTTCCTGTAAATGTCACGAGAACACCACATTGAATAACATGAGATATCCTTTAATTTGCAGACATTCTTGTTTTGCTTCCCTGAGCTACAGTACAACAGAGCTGGCAGATGTAATTTAAAACCTGTTGCCAAAGGTTATATAGCTGTATGGCTGTTTCCTGTACTAAAGTCGTCCCTCATAAAGATTTACTATATTAAAGGCACAGTGAAAGTACGTGAAGCACTGTGTCATTGAGAGGCATGGTAAAACCATGGAAAACTGTGGTAAATGCATGTATAACCACTGGAAAAAAAAAAAAAAAATGATGTCAGTGCTGATGGATATCTAGCCATGTGTCATAATCCCCAAGGCTGTACTGGGAGCTCCTGCATTACCACAGGGGTACTAGGCTACTGGGTTTGGAATAACCATGGATAGATGGCTCATACAATCCAGGACAATTACTCAGTGTTGTAAAATTGTTTAAAAAATCTGCACAACTTTTCACAGCCAGAAAGCGAACCTGCGCTCCCATGACTGAGTATGAAACAGTAATGTGCATTCAGTTTAACATGTTCCAGGATGCTTGTTATAGTAGAATACAGACGGCACTCTGATACAGTTTTGACTTCCCCATCGTGATTTATGATCGGTGGGTGTTTGTATGTCTGTGTATGTTAATGACACAAAGCAGGAAATGCAGCAGGCTTTGTGTATGCTACCATATTTCAATTTCATTTTTGGTTTATTGTAAACAGTCAGCTAGTGAGGATGAAATGGTGTGTCCTGAGGTGTCCACAATAAGAGTATTATAATTTAACCAATATACTTATGGATGCCTCCTTCTAATAGAGCCACAGGAATTATGATCTTGCATTTCTGTTGTCCGAATACTTGGCTGTTCCCAGGAGCTTGTCATTATATTAAATTGACTCTTGTGACTTGTGCTGGTCACTGAATTCTCTGAAATATGTTTCTCTTTGCCGACCCCGAAGCTCCTCCTGAATATTACCTTGTTTCCGTGGACAGCCAACTCGAGTTGACTTGAGTGCGCCAGAATTGGTCTGAATTCTCCCAGAACTCGAGTTGATTAAAAAGAACTTGTAGCAGGGGAGATCTGTGCTGATTCTGCTGGCGTGTTCACAGTACTGCAGGAAGAGGGCGGCAGTCTTCCAACAACCGCCTGTGAGTCATGGTAGTGACACGGGGAGGTGGGAAAGTGGGTGTGTGGACTTTCCTCCTCTCTGAATGGCTGAGAGGCGAGTCTTGGGAAATTGCTAGCCGTGCTGTGTGTGCGGAAGCACTGGTCGAGGACGGAGAAACCAGCTGGGAGCAACGAACAAGCCAGAGAGTGACAGCGGGGAACACTTGGGCAGAACCATGAAGTATTGTTTAGAGCAGGCTGGGAGCCTCTAGAGTAGGACGGTGATCCGGGTCATGCGGGTAGCGGCGACCGGGATAACACTGCCGAGTGCAGCACCTTTTATTTGTAGTTTTATTACTGTTTTATTTTTCCTTGTTCTTTTCGCCTTCTGTTCTCTGTATTATTTTGAGCACCTGCGAGTGCGCCCGCAGTTAATTCAACTTACCAGCTTTGGTATTACCGTGGTGTTGTTTATCATTGTTGACAGGCAGCCCATGGACAACAGTGCCCTCTGCGGGTAAAACAGTGAAAGTGCCGAAAATAAAACTGGGCACCTGGGTGGTGTTCCAAGTACAACTGTTTTGTCTCGTGTGTCAGTGAATTACCCACCACCCTTCCACACGTGGTGTGAGAGGTGGGATTCACTGGCATTGCCCGTAAAAGCAGTGCACCCACACGCGTGACACGAGGAAGACCCTGTCACATATGGTGTCGGAAGTGGATTCCGCTGCATCCTGCCGAAGCAAGGCTACAAATTGGGTGGCATCCATAGCTTCTGTGTCCCTGTTCTGTGGGTGCACTGCTTTTACGAGAGAGGAATTATCAGTATGCATGTGCCTGACAAGCGCTGAATAAATGGACCCCGACACACACACACACACACACACACAAACACACACACACACACACACACACACACACACACACATATAATGGTGTATAGGCCACTAAAATGTGATTAATGTGGATCACGAACTACACCTATTAAAAATACAAACTTTCAAGGAAACAGTTCTCGGCCTGTAGGTATACCCATATTAGCCAAAATATAAGGCAAGGTTTTTTTTTTTTTTTAATGAAAATAAGATCTGAAAAATACAACTTGCCTTGTCAAGTCAAGACTGTTGTGAAAGTGCTTATTGAGTATAGTACACAGTAATGAAAATTGAAAAAATGAGTCAATTATCAAAAGGGATTACAAATAAGTTATGATGCGATTTTTAAGATCATGGTTATCTGAAAAGCTGATTCATCCAGAAATTATCGTGCTGCAGAAAAATTTGTGTCACCTAAAACAACACAAGCGGGGACAAAAAAACTGCTATTGAACCACCCACCACTCAGAGGAAATCGTTTTGTGGACTATGGGTTGTCTGTTTCTTAATTTCCTTGCTTACCTAAAGAGCAAGTGAGTTACAGTATTTCAGTTACATACAACTAATATAAACTGATTGTAGAGTATAGATACTGAAGCATATATTATTGGTAATCAAACACATTACAATCTTGGAAATTATATTCACCATGCAGTGTTGCCAATTCGCCACAGGTTTTGGAGGGTCCACAACTCAATTTCTTGTCGTTCCCCACTTAGTCGCTGCCTCTAATCAATGGGAGCCCGTTGCCTCGCCGACGGTTCATACATGTAGGGTTGTGGCCCCTGGTCGCTAAAATATCTTTGTTTATTAATATTTTTTAATCACATAAAAACTACTTTATTTTTGTTAATGAAATCTATACAGAAATGTATTGGTGTGTTTGACCTGCAAGATACACCTTAACCATGAAAAACAAACCATCCATATCAAACTAAATAATTTCAAAATAAATAATTTTCTAAATAAATAATTTCATTGTCACCAAGAAAAAAGAAAACACCTTTTAAAACACAGCATTATATTTCATTATTAAAAAATATTTGCAAAGTATTTTAAAACTAAATATTTCCCCTTTGGTCATGTGACTAGACCTGGACCTCTAACTCAGTTTGTCATAGTAGCAATTATTCAACTTAAAAATACACAGGGAAGTATCTTTCATATGACACTATTTTAACAAAATGAACACAAAATAAGATTTAACAAAAACAGAGTTTCAACTAATGTCAAAGTTATTGTATTGTTATGCATTTGATGGGAAATGTTAAACTGCTCTGAAGTGGTGAGTGGATGTGAGAGGGGCTGAGTCACTGATACACACGGAACCAGAGATGTTCTTTGCGATGTCACACAGACGCACAGGTTTATTTTGTTACCAACAATGTCATTTTTTTTCTTTATTCCTTTTGCCACAGTTCTTTCAGCTCATGCAGGTGCCAGAATAATGAACAGAATAGTCAAAACCAAACAATGAAAGGAAAGAGAACAAAACACTGTAAACCTGTGCTTTGAACAAACAATACAAAAAGGTCCAAGTCAAATAATGGACAACAGAGTCTGAAATAGCCTTCTCATTTTTAATGTACCAGGCAAGAAAAATAAATAAATAAACAATATATGATGTTCTTAACTTGCCCATTTTTTGCCATAGTATTGTCAAGCAAGTGTCCCCAGTTGCGACATTGTTGGCAGAATCAAGGGACAAGATGTTGCAACTTCAGGGGATCAAATGCGGGAAGCCGTGTCTGCTTGGGATTGGCGGCTGGTGCACTGGGGGGTGTGCCCTGGGCACAGAGATAAATAATGGGCTGCTGCTGCTGCTGTTGCTGCTGCTGAGATGGGGAGTCAAGCATGAGAGAAAAGTGCACAGAAAGAAGCTGGACTGCAGTAAAGAGAGGAGAACCGTGGACTGCGCTTTGTGGCTGTAGTACACGACCAAAACAGCGTGCTGCGGACATCCTTTTCTTTTATTATTTGTCACAGGTTGAGTAGCACAGTGCTGCTCAGCTGTATTTGTACCACTGGCTGGTAAATCAGCTTGTTTAATCACCAGTGCAGAGTCCCAGATTTAATAAACCTTGAATTTGTGATCTGCATTGCGACCTGTGGAGTCTTACTTGCACTGTTCATTACAATAACCTCTGAAATCATCCCCTTACTTTCCAGACCCTGGTACTCATCTACAAAAGGACTTAGCAAAGCTACAATGGTAGCTTTGGATTAGAACACATATCCCTGTTATTTCTTTTTCTTTCTCTTTTTTTTTTGTACTTATTACTTGGCCTACAATTGTATATTATGTATAACAGAGAGAGAAATAATATGTTAATTGTTCATGTTCAAATCTTCTTTTATTTCGTCTTCATTAAAAGATAGTTAAGATTGTAATAGGGTCAATAATGCCCCTGTTATACTTCACATATGTATTTGTCACTTGCATGTTTAATTTTTGTAATTGACACTTTGATTTGATTAGTGCATGTTTTTTAAATATTGTCGACAAGCACTTTGTAATAGATTTATTACATTCTAGTAGCTTCTCCGCTCAGTCCTCTTGTAATGCCTTATTGGGTCTAGAGTTATTGATAGTTTTACCCATCTGTGTGTGGAAACTTTTTTACTTTTAACTTTTTGGGAGAGAGAGCTAATAAAAAGAGTGGTTTTACCTGCTATTAAAACCAGCCCTGGAGTCCTGCCTTTCCTGCACCGCCGCTGGAACCCAGCACGCCGTCGCTGCATTGTTGTCAGAAGTGGAGGCGAGGCAGGTACCCTGGCACCCACTTCTCAATGATCAACCAATGAGCACTGACACGAAGCAAAATGGGCGGAGATTTGTGATGCATGCCAAAATGGACTGTGTGAGTGGATGGAATGCATCCACATTGGATGAAAAGCAGATGAAGTAATTCCCAATACCCAGTAGTAAAATGACCTCTCATCAAAAGTGCTGAAAAAGGTGCCTGTTCACAGTCTGAAAGTGGATGACCCAGGCAGAGGTTGTGTATCATTTTGTTCACTCCTTTTCACAGTGCACACAGAGTAGAAATATGCATTCTTCCTAAAAAAGTGGAATTTCAAAGTTTATATTTTCCTGCGAAGGGACTAAGAACAACCAGTTATAAATGAAGATAAAATATTTTAACATTGTATATACAAAGTTATCTTGAATCCTTGGGAAGAGATCCAGGATCATTAAGCACACACAACAGAGACTAAACCAGACCACCATACACACAGAGGTATACGAGTACAAATGCTTGTCGGGTAGGAAAATCCTTCAGATAGTTGAAGTTACAGCACTACAGTGCTTTCTTTGTTACACTGTTTTTCAGAAATGGGAATTTTTATGGGGAACTACATATGACACGCCAATGGGTAAAATTAATAGAAATCGTGAAATCTGTGATAACCATTTAAACAGCAGAGCCTTAGTCATGGATTGATTGCATGATTTCAGCTGTCGAAAGACACAAAAAGTTACACTCAACAGTAGCATTAGACATCGGGATAGTATGATCAGAAGTTTTGCAATACTCTACTGAATTACCTAATTTTGCTTCATAAAGTCGAATGAATCCTGCTGAATAATGTTACGTTAACATTAGGGATGTGGAAAGGACCAGGTTCCATGAGGGGTCCGATCCAAATATATGGAAGTCCGGTACACCTTAAGGAAGTCCGGTACAGAGAGTGGACCGGTATGTGGCCGGTTCATCACACATACACTGGGCCAGGAAGCTTTTTTTTCTCTTGGTTTTAAAAAGATTGGAACTAGTGCAATGAAGGAATTCTGCATTCTGCAATAAAACACTGCATACTCCTAAGACTTAAAGCATTCACTTTTTAAAAAGCTCTAGAGTAAAAACTAAAAAACACAATAACTACAAAGCCAAATCCCACAGAGGCTTTAATGAGAAGTTATGACAGTATACAACACAAGAAACAACATGTGGATTTTATATATTGTCATGTAATAAACCAGAGCCTGTGAACATGTCATATGATCTTTTAAATTCTCTTTCCCATGTGACATGGGACAGTGTTTACCCTCAAACAATTATCTTTTTAAATGATACAGTATTTTAATAAGTTGTTCTCTATCAAGAAAATAAACAGGATAGAATAACATCCAAAATAGCAGAACATTAAAACATCAGTAAACACAAAGCTATAGACTAAGATATTGTCAGATGTCTAATCTGGTATCCCCTGTGTTTCTCACTGTAAATACACCCAATATCAATCAAACCCTTTGTAAGTGATAATGGGGCACAGGTAGACACACTGTGCAAGTTTGACATTTCTAGGAACCCCACTGACTGAAATGCACAGGGGATACCAAATAATACAACCATAGACTAAGATATTGTCAGCTGTCTAATTTGGTATCCCCTGTGTTTCTCACTGTCAATACCAATCTTGTGTGTGTACTGTATATAAAATAAATATATAAACACATATCTGTAAACGATATCTTTATATGTAATACATTATGCATTTTTAATATAATTTACACGACTCATGTTTATTCCAGACATAGCAGCACAAACCACAGAGCAACAACATTCGTGAAAACTTTCGTGATCATTTACTTTCAACTTTTAAGTTTTGAAATCCAAAAATATAAATTGCTGTAAGGTGTGCACCGTGGTACTGGGCTGAACCAGATATCAAACCAATATTTACGGTCCAATATGCATCCCTAGTTAACATATTAAACTACATACCACTTCTAGTTTTCCATATACTTAACGAAAAACTGAAAAAACTGAAAAATGTGACACATCAAAATCTAATATGCTGTAGTACTATTATGCCTTTTGTGATGTAATTTTGTAATTTCTTTGTTTACATGATATTAAATAAAATAACTAAATTATGTTTAATAGTTTTGTTGTTTAAATTATGTTTGAATCGTGTTATTCTAGGTGATGCATAACTTTTGGCCATAGCTGTAGATTCTTATATGATATAGCTGCTCACTTAATGCAGGACTCAGAGTATAACTGCAACTAAACATTGTCTGCTATAAGCGCCTTTATTCACGCTGTGCACATCTTTCAGATGGTCCGACACCTCTGGTTCCATTTAGATAACATTATTCTTTTTCCAGTTTAGTAAAGCCTTTTTATGAATAGTAACTTTATTAAGGGCAGCTGGCAACACTTTTTTTCTGCTACAGTCTAAACAACTGTTTTGTTTGTTTTGGATTATTAAACAAAGGACCATTTTTGTACATTTTGTTCTGTTTTCCCTTTTAGATTTCGTAATGAAATCTTCAAATGCGTAAGAGAAAAGTTGCTGTTCCACATAATTAAATCAAGCTGAAGGAAATGGCCTGCCATTCACATTCACCCCCCTTTTATTACTGTTCAATGTGTGTGTTTACTTTTTAAAGCTATGTCAAGTTTAAATAAATAAAAAAAAGACATCAGCAGAACAAATGGTGGTTTGAAATGTTGACTCTCGTTCTGGAAGTATGTCACTGATAACTTCAGTAACATGAATGGGAATGACTGTTCTGATCACTTTTAATGATTGCTGAATGCCATGGATACCACAGATGTTTATAATCAGATAAATCTCAGCTCTATGATTATGAACCATACAAAGAACAGTACACAAATGTTTAAGTAATGCAACACTGGACCTTGGTGATGTGAAATAATTGTATATCCCTTGCCTTATTCAATTATAAGTGAGTGGGGTAAAAGGGACAATAAATGCCCCATCCCCAGCTGTTTACTCATCTCTCCCAGTACTTTTAACATTTAAAGCAAGAAAGTGGTCAAATAAATGTCAGAAAATGCCATATCAGAAAACTAACCTTTTATGGTGGGAATGTGGCCTACACAAAACAGTGCAGGTGATCTAATATCACACTCTCTTGATCTAATTAACCCTTCCAACTGTGCATGACTTCACCACAAAACCCAGTGAACTTGATTCGCCTGTATCTCGGCCTTATTATTACCATATGCAACAGCTCTGGGTCCACCCTGAAAGTGACCCCAAAGTGGCATTGCTGTCTAACTGGATCCACCACAAGAGGTTCATACCTGCTGCATGTAGAAAACATACAGTCTTAAGAAATAATACAATACAGGGATTACATTAATGACATAAATACAATTCATTGTTCATGTTTAAATATCTGTGTCTGGTCTTGATATGAATGCATATTGAAGTTTTCAAGTATGAGGTGTGGTTGGATGTGATTATGTCTTTCAGAGGTGTATATTAACTTAATCTGCAAACCAACACAAAAGTATTGGGCGTTCCCTACAGTAGATGATATTATTTACCATAGCCATCAGGTGTAGACTAATACACCTTTGAAATGCTTCTGCTTAGTGGAAACAGGATACATTTACTGTTATCCTCATTTAAAGATGATGCATCTTCACTGCTCCTTTTCTCATTATTTAAACACTAATATACACTGCCTGGCCACTTTATTACGACCAGTATCCCCATGTGGTGCACACTCTCCCGGTATAACCTGGGATTCATTCATCACCCACAATCCTCTGCACCAGTTAGATGTAATATTAATGACTGAACAGATTAACATACCTTGAGACACCTTCAAGTAGTGCCAAGGCTGTGCTCAGGGCAAACAATGGCCCGCCCCAATACATGGGTTCTTCATAAACACAATTTATGCCTTTTCAGAGTTAGACAATCGTGGTTGCAGGAACACAATTCAAAATACATAAGTCACAAACATAATTCCACAGTATTTTTATTATACTGTGGGGACCTTTGGTTAGACATGAATCCGGGACTTCCCGCTCTGAAGCATAGTGCCAATACCGCTGTACAAAAGAGCCGACTACCTTGCAGGAGCAGATACTGGACTTATGTCTTCATGTTTAGATTGTGTCACCTACCCCTGCCTCCGTGCACACTACAGTATGTTATAATGTTAATACACAGGTGTATTAATCATATACAGATACAGTGAATACAGATTTAAATAGCGGCGGTATTTCGATCTGCTACTATTTAGATCATTAAAATAGACCTCTGCTCATATGTATAAGTCATGGGCATTTGCTCATCATGCAACAGAGGCTTTCCATGAAAAGTGTTGAGACAGACCAATACATCTCACAACACATGAGAGAGTGAGAGAAAGAGAGAGAGAGAGAACAAAAAGAAAGTGAGATCATACATCACAGGCCTCCGGCTTAAAACAAGACGGTCTAAAATACATGACAACAGAAGCAGGGTATGTTGGGTATTTTGTAAAAACCACAAGGTTTGTTTTTAAGACACAAGATTTCTCACATGTGGCTTAAATTGGACAAAATCATGAAGCACTTTGAGTTGATCTCAGCCTGCCTTCATTTTAAACCAGAAAAGTAGGAAGTTAAAAAATATCCAGAAAAAAAAAAAAATCACTCATTAAACTCCATAATTACAATTCATTGTTCCTGTCTAAGCCCAATCACTCATCTGCTTGTATCATAATATGAAATGTTTCCTGTTGCACCCATGTTCCCTTTTGTTAATGCTGGTAAATGTTTTTTTAAGAAACACCCAGATGCTGAACAATGGTGGCATTCCACAATATCCATTAATAGATAAATAGTTTTCCTGTGCACGAGAAAGGATATTTCATTAAGGAAACCTCTTTAATGATTCATGTTATCTTGGTATGCTTTGGTTATTTTAATGTTTTTTATGGAATGCCTGTAAACTGCCAAAATGACAATCAGAAAAAATGAAATGTACGCTCCTTTTGTATAATGGCTTGACACAAGAACTTGGCACAAACAACTGTTAGAATTAAATTCATTATTTTGGAATTTAATATTAAATAAAAAAAAAAAAAATGCTTGTAAATTTCTACTGATTGGTACTAATTAGAAGAAAGGACTAAGTAGAAGAAACGATAACATGAAATATTTTACATATTGCTTAAATCTCCTGAATTATATTGCTAAAGTTAAGTATTTAATTATGTCGCATTTTAAATGTTAACCTTTAGGTGTGGTTCAGAGGACAGGAGGTAGGGCTCCACCTCCTTTCTCAGTTCGTGACAATTCAATTGTCAATCATGTATAAACCCTGAGCGCTCCCCACTCAGTGTCTGTGTACTGTACATTAACTCAGTAAGACTTTTGTTTGTGATTTTTGAATCCAGTGAAGGCATTGCCCAGCCTGGAAACCTTAATTTCGTAAGTTTTGCTTTTTGTCTTTCTTTTTGTGTTTAAATCATTTGTTTTGGCCCTTGTGCCCTTTTATTTTTGTGTTTATAATAAAAGGATATTTTTTTGAGCTGCAGTCTGTCTCTGGGCCTCTATCCACTCGCCAGCCTGTTACACGTGCATACTGATAAATCCTCTCCTGATCACTCGTTTTATCACCAAACTCCTCAATAATGCAATGCAAGTCATTATTTTATTACTATAACATCTCAAAAAGCTCTGCAAATGTCTGTGATATTCTTTGAGTGCTGGATGCAGAAGCAGCTATGTCCTTTGTCTGTGTCCACGTTATCTCAGTGGTGCATGGGGCTATGAGATATGCCCTTTTTTTCAGCTTCATTCGGCTCCTATTGGTCATTGAAAGGTTTTCTCAGCTTTTTCCAGGGAAAAAATGACTAGAGGCCTGTGCTTTATGTCTTTTCGATGATGTCGGACAGGGTCCGACATCAGACTTGAAAGGGAAAATTGTAATGTCGGACCTGGTCCGACATAGGACTGCAAAGGATTGAAGACAGTTCAGTCGATAAATTCATGAAAAGTCTTTTTAAAAGAGGTATTCTGATTCCAGCGGAGAGCGACCGCAAATCCATGTTTATTCTATACTACAACAGCATTGCAGCCGAACCTATCTTTCTTCCTCAGCCTGCAACTCAGCCTTTCAGGAATCCACGCCCCCCTGCATCCTTGCATCAGGAAATTCTCAAGAACATTAAATAACTCATTCAACCTGTTGCCGATGCCATTTCGGATTGTAGCACCAGCCTGGGAAATTTGGATGAGCGAGTTTCTTGTATGGAAGCTAATTTGTCTGTCCCTTCAGCCACCATTTCTGTCATTACTCCAGTAGCCGCTGCAATCTCTACCGCATCCATCACTTCCGCCGTTCCAGCAACTCCTGCCCCAGCAGTCAACCTGCCAATCTACAGCTTGGCTTCTGCGTCTCGTGCTGGCTTCGCCCGCGCTTCATCTGCTCACAGGCACTCCCTGTCTCTTCAACTGAGACGCAAAATCATTGAAGGTAAAGATGTTAATTTAGTTTCTATTCTTATTACCACTTTGGAATTTTTTGATCACAGAGTTGTTGAAAATTACACTGGGGGAATTTGTGCTGGCTTTTTCTGTGTATAGAGATATACTGTGTGACTCAAATCCCAACCGTCAGCAAGACCTGGACTCCTATATGTTCAATATAGTAGAGCTGTCTGTAGGTACGAATACCACAAATAATATTCAGCTAAAGCAGTCGCAGTTCTCGCTATGTATAATATCATCATTGACTGGTCTCAATCCGATCCAAATCTTTTCAATAGAATTTTCATTGGGCTCAGAGCAAATGCTTGTGGTATGTGCGCATCCACTGCACACTCAACCTACCTCTGTCTGAAAGCAGCTTCTTCCCATGCTTCATCCTCCACCTCAGACATGCCATTTTCCATGCCAACTCCACCTCACTTTAAAGACCATCTTTCAACAGTTAACCCCACCAGAATCTTCACACAGTAAGGATAAATACGGATATGTAATAAAATTTTCTGGCGGTAGACAGCTCTGTAATAATTTCAGTGAGAAATACTGCTCTCTGGATCATTGTAGATACATTCATATGTGCAGTTTCTGCTACGATGCCCACTCTTGGTCCATCTGTCCATTAGCTTCCAAATGACTCTCTCCACTTGGTATCGCCTCCCTTGGATCCCCCAGCTCAAGCAATCACAAATCTCAATACCCTCTTTATATCAGTTGGCGTTCCACTCTCAAAAAAGAAAACCATTGGGCCAGTGCACCCTGGAATTAGCAATTGGAATTGGAATTAGGAAATAGCATTCGCTTCGAAGCCCGCCTTCCTCCCCGTAAGCTCATTCAAGAATTCCAGATTTCTAACACTATCAAGAAACGTTATCTACTTTCACTGCTTGGTCACTTCAACTTCGCTATTTGTATTATTCTGCAGGGCAGGAAAGCCATTTCTCGTCTTCTTGCTATGTCTGCCAAAGTAAAAAATCTCAACTCTTTCACTAACATTTCAGCAGAGGCAAGGAAAGATATCTCTATGGTATGAGACCACAGACTAAGGCATTACAGTCCCTCTGCACCCAACCAGTCATACAGCTGGGTCTATAGAATGGCAGTACTACTGAGTCTTCCCAAGTAGGTAGTAAGGTAAGTAAGGTATCTGACTATCACTAAATACACCTTGTTAATTGTAATTTTAGTTCCTGACTTTTTTTGTTTTTACCATAGCACACTGTATTCTGGAGTACCATATAGAGCATTAAATAAAATGTTAATACAACATGAGTATATTATTTCAATCTATAAATTAGTAATACAGTAATATATATATTTTGTGTTGTTGTTATTAATATCAAGTAAAGAAATTGATATCATGGTCATCCTTCATTAATTCACTGTGCACATTACACTAAATTGTTATTATTATTATTATTATTATTATTATTATTATTATTATTATTATTATTATTATTAATTATGTCAAGTCAGTTGTTTATTTGTACAGCTTGATCCAGAATAGTTATTAGTTTAAGCAAAGGCTGGATTAAATTGGTTACCTAAAAGATTAGTTATCGTTTTTATTTTAGTTTGGACATCATGTGTTAATCTACTTCACTTTTAAAACATAACTCGCAATTTGTTTTCTTCATAACAATATCCAACCTCAATTTAAACCCACATTAACAATTTCCATTGCTTTAACTAAAAGGGTTCTAACTGCGAACTTGGAAGTGAGTATTTGTAATTTTTATTATAAAAAATCTACTGCATTTTGTATACTATGTCTAGCAATAATAATTAGCGCAAACTCCAGGAATGGTTATAATTGAATCTCATTTTTTATTTGAAGTAACTCAACAGCATAGCGTCATGTACAATCTAGATATCTGGTATCTCAGCAAACTCATGTGCAAACAACAATAACCTTTTGGCCCATAATTTTGAAAACAACAAAATCAACGTTTGTAATGTTAGAAACTGCAGAAGGGTTAGCCCAAAGGTCAGTCCCACAATACCGTTTAATTGCCTATAAACAGCAGTTTGGGGAAGATTATTTCATACTGGCTGGTGATATATTTTGATATATTTTGTGGGAATATTTGTGTACTCAGTGATTCAAGGTGATATGCTATATACAATTTACTTGAGGGTGAAAGACCTTAAACTTAAAGACCCTAAAGATAAACACTGGCTGTACTACCACCTGATAATCTAGAGATTTCTAATTGTTTTCCAACTTACATTGACTGAAACCCTTGATATAAACAGTGCACCAGCTACAGTGCAATACACATAATATAAAAACATATATAAATAAACGAAACAAAAATGAAAATCATACTAGGTAATTGTTTTGTAACACAAATCTCTATTAACACAGCACAATGGCCAAGAAACAAAACAGTTTAAATAGTATACATCCGTAGGGCAGAGCTGCCAGGACAGGGTCTGCACTTTGGAGCAGTGGATCTCTTTCTTTCATTAGTCTGGCCACACTGTACTTTTGAAACTCCATTTCTTGGAGGTGTCGGTCATCTCTTTGTCGCGCCTAAATCCGAATAATTAGCAGTTAGGTAAATCCGTGCACTCCTGTTTGAACAATGATCAACCTTTCCTCTCCTCTTCTCTCCTCTCCTGTGTATCATATAACTCCTGGCACCATGTGTGGTTTTCCTCTACCAAGATGGCCACCACAACCTGACCATAGACTCTTGGAGAGGAACTGGAACATTTATATGTTAATGGGCGCAACCACAACTGGTCTTCATCCATCTGAAACCACACATTTCTCAATTGCGACAATCATGTGACATGCAGTCAATTGAATACCAGTTTCTGAGGTCACCTGACACTTTATGAGCGACAAGTTGACTGTTTAGTATTACCGCTAGGCTCAAGTAACTGTGTCCATAACACTGGAACTGCGATCTAGCTACTAAGTCAGCCTTAGTGGAGATTGAAATGAGCAACGAATTTTAACATGTGTGCATCAAATATTATTCAATTTTTTAATTACTTTATAATTTTTATAAAATGCACTTTTTTTTAAAAACAACAACTGAATTACAGCAAAACTAATTTGGTAATACTTTATATAAAGGGGCTGCTTATTAATGTTTTATAAAAGTATAATAGGTGCTTAACAACTGTGTTATAGAGTATGGAATTATGTTTAAACGCTACAAAGTAGAATAGGTGGCTAAAAACTGTCCCCTTTATAAAAACTTAATTACATTTATGACTATTGCATGGTTATAAACCACCCATAATGCATTATTAACATTTTATAACATATTAAGCATCTGTTATATATTTATAAACAATTGATAAAACATTAATAAGCAACACCTTAATATGAAGTGTTACCACTAATTTCTAGGGAAATTAATCCGTAGCTAGAAATAACAATATACTTTTGGTAGTGTGACAATATTTTTTGTCCCTATCTACTCTGTGTTGTGTCTATGTGTATGTGTTATGGTGAAAGTCTGAATATTGGCAAATCTTAAGATTTACTGGTAAACATCGACATTTACGAAGCAAAATGGTAAATGTCCGAAATAAACATGATAACACTTTACATAGGACATTTACAGGTAAATAACAAATAACCAAGTGCCTTTGGCTAATGATTGAATGTCTCGCTTTCCTGCATTGTAAGGTTTCAGGAGTCCTGTGTAACATCAAGTGCTACAAGAGTCTACCATGCTGCAGTAAATAAATATATCTATTTAGAGCTTGTATTTGTCACATTTTGTGTCATAACGAAAGTGTGATTTTCAGTTGAAAAAACAAAGGTCTAAATGATTTAATTTGCATTTAACAGAATGTTATTTTTCATCAAACTGCTACTCATTAGGAGTACAATATTGTTCAACCCCATTGTGAATTATTTTATATGCAAATTTACCAAAATGTTGGTTGGTGTACATACAGTAAGTGGATCACAATAAATGTTGAAAAACAATCATTTCTTCATAATTTCTGACATTTACCACCTTATTTGGTAAATATTGACATGTATCGGTAAAACTTCAGATTGACCGAATTAAGAGTTTTACCGTAACATATGCACCACACCGGAGACTCATTCACACACAACCCAAATTATAAAACAGTATTGTGTGGACCCTGCAGGTCTTCCCTGTTCTCTCTCACTCTCTGCAGGTGGCCAAAGAGTACCTCAACATTCAAGCTCTTAGTGCCTAAAACTTCCAGAATCCACTTGTATATATTGTAACAGGAGGCCCCTAGCGGTGTTACATTGGCAAAATTAATCACGTTACACAGAAGTATTCTTTTAAGTGCTTTTGCAAACTTTTATTGGATTACACAGGCTTGCTCTCCCCAGGCTGGTCCAAAACAGACAGACTGTGAGACTCCAGGCCCGCCTTTAACTGATTTGTATGAGGGATTGCTCATTGTTTCAGGCCCTATCCAGGTGGAACAAGTTTCCCCTGGGACTGCCCTTAATAAAGATGGAGCTGAAGCCATCATTTTTGTTCTCTACTAAGGAAGGTTAGCTCCCCTAATGGTTGGATTAAAATATTACTAAAACTCCCTTCTCAAAATACACATTAGTAACAAACCCTCAGCACACAAACATTTGAGCTATGTGAACAGGATGAACCGCACTGGCATTTCTTCTCCGATGGGCTAGGGAGAGAGTTCATGAATCAGAGTTGATGACCAGCCAGGCCTGCACTTGTTGCCATGATTCAGCCAGGCCGTGACTCGTCTCCATGGTTCAGCAGCTCATAAACATTGTTTACGTTTGCAAATGAAAAGAGGCAATTGGCTTGACAGTGAGAACAAAGGATATCTACAGATGATCAATCATTCCTGTTCAGCAAGTGGGCTGAACTGTGGGGCAATATTTCAATTAGGCATCTTAAATAGAGAGGTCATGTACATGAAAAACTACCTTCACCTACACCAACTGTATGTACATGTAAGTGTGTAAGGGCACTTTCCTTACCCTTTTTACACTTCAACTCTCATGAACCCTTTAATCACCCAGCGAAACAGTAAAGAAAATAAAACTCTGTAAAACATTACATAAACACTCAGGTGTCTCTCATTTAGGTTCAGACATTAACTTGATGCAAGAGGGCAGTCAGGGCAAAGTTTGTAGAGTTTGTAGAGTGCAGCCTTAACATATTATTAATCAGCATTAACACTGTTAAGAATGTCCTTCCATGCTCAATTAAACAGTGTGGTTTGCCAGTTGCTGTTTAATAATTCTGTCAGTTTGCTTTAACTTGCTCAGTTTAAAGGTTGAAAGAAGGAAGGCCAGATGACACAGTTGCATATTACGTGTGGACAGGTTTAAGAGAGAGTGGTTCGGGTTAGGGTTAAAGTGGTTTGGGTATGGAATGAGTTACCAATCCACTCTGCTGATCCTTTAGGACACAGCAATGTTTTTGGATCAATTGGCTTTTGAGAACAGGGCGAGCAGTGAAGGGCCGAATGCCCTCACATTCGTTACATGTAATATTTATTGACTCAAATCTTATCTCTTTATGGTGTTAGAGAGGTCTGGTGTTCATTCTAAACTTTGGTAAAGTAAAGGGAATGGGATAAGCAGTTGCTTGATTTGTTAATGCACTTGAAGCTCCAAAGAATCCTTTGAGATTTCCACTTTTTGCACTCTTTATCCTTTGAGTTTCTAAACTCAGGCCCTTCAGTTTATGTTGATTGCAGACTACCCACAACTGACAGGCTGATAAGGACTCATTCAATTGTAATTACTAGCTGGGTTCAAGAGATAACAGAGATGAGCCACGATCACACAAGCACTAAACTGTTTAAGCTTTGTCTGCAATTTTTAACACTATCACAATGTGACTTGAGAGTTTTAAATGTTATGGTGATATAAACTGCCTTAGATACATATTTCATTAAATAACCTTTTACAGCCATTAATAATGTACTTTTAATACTTAATTCCTTACAGATTAAAAAATCCAGTTCTGTTTGTGCTGTAAAGTCTCTATAGTTTCCACATATTTCATTATTTGTCATGATTATTAACTAGTCCAGCTTCTGAACACTTCAAAAGATTGTGACCTTGGGAAGAATAATATGGTTTCTTTGTTCACTAACACTTTACAAAGGCAATTTTTGTATGCTTCCCCACCATTTGAATTTGTAAAAGTTTATCATTTTGAAAACACATTTAGAAGCCCTGTAATGTGGCTTTGTATTATTTTAACAGTTGGCATTGAACAAAAACAAAAACAAAAAAAACAAAGATCCACAATTCAAATAGAAAATAAATATACCTGTGGCAGGGTTGAGGCCTGCCCTGTAAAATATGTTTTTGTTTGGTTCAAAAATAACATTAGGTGGGTTTTGTAAATTAAATATATTGTAACATACTCGGAAATCACAGTGTCAAGGAGACTAAACAGGGTTTAACACCAAGTTTATTGGCACTGACAAAGGCACGAAATGTACCAAACTATAACAAACAGTTTTAGTGCTGTAACAACAATTGCAGGGTTGCTGTTGGCCACAACCACGCCGTAACTAATATTTTATTATCTCCAAAAACACACAAGGCTCCTTTACAATCTGTTCTTACGTGTCACTCTACTCGCCACTACTAGCATGCTCGCCCCCCAGTCCTACCACAACCGATAAATACCCCCCCCCCTCCCTGAGTCTCTCTGACCAACCACCAGCAGCGGTCCTGTGTCTCTGCTCATCACTTCCCATAGAACCCTATGGAGACCCATCAATCAGCATCCAGACTGGTGATTGGCTCTCAGAGCTAGGCTAACAAGGGACTCCGAGCTTGTATTTCGGTGATACCATTGCTGGTACCCTAGTGGTGGCCACCAACCACTGCACCTGCCTGTGTGATCTTTAATAAAACCTGGACGTCTGTGTGATGTTTCAACTACAAACCCTCTGTGTCTCTCATTTCTCAGTGGATAACCACACAGTAACAGAACACCCCTGTTACAATACCTCATTTGTTATTAGTGATATTTGCATTCACAATTCTTGACAATATTTCATTAGAGGTCTACAGGTAAGCAACAGCATTGTGTAGGTCACATAGTCTGATTGGAACATGATGTGATTGATGAGGTAGCATCAGTGTTTTATCTGTAGAATTGTCTTTGAAATATTTGAATACTCCAAATAGAAGTATAAAATATGAGGCAAAGAACCAAAAGATCTTCAACTGAAGAGAAAGTAGACCAGTAGTATTATCCTTAGTTCTTACTGTAGCAATTAAGTCAGTAATATAATGTTTACTGTTGAATTTCAGCTGGAGTTGTGCTCTTTATTGAAAACATGAAAAGGCTACCTCCGCTGCGTTTTTGCAAGGTGAGGGTTCACCTGAATATCTTGGAAATGTGACATGTCAGCATTACTTGCATAGGAGGCTTGAAGACAAGGTAAATGCTTGGGATCAAATTTATATTTCTCATTGTTTCAGGTAAGCATTGTGCTGCCCATTGCGTTAGACATTATACAAATCTGAAACAGTAAGACAATACTCTTGTAATTGCAGTCAAGCTGTCTGTACCCATATTGTACATCATGCAGTTTGATGCAGGAGCATTATCTGTTCATCAAATTGAAATAAATCTTAACACATGATCATCAGTATAGAGTGCAGTTTAACTGTGACCAATGTTTCATCTTATTGGGCAGTTAAAGTGCAATCCAGCATTGCAACCTCTAAGTAATTGATGTGATCTTAACCCATTAGAAACCAGGTTTGTAAAATAACTGAGAAGTGACAGAGAGTGGCGCTGGCTACATTCAGACACTGTCTGCAATTCAGTCCTGGCTGTCTCTCGGACTTGCCAAAGTGGTTGTCAGCGAAAGCTATGACTATACATTCAAAACAAGTATGTCAGTAACATACATTTCCCACCAAGGCTGCAAATTCCAAATTAGAGCAATCAGTATGATAAAAAATAGTTAATGATCAGGAAAAATATAAACAGTATGTACCGAACAGTATCAAATGAGAATTTACAACAAAATGTTTAATACACTTACATAAAAAATTGTGACATTGGTGTATAGACTTCAACTAAATAATGTTAACTAACTTTCATGACAGCCATTCTCTAGAGATATGCAACAATGGGGCAATTTCCATGGAAAAAAAAAAAAGTCTCACTTTTTTTCACTCTATTTTGATAACAGTTTCGTGTTTGGGTTGTGTTTTTCCATGTAGTTTTCTTTCAGTCTGAGAAATTCTCATTACAAATGCAAATAACCTAATTAATATTAAAATACCATGCAGCTTTCTTAAATTGAGTTTTCACTAGGTTTTTAGGTTGTGTTAAAACACAGACAGTGCAGCCTGCCTCATTTGGCCACCAAAAAACAACAAAATAAGTAAAACATTTTTTTTGTAAAGGTTGATGTATAAATAAGCTAAGTACTATTATTATAACATGTTCATGTAATCTTTTGTCCATTTTGTACACGCCTTTACATTGCGGAAATCGAACATTTAAAAATTAGTATGGTACTTAATGTTCATTAGATAAATGTGTATCGGGCAAAAAGTTATATATATATATATATATATATATATATATATATATATATATATATATATATATATATATATATGATTTATTTTTTTTGTGTTTTGTGATTGATGATTCATGGGAGAAACTTACATTGATTGCATACTGCTGAATTAATGTTACGTTGCCCTTCTCATAGGGGATGAAGCCGATCACGCTCTGTTCGCCCACCCTGCTACTACTAGTAATAATAATAATAATACAGTAGAGAGTCAATTATCTGAACTAATTAGGACCGATACTAGTTCACATTAAGTGTACAAAATGACAAAGCTTTACAAATCATTAAATGAATGCAGTTCAGTAAAACTTTAATAAAGAAATACTGTAATTAAACATACCATATACCAAACTTTGAAAATCATCAAATAATACAATTCAGTACAACTTTAACATTATAGAAATTTAGGAGTCATTAAACTTCAACAATTCAGTAAAATGTTTCTATACTTTGATACTTGCTGTTAAGGCAATGTAATAACACGCAATTGAAATTAATAAAATAAAAGTTCTTGGCTGCTCAATAACCTAGACAGGATCTCTAGCCCTTACTAGTGAAATAGAAGAAAATCAAGAAAAAGCAGGTGATTGTTTTAATTTGCTTAACTGCAACAATTTAAAGCACACAATTCTCCATCTAAGGTTTTGGTGGTTTGAATAATTCTGTAACTTTCATTTGCCTCAAACTGCTGGTCCTTTTTTTGGCAGCTAGATCTTGTAGCAGCAGAAGCTGTGTGCGTAATACACAACATGTAATTCGTCACGTGATTACACGTGCGTTCAGTTCAGTAGACAGTATGGTTGATCAAAGATCGGATAATTGACTCTCTACTGTAATAATAAATAGCTGAATTTGAATTCAACAGGGACAGTGGACTTTCTGCAACTGTGTTATGTCTTGCAGCAATCTTTTTGAACAAATTTGTGGAACCAACAAATGTGGCTTTTTTGGTCTTGGTAGGTACCCATGATAAATATTACGTAAGGCTAGTGTACAGTGGATTGCTTCTTATAACAAAGATAACACGAAGATGTAAAAAGATAAACAAAATATCTGGACTTTGAAAAAGGGCTTTGTTATTTATTTATTTCTATATTGCAAAGGGCTGCATTTTTTATTTGTAGTAGCTTCAGTATTTTTTTTTTATAACATTGCTTATAAAATAACTAAATTATAAAGGATTTTATGACTCAAATGGCAATAATTTTAAAATGTTGAAGAAATCGTGTCACAAAAAAAAAAAAAAAAAATGAATGAAGAAATATCTAAACGCTTCCTACTGGCTGTTTCCAGAAGCTCTCAGATAATAAAGGATTGCTTGGTGGTAAGGTCTTTACGTATACTAGAATGTTGCGCGAGGTTACGTCACAAACAGGATTTTCAGTACTGAAGTCTCGAAAGCATAATGTACGACTTAGTAGATAACAGATTTTTTGGTCTATTTATGGCTTTTTAGGGTGAAAAGACTATATATCCACCTTAAAGTCGTACAATGTTTTAGACATGTACTTCCTACAGAGCATGGAATATGTGTGGTACGTGCATGCTACATCACATAACTAATGACCGTGGAGAGAGAGTGACGACTTTCTTAGCTGCAGGGAAACCCAGCCAATGTAACAGTGGACCGACAGATGGACTGACAGACCATACTATTTAACAGCAAAATAACTGAGTTAATATTTTTTGGAAAGCCACAAATTTCTTTAAAAAATATCTTATTTTTGAAAAATATGCTTAATGTGCAGTGAACCAATCTCACGGTCGCAGAACAAATCTTAAATAAATAAAATATATCAGTATACAGTGCCACAATGAGATTACAAACCCCAATATTGAACATCGGCACAAAGAAAGACAAATTACGGTAAATGCATAGTATCTGAATTTATTTTGGCAAACACAATGTATAAAGCATATCACAGCTCTGAAAAAATAAAAATAAAGCCAGAGGAAAGCAAGGCAAACTACAGTATTACTGCAAGTCTTTACTTAGTTGCTGCTGTGTTGGTTTTCATATTTTTGTATTTGATTTACTACACCATGTAACAATTTTTTTTTTTTTTTTTTGGTTCCTGGGTAGTAAGTGTTATTTCCTAATTGCTTATGCCTCAAAAGTATAGAAAATGGCTATTATTCCCCACAAACTTTGCTTTTGTGACCAGGACAGTGCTATTTTGAAATGTACCTATTTTCCAGAACATTCCAGATAGATTCAGTGTTGAGTAAACTTGGAGTAACTTCTAGAACTTTCTAGAACTTTCCAGTAATATAAATAGTAGTATAAATACAGGGGCTTTAAGCCCACCAGTTCAGTTTAGTTCCAGCTGCCTAAGTGGATACATATCTGCATTTTTCTGAGATGGCACCAAGAGGCTGCAAGCATCCAGCAGACGCATGGTCTCCAAGGCGGTTTTACCAAGTTTCCCTGCTATCTTTGCCTTTGGAACAGCAGGGACACCAAGGTGCACTACCACAGGCGGGACTGGCCACAGCGGACCGAATTCTCTGTGGGGAGGAACAACGTCAAGTGGTAGCCACTGGTGGACCCCCGGAAGGTGCTGATGCCACCACTGCACTTCAAATTGGGCCTTACGAAACAACTTGTCAGAGCTCTAGATAAGTAGTCGGCAGCCTTCAAGTACCTTCAAGACTTCTTCCCTAAGCTGTCTGAGGCAAAGGTCAAAGCCGGTGTCTTTGTCGGACCACAGATAAAGAAGATGCTGGAGTGCAATGAATTCCCCAAGATGCTCACTAGTAAGGAGAAAGTGGCTTGGAACTGCTTTGTCGCAGTGGTTCGAGGCTTCCTGGGTAATCACAAGGCCGAAAACTATGTGGAGCTGGTTGAGACTCTGGTGAAGAACTACGGCACAGTGGGCTGTAGGATGTCCCTCAAAGTCCATATCCTTGATGCTCATCTTAATAAATTCAAGGAGAACATGGGAGCGTACTCGGAGGAGCAAGGTGAGTGCTTCCACCAGGATATACTGGATTTTGAATGCCGCTACCAAGGACAGTATAACAAGAACATGATAGGAGACTACATTTGGGGGCTGATTAGTGAAAGTGATTTACAGTATAAACGTAAATCTCGAAAAACTACTCACTTCTAAATTTTTGTATTACTTTAGTATAAATACATGTTAATTTGGATTCATATGTTGTTTTTTTCTGACTTTATGTGAACGAAAAGACACAAATTATCCTGTTTTCTCATTGGAAATAGGTAAATTTCAAAAAATCACTGTCCTGGTCACAAAAGCAAAATTTGTGGGGAATAATAGTCATTTTCTATACTTTTGAGGCATAAGCAATTAAGAAATAACACTTACTACCCAGGAACAAAAATTGTTACATAGTGCTATTAACCTTTTGCTGTCCATTTATTCAACGCCTGTCAGGCGTGTCAGGTGGGGGTCAAAAAGAGCTACTTCCTTGTAGTGACCCCTGGGCAATGTCTCTGACGGCAAAAAGCTCTTCAAATCAAACTTACCATGCAACGCTTAAGCAAAGCAATGTTGGGCTTGGTTAGTACTTGGATGGGAGACCACCTGGGAATACTGAGTGCTGTAGGCTGCATGTTAAGCTCATATGAATATATATATATATATATATATATATAGGCGTGTCAGGTGTAATTTATTTTCACACAATCTGTTTATTTTACACTTGTTGTTTAGAAATAATTTTATTCACAGTAAAACAGGTATAAAGGCAGTGCATATCAACAGGACACTCAGTACTGCATAATAATAAGATGTATTTTTATATAGCGCCTTTCATAGTGGACCACCATCACAAAGTGCTTTACAGAGGTATGCTGTGAACTGTGCATTATATGCAGAGTCACTTACAATAGGACATTGATTTAACATCTCATCTGCAGGATGGAGCACAAGGATGTTAAGTGACTTGCTCAGGGCCACACAGTGAGCAGGTCAGTGGCAGAGGTGGGATTTGACCCTTCTGGTTACGAGCCCTGAACTTTAACCACTGGACCACAATGCATGTCCAGCCGTGCCCCACCCATTGTTTGCTATATTTATCACACAGCTCTTCATAATCGTGCATACTGATAAATTATCTCCTGATCATTCACTTTATCACCAAACTCCTCAATAATGCTATCCAAGTCATTATTTTATTACAATAACATTTCAAAAAGCTTGGCAAATGTCCATGATTTTCTCTGAGCGCTGGATGCAGAAGCAGCTGTCTTATTTGTTTATGTCCGTGTTATATCTGTGGTGATGGGACTACGTGTATTGCTCAGATCCGCCTCCTTTCTCCTGGCTTCTCTTGGTCATCTTTTTGATAAAAGGAAAGGAAAAATGGACTGGAAAGGAAAAATGGATAATAACAAGACATGAACACAAATCCATTACATCGCTATATACTACTTCAACACTGACTGAGTCACTCGTTTGACGTCATTTGGTCATGTGATTACCCAGCTCATTAATGCTCAGAGACAAGAGATAGAACCCTGCAGAGCATTTGTTTCGGTACCCTTTAAAAGGAACTACATACACATATGTATATACAGTCAAAATTCAATTGAAATAAAGTTATCATTTTTTTTCATCATTAACGGTTTATTTTCCTTTCCCCAAAAACAGTACAACTGACACCTTGAGAAAGCAGATCAAATACAGGCCAATTGAGGGCAATGGGTTCATTTGGTTATGCAATGAGTTGGAGATCCATGTTACCAGCCCTTGTTTTGGGGTCAGTAGGTAGTTGGTTTGGTCTTTTGCCAGCCTTGATTTAGTAAGACTAAAATAATCCCTTAATGGCAGGCTGGTTGCTTGTCCGAAGGGTGTATCAGATCATACAGGCTAAGAATGAAAAGTGCTTTTGGCAACGGTATCTTTTTCATTCAGTGGTTTCTGTTTCTAGACAGCCAGTTAACCCTCAGCATTCAGGTCAATGAATTAACAAGCTTCTTTTGTTACAAGAAAAAGAACTGTGCAGTACACAAGCGCATGCATTTGGATAGAAATAGTTTTTGGAGAACAGGCCTAGGAAAGTTTTTTTTTTTATAAAATGTAGAGGTCTTTAAAGGTAGTTTAGAAGCTATTATATACATAATAGAAAATTGGCTTTTTATTTGCTGTCATCTTATTGGTTAATACCCTTGGCAAGGTGGTAGATTAACTTTCAATAGATGACCAGGAAATAAAAAATTACTAGCATAAGTGCCTTTTCAGCTGGACAGATATCCTTGAGTCACCTAATTTTCAAGTTTTAAACCACAAAACTTTCTATATTTTTTTCGTAACAGTTGCCCATTTTCCAAGTGCAATAACACCCTCCAGGGTGGGCTTCAGGCCTCATTGCGCCCTTGGACGATCCAGTATAGCCCAATACTGCCCACCCTGTCAGGTCTTATTGCTTACAATCCATGGGGTAGTGTGTGATATGAGAATTGAATGCCCCCCCCCCCCCCCCCCCCCCCGAGGGGTGGGTTGAAAGCATTTTGTCCTGCTAGAATTCTAAAGTTCTGTGTTGCTTGTTGTCGAATTCCTTTCAGTTTGACAGCACACGCTGGAGTTGCACTCTTTTGCTGGTGCTAATGAGCGCATGATTCCTGTAACAAACCAGATTGAGGGAGTAGGGTGGACTTTAGTTGTTATAATACGTAGTTAGCAATTCAAAGAATTCTCTAATTGCTCCAGTTTCTCATATACGTATAAAATTTGTACTGCGTACCCTTCAATTTTTTTTATTGTTTTTAATTTAAAATTAATTTGAAATCTGGGTGTTATTTTGAAGTGCTGGTGGGCTATTTGTACATCTATTCTAAGGCAAAGTCTGTGAAGACGTTTACACGAAAGAGCAGTACAACCATTAAGTGAGAATTCTCTGGGAAGGGAATATTGTTGTCAACTGTGCCTTGAAATAGGGCACCATGGCTACTGTTTAATCAATTAATTGTTACTTCTCAAATTGACATTATTTTTACCAATTTATGCGGAATACTCATTTAAAATCTAATTTGAGTTTTTTTAGGATTAATTATAAATGTACAACACACCTATTTGCATCACAAATAAAATAGCTGAAACACATCCTTGTCTTCCACATTATAGCTGTCTGCATTGACAGCTGTGCTAGAGATACCCAGAATGCTGTGCTTGTGAGCTCTCACATTGAATGGAAAACATGACATTGCAGTTCGAGTCAAACAGTCAGGAGCATTGTTTACTTTGGTTGCTAAAACCTGTGTGGATTATTGAACTGTGGTAAACATAAAATAAAAATATACTGTATATATACTTTTTTTTAATAGAATTAGTTCCCTTCTTGTGAATTTAGTATCAAACCCTGTATCAAATTTTTAAAATGTTTTCTCTATGCTTTTCAAAGGGCAATTTTACCAAGAAAACGTACAAATGTAAGGGGCATGTCAAAAAAAAGAGCATAGTTAACCAGGGGACAGCAATAAATTCAATTTGAGCGAGACTTAACCTTTAAGGTTATTTAAGTCTAGAAAAACACTCACTGAAGGCAAACTAGGAACTAGTGTGGTTCTAGCTGGGCAGGTAGGAAGTTCACTGAGGTGCTTTGTGAGCAACATTACATAAGCATTGACTCAGCAAATTTGACATTCTTGAGCTCTTACTTTTACTTTCGCCAATATATAATTAGAAAACAACAGCCATTTAAGCAATAGCAGTGCACAAGACTAATTACAAGCTAAGCAACACACACCTTTATTGTGGTGGATATGAAATCATGCCTTCAAGAGTAGACCGAGTCCAGTGCTTTTCCTTCTGAAAACTGTTACTATGATAATGTTATTGCATACCATGCAAGCGTGTTAAGTCGATGCAATGCACAGCCTTATAGTCAGAAATATACAGTATACGGTACTAAATTGGTTGAGAGCAGCCACACATTGCTATATTTTTTGTTGTCCCTGCAACTGTGGTAACTATGTGTTAGTAAGTGAAAGAAATCACAGTTTAGGTGAATAACTTCACATATCATAAGAGACAAAGGGATTTTTAACATGCAAAGGTTCACTTACAATCAAAGTTTAAAATGTAATCCCCTTTGATCCACCATTACTCCCCATAACAGCCTCTGCAACTGTATCTCCCTCTGTGCGCAGGCAAAGCTCACCACCCCACCATGGAGGAGCACTGGGCCTCACCTTCTTGAAGAAAGCTCTCAGGAGCACATTGCATCTGTCCAGTGAAACTACTTATTCTTGTCTGACATTCCTCCCTGTCTTCTCATTTTTTTTCCACCCACTTCACACCCTTTCTCCACCTTGTCCACCTTCATCTCGAAGGGGTTGCTTATTGGCAGCTCCTTGACTTAGAATTGCCTATTTTGGCACACAGATAATCCATTTCTGTATCATGGTGCCATTTCTGAACCATCACAATGTATTATAGTGCTGGTAATACTGTGACAAACAAATGGATGTAGTATTTCATAATAAAGACCATAGAAGTCTAATAAAATAAATCATTTTCTACAAGTGGTGCCTTGGTGTTCATCGCCCCAGGTCATCTTACCACAGTTTGCTGCACACGCCTTAAATTTTGACGGGTTTAGTTGTTATTGTCATTGTAATATGGCAGGGAGGGGGTTAATAGCTTCCCTGCCTAAAAACATGTAAGAATGCACATTTGGGTTTAATTGTTTTATTGTTAATTATCCCCTGCACCTGGCTATCATTATAAATTAGAGCCAGGTGCAGGGTATTTAAAGAAAGCAGCCAGTGTGCTCAGGGCTGCTGCTGTGTGGAGGGCCCGGTTGATGGTGCTTTCAACCGTTATGAAAAAAAGGTACTGTGTGAAAGCTTTTTTTGTGTTTTGTTAGCTGGTGTAACAGTTAAACAGCTTAGCTGTCTGTTGTATAGTTTAGGTTCCTGTTCATGTTCAGTTATTGCTCTAGTAAGAGCTAGGTGTTTGTTTATTTTCTGTAATTAAAAGTGAACCTCAGCGCTGTTCCTTCCAATCCTGTGTGAAATGAAGACTCGCCACACAGGCTAGCTCGGGTTCTTTTCTCTTCAAAGTCACGACCCAACACACAGGATTGTTTCCCATGCAACACTGGAAGGAAATGCTGGAGAGCCAGGAAAACAGCCTGCAGCTCCAGCATATTTATGTACAGGGCTGTCCAATGGCCTGACCAGGTGCCATGGACTCCTCTGCCTTCCCAGACCACCCTCCAACCCAAGTTGGAGGTGCCTGTCTTAACAATTTGCAGAGTCAACGCCACTCCCATCCGCACTCTCTGCAGGAGGTGGGGTCTACGAGACGAATGGCTCACTTGCACAGCAAGGTGGCTACTTCCTCTTTGAGTACCGAGACCTGAAGAGGGTCTGACACGGATGTGTGCATGACTCCTCGGAAGGGGGGAGGTCCCAAACGGAACTGCAGCAATTAACCATTTTGCATGGTAGCGAGCACCCAGATGTCTGAGGTGCAAGCGCACCAATATTGCAGCTTTTGTGTGCTGAAAGGGTGGGTCTTAGGCCACAAGCCTTCAGGGCTTCTGCTGGGGCTGCTCAGGTTGGGGCGGAGAACTCAGAGGCAGCAGCCTAGGGCAAGAGCCCTGGAATTGCCTCCTGGAACGCTGTTATGTGGACACATCGTGGTCTGCGTTCCTTGTGCTCCGTGGTGGGGCTCAGTTTCCCATCACCGTTGTGGCCTGTAGACGATGCCTCAGGTCACCCAGCGGGGCCATGGGCCTGGGGGACCTGCCAACGGCTCGACCTACCCCGCGCCAGAGCACAGGGAGGGAGCAACATGGCCACCTGCCGAGATGCTTCATGTTACCAAAAGAGTGCTGAAAGATCTCCTCCACAGCTGGACCGAAAGTATGCCCCGGGGATATTGGCGCATCCTGTAATGCTGCCTTATCTGCGTTGGGTACCCTTGCTTGCGACAGACATTGCTGTCTGTGAGCTACCACCAGGCTTGCCAGGCTCAGGCCTAGGACTTGCCCTTAAAGACTGGCGATCTGGAGCTCCATGGCCACAGGCTCTGGTAGCAGGGCCCCTGTGATCATGCACCGAGTGCACCGAGTACAATGTGTCTTGGATACACCGAGGCAATATGTACTGAGCACCGTGCACACCAAGTGCACTAAGCACCGAGCACTGTGTGCACTGAGGTGCTATGCGGCGAGTACCATGGAGACCGAGTGCACCAAGCACCATGTGCACCGGATGCACTAAGGCACTATGCGCCGAGTACCGTGCAACGTCTAGTGCACTAAGCACGGAGAGCACTGTGTGCGCCAAATGCACCGAGGCGCTATGTGTCAAGTACCGTGTGCATCGAGTGGACTAAGCACTGAGCACACCAGATGCACTGAGCACAGTGTGCACCGAGGGGCTATGCACAGAGTACCGTGCAGACTGAGTGCAGTAAGCAACTGTGTCGAGAACCGTGTGCACCAAGGTGCTATGTGCTGAGTACCATGTTCACCGAATGCACGAGGCGTTATGCGCTGAATACCGTGTGCATCGAGTGCACTAGGTACCTAAGAACACCAGGTGAACCGAGCATCATGTTCATGGAGGCACTATGCGCCGAGTACCATGCGAGTCAGCTGTACAGAGCACCGAGTGCACCGAATGCACCGAGGCACTATGTGCTGAATACCGTGCTCAACGAGTGCACTAAGCACCTAGCACAATGAGTGCACTGAGCACCGTGTGCACTGGGGCACCATGCACTGAGAACCGTGCACGTTTGGTGCACCATGTGCACCGAGTCGCTATGCGCCAAGTACCATGTGCGTCAAGTACACTAAGCACCGGGGGACAGCTGGAGCTGCAGTGCCTACCCTAACCGCATGCAGTCAGGTGCCTGGTCAGTGCAAAGCGTATACCAGGGGACACACAGGCCGAAGCCCGGCAGGCGAATCTGTGGATGGAGTACAATGCAATAATACAGTTACAACAATATTACAGGGGAGCACACTGCTGTTTATTTATTTATTTATTTGAAGGCCCAACATACCGTGGTGGGGGGGCCGGGGCAATCGGCGTGGTCTACTCTGCAGCACATCTGGAAAAATACAGCCCGTGGAGGACAAGGCCTGCTGTTTTTTTTTTTTTTTTTTAACCTAGCTGCTGCACAATGCAGGGAAGCAGGATACTATGTATGCACTGCAGATGTGCCAGCAAGGATATTTAGTCAACAACTCTCTCTCTCTCTCTCTCTCTCTCTCTCTCTCTCTCTCTCTCTCTCTCTCTCTCTCTCTCTCTCTCTCTCTCTCTCTATATATATATATATATATATATATATATATATATATATTATATATATATATATATATTTTTGACTATATTGAGCCGTGCCACTCGGCAGCCAGCTGAATCGCTCGACAGCTGCGGTAAGGCAGAGCCTAACCCAGGTGGAGGATGTGCTCCCACACAGAAGGTCTTACTTTACCATCTTCCATATATTAATTGTTTAACATGGGTAGGAGTAGGCTATAAACATTGTTGTTTATATAGTGTGTATGATTTTGTAGGGATAGCACACTCCATGTTTCTGTGGCCTGCAGGGGACCTCACAGATACAAGTACCTGTGAATTACACCCTTAATCAAGTGCAGATGTGGTCTTTTGTTGTTGGGGACTGTATTGTGTCATGCTCCAAAGTCATCTGCAGACTCCTCTGTGAATTTACCACTGCAGAATTGGCGGTCTCAAATTAGTCTAAGGATACTGTTATCCAAATCAGTAAACCATTTTGTAGCAGTGGGGGAATGTACAGCTCCAGCAGTAAATCTTTCTCTGTGTAGGTAATAAAAGCACCCACTTTGTGGTGGGATTTTGTATGACAAGCTTTATTGTTTGAGACTTTTCTTTTTGTTTGGTTTACCACAGCACATTTGCTCAGTAATTCTGTAGTTTTCGCATGGTTATACAACATGTTTACCACAGTTTAATATGTTTTTTGTTAATATGCTTTACAATACCACTCTGGGATTTACAGCGCTTGTCTATGCTTTCCTATGGTTTCCGATGCTTATGATTTATTACACTTTGCTATGGTTTTACTAATGGAAACTTTTATAAGAAGCTGCAAGGACAGGTCTATTCCCGCCCCTGTTAGGTGACAATATTGTAGATAAAGTGTAAACAGAAAGAAACTTGCAACACTTACACTACAATGTTGCCTGAGATATTCTCCATAATTTAAAACCATTTTAGGGTCTACAGGGTGCTTATTGGCACATAATATGTCAATAAGCTCTAATTCACTATAATGGGATTTTTTTGCACACACTGCACCAATAACACACCAATTGATTTTGCCATTATTTTGCTTCACTGTACATACAGTATATATATATATATATATATATATATATATATATATATATATATACACCACACACACACACACACACACACACACACACACACACACACACACACTCACACAGTCTGTTGTGCAGAACTGTCACTTTTCTGATCTATGATAATAAAGGGTCCATGATCTGAAGCATTGTGTACATTTTATTTTTAACATATTAGTAGTTAGTGAACACAATTGCAAAAAAAGTTTTATTTAAAAGCCAAAAGTCATACAATGAATTTAAACAACGATAATCAGTATAGTTTAACTACTGTTATAATAAACCACAGTTAAATTACCTCTCTAATAAGATCAGCATGCCATAACCTACCAAACCCTATGAAAACCTGGACGCAATATGATGGCTTCAAAATATGTTCAACTCTGGGCCAGTTCAAATGTTGGCAGGGCTTAAATTACAAAGTATTGTTATTTAGCATTAAAGACAGATTTAGTAGTTAATGATGCAAAGCACAATACAATATATACTTAAAGAATTGCCATTAGGGCTAGTAACAAAACCCTTCTCTTCCAAAAGCATTGAAAGCAGTGCCAACACAACTAGCAATTACTGCTGTCATCATAATAGTTTGTATACATTTTAAAATACAGTTGAACTTGTGTGTTGCATGCTTTCTCCGGCAAATTGTTCTTGGATATATACAAAGAAGAAATTAAGAAAGAGAAATGGAAGCATTCAGAAGGGTTCATTCATTTGTGGTTTCTTTTTATGTTTGTTTATATAAAGGTTTCCAGGTACCCTGCTTGTTCAATTTTATGTTTTCTTTCCAAAGAGGTGTGCTGCTTTCCAGATGCTTTAATGAGCTATTGAATTGAGCAGTTCTCTTAATTGCATGAAAAAAACTTTCTATGAAAATTGAAACTAGTTTTTTTTTTTTTTTTTTTTTTTTTTTTAAGATTTAAGACTACGTAGATTCAAATGTCATTTTAATTACTTTGCCTTATTTCTTTATGGTGTATGCAATAAGTCTGAGTGGGAGATGTGTTGCTCCCACAGTGAGTTATTATATTTTATCTCTAAATCTACTCTTACCTGGCTTTGTATTAAGCGCCAGGCACAGAACAACCTTTCTATATATATGTGTGTGTGTGTGTGTGTGAAGTAGGTAGGGCGGTGTATGAGAAAGGCTGTGCCTGGCTCTAAGGGTTCTCCAGACAAGCTCAAAACCAGGTGCAGATTGAAGCACTGGAGCCATTCAGCTCCTAAATCTATCCACAGTCCATAAGTGTCTTGCAGGCACTTGATAACAAATAATCTTCACCAGCAATGCAAAGGCAATGGCAGCACAATTGTTCTATATGAGGCCACCATTGGTAGAATAGTACCACAGAGGTAACATTCTAGTCTTTTGACAAACCAATAGTTTTAAAGGTTTAAGCCAATATTTGTTTTTTCCTACAATGCTTTCTTCCTTACCTTCTCCAAAGCTGGACTTTCACGGCATGGAACCTGAGGCTTTGTGTCAATTCTCACCAAGCACAGAGCAAACTCTGTGTTTCATGAATTGTTATTATTTTCTTAATATCTGGTGAGGAGCAAGCATTATAAAGAGTTCACCCTTGTATTTTGTTATACTATACACTCATGAAATTAATGAAATTCCTTCAACCTGTGACCTTATGTTACAGATTTTAAATGTTATCACCATAATGGGTTTGAATAGAAATCAGACACCATCGGTGGCATGACAGGAGTGTTACATTTTATACAATATATATATATATATATATATATATATATATATATATATATATATAATTCTATATGAAATTCTGACAATAATTTAAATATTTTCTCAACACTTGTTCTTGTACTTTTTAAAAATTATTTTCTAACAAATAAAATTACGTTAAAGCTGTACATGTAAGGCTGTATACCATCTTGGGGTTCAAAAATGCTGTGCTTGTGGGATTTATATGGAATTATCAAAATTGTTGTCTTTTGTGTAGCTGAGGGTTGCCTTTTCAGCTCACATCCTGTGAGATTGAGTTCGAGCACTTCGCTCGGCTCATTCTGCATTCCCAAGAGCATCCAGAAAAAAATACCTTGACTTGTGGAGACTCGGTACCACTTACTTGCACTAGTGGAGGCACTCCCAAGCATTTCAGTACATTGGTCTGCTACATGAAAGAAGAGGTTAAATAGGGAGCCTTAAACAAGGCCATTGATTATGCCACATCCTGACTGCCAGGACATCTAGAACTGGCTGGGGCTCACTCGATCTAGCATGCTCTCGTGGTGTCAACAGAAAACCTTGCTGGAGCTACAGCCTTATTATGTGCATCTGGAAGGAGTTGGTTTCCAAAAATAGTAGGTGAGGTCCACCATCTCGTCCCCGCTGGGCATGTTGGGCACCCTAGACAGCCTCTTGTACTCCTCATCCTTAGTACTCCTCCATGCATGTACAGCTCAGTCCACACCTTAGCAGCTCCCATAGTGGAAGTTCAGTTACTGCTGGAGGAGAAGTAGTAGGGCAGGCCATGTACAGCTGCTCCATTCAATCCAGACAGTCTTTTGGGTGACTTTAGAGAGCTTGGCTTCTATAGCAGCCCTGAACTCCAGGCTTTGCTCCTTCTGTTGCTACAGGAAAGCATTCTCCTCTTTCTGTAGCCCTACTATCATCTCTAATATGACCTTCATGTCCATATCTGGTCCTTAACTGTATCACGATTACAGCCTTTGTAAAAGTGGGCAAGTGTACATCAGGAAGAAGTGTATGGTCCACAATAGTTTCATACTATAGTTGGGGGTACATTATTCCTTACTGTACTATTATTATTATTATTATTATTATTATTATTATTATTATTATTATTAATATTATTATTATGTCATTTGTTTGTTCAGGTAATTTTCGTCATAGCAGGAGCAATATTTTCCCACCAATTCTGGGTGGGGGTGTTATTTTTGATGTAGTAATGTCTCACTTTATACCAATAAACCCAATGTTGTAATATAGCAGTTTAGTAAATATGACAGCTTTTTTGACATTTAGATGGTCAATTATATTGTTATGTAGTGAATTGAGCTCACTCATTAGGTAAGGTTGTGACGCATATAAGCCTTCTTATATTTACTATGTTCAGTTTTACTGTGACGCATGGGTTTAACCAGCATGGTTTTAAGGTGGACATGGTTGGCCTCATAAATCTTCAGGTTTTCATGACATCACTCTTGTTGTCTAGTCATTCACGTTGAACACTAATCTTTATAATGCTGAGGTTTCCTCTTATTGTTGGGAGAACTCATTCTTTTAGGTCTTAAACCCAGTTGGCAAACCATTGACTGGTACCGGAACTTTAAACACAAGCATAAACATTTCCAACCACTATTACTGGCTTCTGTGTTGTGTGCTTTGGCAGTCACCTCAATATTAAGGGTCTGGGTATTTGCTTGAAAAGAGTAGAAGTGTATTCCTTTACTGTTTAGTAAATATTTTTGTATGAAACTATTATAATGTGCCTACTTGACGAGGGACCAAAAAAAGAATTCCATAACTATTACCTGTTTTGTACTTTGATTAGTCACAAACATCTCAAATGTGCAGCTTTGAAAGATATATATGACATTGCAATCATGTATTTTTATTTTAAAACATGATACTGGTACTGCATTATATTAAAGGAAGCTCTCAGCTTCTATGCCTTACTTTAAGTAACGTGTTACACTTCCTTGGCCATTTCATATACAGTGTCTTCTGTGTCCTGAAAGTACCACCATTGCACACCATTGGACCACTGTAGTAAGAATACTACATAAAGGCTTGATAATCATTTCCTTATGTTCTGTGAAATGTTCTGTAGAAGTCCCTGATACACAGACAAGAGCGACATCAACTTGTGGGCCTTACAAATACAAGTCCCACCCTCACAGCAGTGTGTCTTTCTCTAATGACAATAATAAGACACCCTCCAGCCAGTCAACCATTCTTAAATCTTCCAATCCATTAAGAACAGCCACAGGTCTATAAAAGCAGAAGTCTCTCCACTTGTGAGTTGGATGAACACAGGATAAGGAACAGAGCACAGAGCAGCCAAACAAACAAAACGTAAGGACTACAATTGTCATTTACAATTTCTCTGACTGCCAGCCCAGCATCTACAGTTGCATCTGCTAACAAGAAAACCACTTAATTGTGCAATATCATTATCAGTGACTTTGGTATCTGAGGAAATTGTCATGAGTAATTACAAATAGACCTTAAAATGCCTATTACTGTTGTTACTTTATGCATTTTAAATAAACAGTTCATATTCATACAAATGGTGCCAGTAGGGGCATACACTTCTTTTCAACACACTGGTCCATATTAAATAGTGTTTAACATAACAGTATTTCACTGGATGATTCATAACACCATTTACCGTCCAAAAACATCACTCATCACGATGTTAGAAAAACATGCCCTTTTAGACCAATAGCATAATTTCTGTGTTTAGGAACATGTATTTAAGCTAATAGTAATAATCAAAAAGTATGTTTAATTATCCAATAATGACATATTTGTTATTTGTAACACATTGTGACAGAGAACAAATGATTTTTGGTGTTAGATCTCCCTCTCGACCTGTGAAGGAGCTGTGTAAAGGGAACAGTGTACCCTGGACTAAATGGCATGACAATTAATTCCCAGGGTTAGGTGGAACTTGTCCATCTATAAAAGGGGCAGAGCTATGGTACCCGAACTAAATGACCTGGACGGGAAACGACGTTACATCCACGGATTGGAGGAGCAGATGTGCTCATTAACCAAGGGGTCATGAGGCAGGGTATAAATAGGGTTTGTAGTGAAAGTAAGCTGTTACTTTGTAAATGGTTAGAAACAACCTAGAAGGAGACCCTGTGTTACGAGAAACGTGAGTGTTGTTTTTGTTTTGTCTGTCTAGTAAAAACTGTAGTTTGTTATCTAGACTACTAACATGATCCGGAGCTGTAGCCAAAGGCCAGCATCAAACCCAGACTCCAGCACTTCTTTTTGTTTCACGGAGAACTGTCTTTACACCACAAGCACTAATTCACTCACTGTAGTATCAGTGTTTTGTGTTACGTGTCCGTGTAAAAGAACGGAACTTTTGGTTGTGGGTCAAACCCGGGGATTACAAATAAAGTGATACAGAGCAGCAGGCAACCCCAGGCGATGCGTAGCAGCTGGCAACCTGAGACAATGCAGTGAACGCATTCCCGGATGGTGACGTGAACGCATCCCCAGGCGGTGATGTGAATGCATCCCCGGAGGATGGCAAACTCAGCTGCAGCTCCTCTCCCTCGGGTGATGGCGGTAGCTCCAGGTCCTCTGGTGGTTGAGGTGGGAGCAGCAACCAGTCCTCCCATGGCGGCGGAGGCAGAACCTGCAGGTATTCATCGTCTGCTGGTGAAGATGGGAGCGGCAAACAGTCCTCCCACGGCGATGGAGGCAGAAACAACAGGTATTCACCCTCTGCTGGTGGAGGTGGGCACAGCTCCTTCTTGGGCTGATGATAGTCTACATGTAACCATTTAAATGACAATTATATTTTAACCACCTAGGAATGTTATTTGACTTTAAAAAGTCAGACAATAATTTGCAGCAATATTGGTTATATGCTAAGGTGTTTCTGCAAGCTCCTCAAAAGCTTTTTATTTCTCCAGAAACCAAAAAGTGACATGGCAGTCACATCAGATCAAAGGCAATGCACAATGCCACACGACTCTATAACCCTTCAATGAGGAAGTGTATTTATCAATAGCTACTGATATATGAAGTGATCCATTATTAAAACATGTACAACCCCTCAATAACATGCGTAATAATATATGTATATGAGTAAGTATATGAAGACATGGAAAATGTTTAAATACAGCTTGACAATAATATAATACATTAGTAAGACCTCATCTAGAATACTGTGTCCAGTACTGGTCACCTCGTTACAAAAAGGATATTGCTGCTCTAGAAAGAGTGCAAAGAAGAGCGACCAGAATTATTCTGGGTTTAAAAGGCATCTCATATGCAGACAGGCTAACAGAAAAAAAAAACAAAGAAGACTACACGGCAATCTGATTCAAGCAATGACAATGTTGACCCAAGAGACTTTTTCGACCTGAAAAAAGAAACAAGGACCAGGGCTCACAAATGCAAATTAGATAAAGGGGCATTCAGAACAGAAAATAGGACGTACTTTTTACACAGAGAATTGTGGGACTACCTAATAATATTGTTGAAGCTGACACCCTGGGATCCTTCAAAAAGCTGCTTGATGAGATTTTAGGATCAGTAAGCTACTAATAACCGAGCAAGCAAGATGTGCCAAATGGCCTCCCCTCGTTTGTAAACTTTCTTATGTTCTTATGTTTTATAAACAACAAGGAAACTGGTATAGCCCACTTCATTATGCTCATCTTGTTTTAGAAAAAAAAAAAAAAAAACTCTGGCAGAGAGTCACTGAACCATGTACATTATAGCTATGGCCAAAAGTTTTGCATCATCTAAGTGTGACACGTAATTTACAAGAAATATACATATGAACACAATTTAGATATGATACTTCAAAAGTCTACTGGGAGCCATAATAGTAGTACAGTAATTCATGTTAGATTTCAAAATGCCACTTTTTTCAATTTTTGTCAGTTCTTAGTTGTCAGTTGTCAGTATATGGAAAACTACAAAATGGCATGTCATTCAATATGGTAATGTGACATTATTCATCAGGTTTCATTGCAAAATTAGTTAATTCTACGGTGATGCAAAACTTTTAGCCATAGCTGTACATGCAATCTTATGATACAAACATATTCAAAATATATAACTTTAACATTCATACACATATAAATCTAAACCCACAACCCATACCGACACCTTCAGTGATAATTCTTACATATTCGGAATAGTAATGATAACAAATGTTAGACATTTTTTTTAAAAGGTGTAATACATATAGCACTGTAGAAACAAGTACATCTACTGTATTTATTACTGTATGTTTAAAATGAATTTGTTGATTGACAACAAGACTACTAGGGGAATGTCCCCCTGCCTGTATTAAATGCTATTTTAAACTGAAATGCTTTTCAGGGATTTTTGAAAGAACTTACATCTAGTCTCATCCCTGGAATATGTTAAAAAGGAAAAATAAACCCCGAACAACATTTCAATAAAATAAAATTTAAAATGGGCTAAGGAAAGCTTTTTCAATATAGTTTTCTTTTGCTACTTAATTGTCCACAAATTAAGTGAGGGAGGGGAGTATTAAACAAATCTAAAGCAGAAATAATTTTGTTAGAAAGACAGTAAAACAGCCCATTCAATTCAGAGAAGAGGTAGCATTTAACAATTACAGTGGAGTCTGCCAACCAGGTCCAAAGCATTCGTTCATGACCTGGCTCCAGGCACATTCCACCTGCAGCAAAGTTCAAAGATCACTTGCTTGATCACAAGGTCATGTTTTACATGTCATACATAGACCTGGTGCCAGCCATATAGTAAACCTTCTAATATATAAAGCCTATATATTTTGAACAATTAATGAAATATACACTACTAATTGTTTAAAAGGGAAAACACCAGTAAGTTACACAACTTGAATGAATACAGCAGGTATTTAATGTAATGTGTTTCCAGTTAGATAATTTACACTTTGGAATAAAAAAAAAAAAGCTTTATTATCACCCCCATAATATGTTGTGTTAAAATCAGTGAATTAAAGTACTATGGACTGAATTTTACAGTAATAATATGATTATCAGAACAAATCAATCTTATATTAAATTAGAAGCAGTGGCTGTATTTGTTAAGATGGGAATTTATGATTTGTTCACACTAGTGCAAAGGCAATGTCTCTCTATGCCAGTGGTTTTCAAACCCGGTACTCGGAGACCCCTGTGTGTTCTGGTTTTCATTCCTGATGAGCTCTCAATTATTTAACTAGACCCTTAAATGAACTAATTTAATTTGCTTAATTCGACCCTTTTAATTGTTTCAGCTCTTAAACAGTTGAAGATCTCAACTATTACGTTATAAATAACTTGAAATCTGCAACTTGTTAGGAGCTGAGAACAATTAAAAAGGTCTAATTAAGCTAGTTATTAGTTCAATTAAGGGCTTAGTTAAATAATCTCAGTTGGAATGAAAACCAGAACACACAGGGGTCCCCGAGGACCAGGGTTAAAAAACACCGCTCTATGTGTTAGAATATTATTCTTTTAGAGCTGAACCATGACACATCTTAATTGTTCTTCATCTAGCTACTCTACATGCATTGTTTTGTTGTTAATACAAATTATTTAGAACTGTGCAGCTCTTATAAGCAGACTTAAGAAAAAATGTCTTCTGCTAAATGTCCCCAGCTACATATATATTGAGAGAGTATGTGTGCCTGGCAAGTTGAAAGGTTCCATTGTCACATGACTTGAATGGAATGAAGAAGTCTGGTTTCAGTGCTGGGTAGTTAGGATTGTCCAGATAAGCTCAAAAGTAAGCTCAGAGCCAGACTTACTTAGAAATACTGGAGCAACAATACTTAGAATGATTGCAAATACCATAAAATAGAAAAATGTATAAAAACAATAATGGGCAGTATTTGGTTTATCTAACCAAGGTTAGCTACATTTGAAATTAAATTCTGGGAATGAAAAGATAACCATCAAAATGATAAGTGATCTGGAAGAATGTAGCCAGACTAGTTAGCGGAAAAAAAGATTGCATGTTTGATCCCCCCCCCAGCCCTCACACCTCTATTAAACACACCCTGGAGAACCCTCCCTCTCATCACATTCCAAATAGGGTGTTCATAAGTCTAACTACTCTGCCAAAATTAGAAATGTTTAAATCAGTGAGCATTTACTTAGCAGAATCCAAAAGTACAAATAACATGTACCTGAAAGAACATGTGAAGACAAGGTAAAACAAATATGACAAATGTGCAATTTCAACAAGCTCAGTTAAAAATTAACCTTCTATTTTACATAACAGGCTTGATTTAGGGACCAATGTAACCTTTGCTCATTTTATTCTTATCCTAGCATTGTTCAAGACCTCAGGTAAATAATCTCTCAGGCAAGTCCAACATGCTGTAAACTACCATCTGAAAAGTTTGAAGCAATAGCAGTGACTGTAAATGTAATGAGCACTGTAGCAACTACAGCCCCAGGCTATTTCTCATGGGTGTCAGCACATTGGTACGTTTCTTTTGCTAGAAATGAATTTTAAAGGTTATGAGCATAACCCTTGCCGGATTTATAGATGCACAGAACTCCAAAAATTTTAATAGAAATATATCCACTGATGGTCAAAGGATGGTACACATAGCCATGGAAATCCACTACCCCAAATGGGGAAGTTTAAGACAAATTCTATGTTTTTTTCCAGGACCCCCTTGTAAACGAGGCCTCTGTCTCAATGTGTTAAATAAATAAACAAGTAAAAACTTTGATAAGTTGCTAGGTTTTTCAAAACAATTTAAAGCACTTGCCAGATAATAAAGCTATTTGAGCAATGATACTCAAAGCTACTCAGAGCATGCTTGTCTGTTTGCCCAAAATATATTATGCTGTGAGGGAAATATTGGAAGTTGGTTTATAAACTGCAATATACAAAAATGTAATAAGCACAGGTGACCTTTCACATTTGGTTTCATATTTGGTTGCATGTTGGATTGTAGACTGCAGACGGAATCAGTTCTAGATTGAGATTAGAAAAGGGTAAGACTGAGTTTCACAGTGCAGATGGAAATGTGAAATTAGGCTCATGTGCCACCCAGCCCTGCAGAAACTTAACATTTATTTAAAAAACAAAATACCCTGTATGCACTTTCTTAATACACACATATAGAAAGATAAAAAGCATTATAGTTTCTTTCAACCAAAAAGCTCAAAATTTTTCTCCATGGACAAGAGTATTGTAAAAAAAATCTTTTAAATGTGTCAGACACACTTTAGGTGAGTCTAGCATTTAGAGTAGAAATATAAATGACTTATAGATATAGCATACATTTTGCGACTTTCTTCAACAGACCAGACTTTAGAAGCTCATATTTGCTGCATTCCACAACTGTAACAAGGTCAAATGTGCCTCGTTATCTTTTACAGATGATTTTAATATCAAGATTATAGCCAGAGTCATCCTAACGTGAATGAACTTAATGTCTAACAAAAAAAAAAACAAAAAAAAAACTGAAATTAGGGGATTTTATAATCTACCACGTCTTTTATATTCGTGCTTGCTTGCTTGATTGCTCATCCCACGTAACATTTTTTTCTCTTCGGATTCAATAACTGTAGAATAACTGTATATTAGCTTTCACTATGCAATCACTGTCTACTCATCTATCTATTCCTGTGGGTTCCGATCAGATTACAAGAAATACATGCAGCATGTGACGGGAGTAGTCCTTGAACTTATACCTGAATTTTTACCCTTCAAATCCAACTATTAGGTAGCATTATTAAGTTATCATGCATAGGGTAAGAAGTAATGGTAGCCATCATGCAAATGTATTTGACCTCATGCTGTTGTAGTGTAAGAGACACCCAGTCGTTTTGCATGACAGGAATACTAATTAAAAATATATTTTAAAACTGAAAACATTTTCTTCAGCAGATTTTCACAGGGAAACAAATCTGGGTTTAAATCAAACACATCTTCAGTGAAGCCACCAAGACTTTTTAACCTATTTCACAAGAAAAGAGGCCACTAAAGTTAACATGTGTTGCATGACACAAAATAATTATGACACATTTTTTTAAAACATGTTTATTTTCAAAGCCAGGCAAGTTAATGGGGCTGCTAAGTCAAGTCTTCTCTGGTCAGGATTTCATTGTCCTTCAATGTATGCCACTGACTTTCTAGTAAACAAGTATTATGTATTCCACTGCAGACAGACTGAGTGCACACCACATTGAAGGTATATCATTTCTTACTGGCATTTACTTAGCTCTATGGTGCTGAGATATATAATTAATGTAGGGAGCTGCAGAGGTTGTCTCAGGCTAGACCAATAAGGAATTCCTTCAGACAGCAGTACATTTCTTAAATGAGCTGGTCTAGTTACCTTGTTTAGTTACAATACTGTGGTTGTGGTTTAAAAACTGTTCACTGTAGAAACCAATATACTATAGAAATGTTTCGATTGGGGCCGCAAGTTTGGTTCAATTAAGTACGTGAACAACCTTGAACTTCTGGTGTCTCGTGTCTTGTGGACTTATTTGAACTTTGCCCTGGTTTGCATATTTTTTTTAGTGGTGTTGTTATTAAGCAATCCCGTCAGCACAGCACTAGTGTAGGCAGCCTGCTATACCATAATACAATCTTGTGTTTTTTGTAAAACACAGCCACAACAGCTGTAATTAATTGTGAATGTAACTATATGAAAATACAATCGTGGTACATCGCTCTCTTATTAATAACCACCCTTCTAAAACATCAGTAGCAGCCTCTTTTTCTAATGGTCGTGCGCTGTTCCTACTACTGTCCCACTGCAGTAACATTCATTTAATAACATTCATTTCTTCCTGGTTTAAAATGTCCACACAGCTGCGAATAAATTATGAAAAACATTTCTACACCCTTGATGGGAGTGGCATGCATGTATACTAGGTGGCAACGCAATGTTTTAGAGAGAGGGTCACTTAAAAGTAAAATACCACTGGAGACTCTTCAAGCTGCTCTGGTTCTTGTTGGCTGTGACAGAAATTTCAGGTCAGGTACTGAGAATGAAATCGACGTCTAAGCAAATGCAATTCTTAAAAACGTTTGTGTCTGTATGTTCTTGAGCATTAAAAACATTATTTTAATCAAATAATGCATATTAAAACTAATGCAGTAATACTTTCTTTCTTGGTAATGGTATTTTAAAAGTGTATCCAGACCTATTATAAGTTTGTATCACAAACGATTATATATAATTTTAAACCTTTACACAACTACAGCAACATTGCTTCCACAACATGTTCCCTTTATTTTCCAGATTACAGAATTTCTCTTTTCAATTAGACAATTTTATGCAGACACTTCACTCATATCTAAAACAAAGGGTAACTTGCAGTGTCAAACATTTATTTCTATAATATTGTGGGTTTTTTTGTCTTTTTTTTATCTATATAGATTAAAAGGCAATATGGCAGTTTTGCAGTTCCATCCAGAAAATGAAAGGTTACATTTCGATGCAATTTGGACTGTCATAGCTGACAGGGTTACCAACAACGTTTATATGATTTATTCTATGAAATACTGGGTTTCTAAACTATTCACAATACAAAACTTTACATACAATTAATAGTAGTAGAGTCAAACTAGTTTGCATTTATGAGAACTTTGGCAAACTTTTCCTGGTTTGAAGTTTGCAAAGTAGAACTTTTTTTCAGGTTTGCACATCTATAATTTAGATCAATATTAATTATACATATGCAAAACTTTATATTAAGTCTTTGTATTTAAATATACAGTGTACTAATCCAAACCTCAGTAGTCCAAACTGTCCTATTATCTCAGCCCAGGGTTTCATAATGAAATGCATGCTGACAGCAGCTGTAAAAACACACAGGTGAATTTAAATATTACTGCAAGTGGTACTACAAATTATGGCTAAGAGCATATGAAAATATAAGCTGGGAGAGTATGAAATGAATATAGTTTTTACATAAGAAAGATGAAATGTTGGACAGAATGTTAAGCCCATCAATGCTCATCCCTTGGTATTCCACCATCTGCCCCAATATAAAAGTGTATACCTGTAATACAGTACATTCATTAATGCTCTTATATGAAATATAATTAGAAAATGGCATTCATAATTGTAGTATCTGAAAATAATTTATTTGTTCATATATGGCAAATATATTTTCCTTATACTAAGAAAAAAATATATAGTGAAGGTACTTTAAAAAAAAAAAAAGTTATATAAGGATATGATATATGCAGGCATTTATTATATACAATTGTTTTGTATGGGAATATTTGAAAAATGCTGTTACGCAAAGAAATGTCCAGATGTTCTTAAAATAGTAGTTTTCATGGGACAAAGAGTACCAAATGACAGCGTCAGCACTCAAACTAATTTAAACAAATAACCCAATCCTCACCACCCCCATTGGCGTTATTTTTATTTTAACATCTACATACCTGCATTGACAAGAAAAGAACATACCGTGCGAAAACAGTGGTGTAAACCTAAAAACAAAAACACAAGCTTTTGGTTAGTTTTGTATGATACTGGAATTAGAAGTGAAGCCAACCTTCTAAATGTTTGCTGTGGTAAATGTGGTGTTTTTGAACAGTGAAGAACATTTTAACCAAGGCCTGCAGAGGTAAAAGGCATGAAAGGTAATCAATTTCAATGTTGCATCACCTGCATCTCCTTTACTTTACCATTAACATATTCTTCTGTGCTTTACTATCCTAGCCAATCCTTTAAAATAACAAACTCCTCGTTTCCACGTGACAGACATGCACTCCTGGTTCCTAAATAGTCAGTTCCAAAGCAACTGAAATGATTTTACATACATAAAACGGTAACCCTTTAGTTTAGGGATCCGTTATAAGTGATTTTAATCTTTAAACATGTTATTAATTCTGCCATTACCAATTATAGAATATGATTAGAAATAATATTATTTTGTCATTGTTTATAATCCCTTATTGACGAATATAGTCTGCCTGTCTTTTCAGGACTGTTTGTCTTTCTATGCCTGTCTCACAAACTCTATGTGGCTGCTTTGCTTTAGCAATACAGTTATTATACACTTTTGAGATTTTTATTTATTATTTGCTATGTTATCATTCCACTTTCAATTTTTTTTGTTCGCTACACACAGCAGCTGGTTTGACTGTTTCCATGAACATCAAGGTATTATTTTCTCTTGCTTGCAGCGATCACCATGTGTCCACTGTGAGGTGGGTATTTATTGTGTTTTAGATAGCAAACTTTTGGAAAGTTAGAATTTACCTTTCGTGCTTTCATGGTGGCAAAGTCTGCAATATACCTGATAAATCCAATTTTTGACAAAACTGGTGCACGATAGATATCTGCCCTAGTCCAGTCAAATGTTCCCGGGACATTGTAAAAAGTAAGTAAGAGTTTAAGTGACTTAATCAGGGTCACAGACAGCGAGTCAGTGGCTGAGCTGGGATTGAACTGGGAACCTCCTGGTAACACTCTCCTTTCTCTAACCACTGGACCACCAAGCCTACAGGCGCAGTCAAAAGCAGACACAAGACAATACTGAGGTTAGGATACAGGTACAACAAATTCCCCTTGTAGATGTAGTCGAGCATCTCAAGGGACAAGGACAACACATCAGCTGGAAACACATTTATTTGAATTTGTTTCCAGGTTCAAACAAACACGCAGCCCTGTGCATGTGAGACACATATATACACATGCACTGTTGGCATGCGCAAGCAAACTTTGTTTGTAGTGTGTCAAAATTTGTTCATTTTTAAATGTCTTACCATTTTAGCTTAAATTGTGGGTCCCATGATTACGTAGCGCATACTGACATAAACTTGAGCACTGCTTTAAAACCCTACATATTAAACCCCTAGCAAATCTATATAACTATATTTTGTGTATTTCTGATACAGTTGCTATATTTAAAATAAAGGCTAAATCAGTACGTCGGATCATTTCAGAGACCCATGATTAGCAGTATTCTTGTTTTGATCACTGAGTCTTAATTAAGGGAAGTTACTCTCTGATTTGAAAATATTAAACATGATGTGACTTCAACAGCCCTTCAACGCCTGTGCTAATGTAGAAAGCAGACACAGTGAGACCACTCCACCAGTTCTACTACCAGTGTGTATTTGGTCTATAATGTGTATTCCTGCAGTGTAAATACAGCCAAGGTCTGTTTCCTGAGTTGCACAGAAAACTAAACAATTAATACAGTAAAGAGATTTACTGCAAAGAGATTAAACAGCAAGAGATTTTGTTTTAGTATAAAACTGAACATTATTTTGGGACATTGTAGCTTTCTGTGGAATGTAATATCAATCAGTACACAATTATAAACATTATCAATGTTTTCACAGTGAACAAAGTACAACAATGATAAAACGAACGACATTGTGTCTGGTTTTGAAAGGGTTGGCTAATTCTAAATGTATCAGACATAAGTGGTGAGTTCCACTCTTATAGTTGCTGTGATTAAAAGACAGAGGAAAGGAGTTGTTTCAAATGACTTCACTAAGGAAAGATATGCGGTTGCTATCTTACACGATATCTGCCGACACCCTAAGCTGGCTCCCCACATAGGAAGTAGCTGTTAAAAGCTCCCTCAGAAACTTCAATGGCTTACATTATTAGGATTCTCTAACATGCTGTTGTCATCTGTGCAGTAATTGTAGGATACTACTACATAACTACCAAGAAGAAGGGTTTTAACATAATATTTACAATACAGTAACCATAGTAACAGATCATTTAGTGTTATTCAAATCTGTATTGTTTAACTTAGAATGGGTGTAAAATAGTACAGTTATCTTTACTATATTGTTGCTGCTGTTTAGATTCCCCTTATTTTTTTCTGGTTCGTTCCCATCCCAGTACCGTTGTAAAAGTTTACAGCAACACTGTTGCCCTCAGTAGAGCTCTCTGAATGTCTAACCTGCAAGTACTTTACACTGTTACAATGATGGTTTTAGAGCTAGGGGAACCACAAATGAACTATCATAATATACCTGGGAATGTAGCTAGAAATATGACCTTGGTACTTAGTTTCACTTTGTTAGGGTGATGGGGATAATCAAGCACCTTGGCTAAAGGCGCTATAAAAATGTAACTAACTAAATAAATAAATAAAAATCCCAAAGCGGATACAAGAAAGCTGCAGCTCATTGCTTTGCATTCATTCTAAATGCAAATTTAAGGGACAGTGCTGATGTCTACCAGTTACTCAGACAGAATAACACAGACTATAATCTCTCAGAGCTCCTAGCTGCTCATGAACACAGAACAGACAATTACACAAACATCCCATTTACACTGATCGTACAGCTTCTGAAAAGGAGGATTCTACTTTACTGTTGGTCAGCCTCTATTGATGAAAGTTAAAGAAATCTTACCATTCTGGTGGGGTATCTCTAAAGGCCCTGTCCATTTGTTAATATGTTTCACCTGGATTTGTCTTTACCGCCAATTATGAGAACTAAAAAAATAATGAACGTTCATAAGTCACTTGATCGGCCTTCCCTACTGAAAACTCAGAATGGTTCAAGTTCTTCACTGCAGAAGGCAAGGTTGTGTTATCCATAAAACTGTTGCAGCTGAAACGGTTGAGGGAAACAATGTCCTGTGCAATAATAGCACACTTGGAAATGGACCAGTAAAAGCATAAGAAAATAAAAATCTGAACTAATTGGGACCCTGGGTCTGAAAGCACATTTTCCATGCAGAGTGCCATGCTGCAGAAGAGACAGTCATTTTAAAATCATGTTCCCACAGCTTCATCAAAAAACATGCCTTAGGAAGTACAATGTCAACAAGTTCCTATAGGTTAATAGTTTCCATCATGTTTCTAATTTTAGGGTTATTTAAGGAAATAACATTCTTTTTGGAAGCTTGGTTGTCAGCCAAGTAAGGTGGCACCCTAAAAGCATATCTAAGGAAGATAGTTGAGTGATAACCAATGCTTTTATATGCTTTTTTTTTTTTTTATCTGGTAGGATGTCACAGCAAATTGTATAAAATAGCTTGGTTTAAAGCATAGGTTCTCAAACTGGAGTGTCTGCAAAAGTTGCCCTGGGAATTCTGGAAACTTTTGTAATAAATATTTAATTAATAGAAAAATAATAGAAAAAATGTTATTACACTGTTCTGATTTAGAGACAAGCCTCTTGATACTAAAAATGTACCAGCTTTTCTGTAAACTACCCATCACTTCTGTAAATACCCATCAGGGATGGTTTCAAAAGCTAGTTCACCGGCAGAGACAGAAGCTGGCTGTCAGTTTGATTGGCAGCAAAAGGTCTGTGAAGGGCAGCTAGAAACACTGCTGTAACTAATAAGAGCGAATGAGCATGGCTCCAGTGCACCTCCAGACTACTCCCTTAAAGGCACAGGCAATCAAATGAGCGAGTAATTTGGTAGTTTCTTTCTTAGTGCATGCTTGTTAACAAAGATTCAATCCATGCCCCCTCCTTCGTTCCCCTGGCTGATTCTGACTGACTGTCCCTCATACCTGTAGGTTTCAGTTCCACTAAGAACTATTGTGTAAAGCAGGGGTGCCCAGACTTTAGTTACATAAGATCTACTTTTTGCACCCCCATCCTAATGCAGTTTACTCTCCCACCCCCCATTTAAACATGTTGACCACTACATTATTACCAGACCACAAATAAAATAGGCCCTATTTTTAAAACAATTGTACAATAATAAGAAATAGTAATACCTTACTGATTTGATGAGTTGCACTGCATGGTGTAGGCAGGCTTTGCGTAGTCTGGGTTGTAGCTGCTGATTGCTAGCCTCAAGCAGGTGTCCAGGTGATCATCTGTTAGAGTGGACCAGTATTTTGACTTAATGATCTTCATGTCTGAAAATGCTGACTGGTAAAGGTAGGTAGATCCAAAAAATGCTGTTAAGAACATGGCAATTTTTCTATTATTTGGATATTTTTCCTCCACGATAAGGTTCCAAAAGTGTTCCCTCGATGCCTTCGATTTGGAGGTCGCTTTCCAGAGTCAAAATTTCACTCTCGACGCAGATGTCTCTGTGTGAAACAATGATGCTATTTTTGTTGCAATTTCCATGCCAAATGGAATGCACATAAATGTTGCCACAGGTTCCAGGATTGCAAAATCTTGGAAGCGTCGGTCAAAGTCTGCGATAATGTTGTACATCTGTTCAACGTATCGACCACTCACAATGTGCAGGTGCTTTTCCCTGTCTTTCGAGCTCTGACATATAATCCAAACACAACATACTATGAAACAAAAGAAGGTAATCGGTAGATTTAATATTAGCATTCTTTTGAAATGATTACGCATAATGTAAAAAGTATATGCTTTGTTCTTGTCACTTTTTAGTTTAAAAAAATGCATAGACTCACCAGTGAAGCAACTCAACTAATTTTACATGGGGTATATCCAAGGCGAATATAGAGACCTAAAGTGTGTATACTAGCAACGCACTGACATTGTTTATCTACTGTAATAGCACTACAAGAAGCGCACTCAAGGTTTTAATGCAAACCTGCAACAGGAGACTTCAAACTGGGTTCCAATTTGCATTGATTCACCAATGTGTAGTCGAAGCTCTAGAAATTTAAGGACAGGTGATAAATAATTGATGCATCAATTACTTGTTGCACCACTAATAAATATCCACTGCAATGTCACATACAGTAGTTGCTTGTGAACCCTTTATTGTACCAGGACTCTTGAACCCCTCTGATGCATTAAAGTACATTACGCTTTCAAAACCATTGTACCTCCTACCTAACATGTATTACCACAATTTCTCACATTTTCTTATATGAAAAACAGTCACATTATGATAGGCTTTTATTTAATTTTGAATGGTCTTTTTGTAATCCAGTGTGGTTTAGGGGGCAGGAGCTAGGGCTCCTCCTCTGTTCTGTCCCAACAAAATATCTGTCAATCTCCCTATTTAAATCCTGAGTCACACCCTATTTCTCTGTCTTGCATTTGGTTTGTGTATCACTACATGGCTCTATAGACTTGGACTCAATCGTTTAAATCTAAGATGATCAATTTAGATATGAAATGACTACTCACCCGCCACACTTCTCTTTCTCTTTCTCTGTTATTCAGTTACATATATGCCTCCACCCTCAGTCCTTGCACCCTCTCCTCTGCATTCTTCTGGACTCGCTTTCAACCAGGACTGTATTCTGCATTGTCCATGCAAAAGACAATTTATTCCTTCCGTGCAGTAACTTCTGCAGCCAAAGTCAGTGTCAACAGGTCTTCCACTGCAGTGGAGTCTTCATCCCTTTCTCCATGATATCTCTTTTGCCCAACAGAGTATTGCTAGCATGTCTGGAGGGGGCCATCTCTCCAATGGGACCATCAGAGGTATCCTCCCATCAGGGTTTTTTCTCTCTCTTTAATTCATCAGATTAATTATATTTAATATATATATATATATATATATATATATATATATATATATATATATATATATATATATATATATATATATATATATATAATCAATTAACCTCTATTTCTTTCCTTTGCATTGGTGGCACAGGTGCGGTCCTCTTTTGTAATTTTTATTCTTGTCTCCCAGATATACAGTAACTTGATTACACCTTTTTCGGTTATACAAAGAGGAATATGAACAATTTGAAGCTGCCAAAGTAACCCAGACTATACTCTTGTACTTCCCCATAACTCATCCACTGTCCTTGCGAGCACTGCAGCACATAGCTCTCTTAACCCTTTACAGTCCATTATTCAGTGCTTGTCAGGCACGTTGGGTCCAATTTATTTTCACACGCGCTGTTTATTTTACACTCGCTGTTTAATTTTTTTTTTTTTTTTCAGAGTAAATCAGGTTTAAAAGGTATTGAATCTCGAAAGGACACTCAGTACTGTATCTACAGTTAAGCCACACCCCTTGTTTGCTGTATTTTTCACATACCTATTTATAGACATGCATACTGATAAATCCTCTCCTGATCACTCATTTTCATAACCTCCCCATGCGATCCAGGTCATTATTTTATTTCTATAACATCTCCAAAAAGCTCTGTAAATGTCTGTGATATTCTTTGAGCGCTGGATGCAGAAGCAGCTACAACCTTTGTTATGTCCGTGTTATCTCTGTACTGGATGTAGTACACAGCCTTTATTTTAGTATTTGGGCACTCGAAAGGACAGGTAGTCCGGCTCTCACTTTGTCAGAACGACAGCGACCAAGGAGGCAGCAGCCAGCACCAGTTACATCTTCAGTGGGTCTCCTTAGGATGAGGGGAGGCAGCCTGGGAATGTCTTGCTTTGAGGAGGAAACAAAAAATAATTAACTGAAACAAATATTTATTTGTTCACCTTTATCCCCCTCTGGTTTATTTTGAAGGTACTCCGGTACCCAAACGTTGGCTAAATATAAATGTGTTTCTTTTAAAAGGATTGCAAGTGTGTGGTTTATTTCTTTTTCTTTTAAGAAACTTTAACTTTCCAGCTGCATCTGGTGATTTCAACGTACTGCACAGGCTAGTCACAATTTGTGCAGTAAGCTACTCACTGTTGTCTTTTCCATGACAAAAATGCTAATTATTTCTGGGCCAAAATATTTCAGTGTAATTCCTGTTTTAAAAGAACACAACTCTCTTGGCCATTTCAGCAGTACAATATCATAATGGCAAAAAATTCAGTACATCATGGGATTTTATACAGCACTGTCTATTCCTACAATTCATCTTGCACTGAGAAAGCAACACGTTTGGAATCAGAATAAAGGAAATGATTATGTAATACAGTTCACGTGCAGTCATCTTTTGGTAAGTTGCATTTTCAGAATCGTATCATTATGTACAGTATTTTAACTGTATGTTAAAATATTGCCCTTAATCCACAAAACCAATCAAATATATCCTATGTAGCCTACATTTGATATTTTATTTGTAGTGTTCTGTAGAACACAGGCAATTGTTTATCCTGGATTAAATAAAATACAGTACCTGAAAGCAGATATACCCATTTATCATGTTTCCCACAGAGCACTACTTGTGGTCTGTTCTATTTATATTGTGTTACAGACAGACACCGACTGGTTTCAATAAGCGGAAACTTAACAAAGTTAGGAAAGTTAGCACCTTTAAGTAAACATGTTTTTTATATCAAGTCCCTCCCTCACGGTATTAGGGAAGAGAATTTGAATGTCTGTGATGAGTCAAAGGGATTTCGGTTTGTGATTCAGCCTCCCAACAGTAGATGGCATCAAACCAACTCGGGACTTCCCTTACCAAGATCTTGTGACCATGGCAAAAGTCATCTTTTGAGGGGCGGCACCTTAGTGAGGGGCGGAAGTACGAGTATGTAAATTCCAGCCACTGGAGTCAAGTGAAGGATAAGGACACTTGTCAGTTGGGGATTGGTGTTCCACTGACTACAGAGGTGGGACATTACATACTAAAGGGAACGTACTACTGTGTTCGGGGTTGGTCCGAAAGTAAAATAGGAGGAGTAACGGGTGGAGGGAGAGACTAGTTTGGTGCAGCGGGATTTTTTAAAAAAACACTAACATTTCTTTTGTCTTTTTTTGTTTATGTATGGTTTGCCACAAAGACGATTAAAGACGAGTTATCACGGTCTGTTTTGGATTTCACCCCTGCACTCCTTCCCTCACACCATTTTGTTTTCTTTTGTTATTTAATTATTTTGTTGTGTATAGATAATAAAAATAAATTATTTTATTTCTGTACACATAAATTACTGTCTGGACATTCCATTTAATACACTCTCGCCTCACAATGTCCATGGATTACCATTACTAATTGTATGTAAATGACTCGCACGCAGTATGTTTTTCCACTCTATTCATTTTGCATACAATGTCATTTGCCACTAGTTAGTGAATATAGCAGGTGTACAAAGCACGCAGTAACAGGCTTACTGCGTGGTAAACTGGTTACCGCTGTTTAGTGCATGAGGCCCATTGTATTTAAAGGTGTATTTAACAAAACATAATTCAAAATAGGTTTTAAAAAAATACATAACAAACTGCAATTAAGTTACATTTATTCTTTGGCATTGGGCAGTGGTGGCCAAAATGGACATGCGAATGGTAGTGATGAAGCCAATTTGCTTGAAAACGTTTAAAAAATGGGGAATTGATGACGCCATCAGAAACCAAGGTGGTTACTCAAGTAGTCTTTTTTATGTTAAGCCTTTTTGTGTTCTTATTTTAGAAGGGTTTAATTAAGTAACAGCCAAAATTGTTTGTGTTGAAATTCTGTAACAAAATGGTTGGTTGTTATTGTCAATACATTGTAAATATGACTATTAATGCAGGCATCGTGCAGGTATCACAAAGTCCAGAAACAAAAGAAAACATTAAAATGTTGTGCACCTGTGACAGTCGGCTCACCAAACAGGCTCGTTAGGTTCTTTTCCCTTCTAAAAATCACAAACGACACACAAGATTGAAAGAAAAATAGCGCTGATGTGCACTTTTAATTACAAAAAAGACAAAACAAACACCTAACTCCTTCGGAGCACTAACTAAACATTCGTTGCAAGTTCCTAACTAGCTCGCAGGACGGATATGCCGTTTACCTGCCACAAACACACAAATAACTACACCAGTTTCACATGATACCTTTCTCAAAAACGACTGCTCTCACACACAATCAGGCTCCTCACTCAGCAACAGCCCTGAGCAGACTGGCTGCCTCTCTTAAATACCCTGCACCTGGCTCTAATTTTCAATTACCACCAGGTGCAGGGAATAACTAAACAATAAAACAATTAAACAATTAAAACCCTTAGCCCATTCACCCAAACGTGCATTCTCACATGTTTTTAGCAGGGAGGATTTTTAACCCCCTCCCTGCTATCTCACAGCACCGTATAAAATGCAGCTGATTTTGCCAGTGCTTGCTAGTCTATTAACCAGTTTGAAATGATTTTGAATCAAATGAAAGCATTTTCATTTCGGCTTTATTGTTAAAGATTTCAAACGTAGCAATACTGCCCTACAATTACTGTATGGTAGTACTGTGATCGTTCCAAGTTTACTGGTTCTTAAAATTAAGGGCCATATAAGAACGATAAACACTGTAACTGATTAGAAGACCTTCTTTGTTGTTCTCCAAGTTGTTGCAGTTGCACTGTAGACGCTATAACGAGTTACTGTAAATTATACTGTTTTAGGAGACTGTGGCAGAGCAAAGCTCTGCTCTTTAGAAATTGGCAGGGATGGGGTTAACTTCCCCTACCTGCCTGGGTTTATTATGTTCAGGTGGCTGGGGTTGATTAGTTGATTAGGTTGATTAACGATCAATCAGCGCCCAGCCACCTGATATAAAAGGAGGCCTCTGCTTCTCATTGGGGAGAGGGAGCTGAGGAGGGAGCTGAGGAAGCTGAGGGAGCTGAGGAAGCTGAGGAAGCAGGTTGGGGGTTTTTGGGTTGTTTAGAAAGTTTGAATCCAGTGAAGGCATTGCCTAGCCTGGAAAACTGTTATTTTTGTAAGTTTTGTTTTTTATCTTTTTGTGTTTAAATTGCTTTGTTTTGGCCCTTGTGCCCTTTCATTTTGTGTTTATTTATAATAAAATAGTTATTTTCTTGAACTGCAGTCTGTCTCTGGGCCTCTATCCACTCGCCAGCCTGCCACATTTGGTGTCAGAAGTGGGATAGCGCCACCTAGAGGCTCAGAGCAGTATTTTTGTTTTGTTTTGTGGAATTTTTGGGATAATTATTATTTAAAAAAAAAAAAAAAAAAAAAAAAAAAATGGGAAAGAAGAGCAGACAGCGGCAAAGGCAGGAAAAGCAGCAGCAGCTGAAGAAATGTAAGCTGCTGCAGCCACCGCTGGAGGACCCGGCCAGCCTCTTCCCCTGGTGTTCCTGGTGTGGGAAGGAGGACCATCGTTGGCGGTCCTGCCCAGACGTGCCACCGGCAAACTGGTGTGGCCGGTGTGAGGAGGACGGCCACAACTGGGCAGGATGCCCCTACAACCAGGCCCAGGAAGAGGTGCAGTGTTCACCCCGGGCATCAGGGGCCACCCCACTACCTCCAGCACCACCACCTTCACCACCGTCCCAGGAGATCTGGGACTGGTTGATGCACCCTGAGGCAGACCTCGTCCACGATCTCCCCATAGTTATCAACACGCTGTGGCGTCGAGATGGGGAGAGGTGGGAACAGTGGGAGGAACAACACCATCCGGCCTCCTTCCCAGAGGTTGCCCTCATGGTGGTTAATTACCTGGCGGTAGACATGGGAGATGCCCCGGTCACTCCAATAAAGAGGGGTGAGCTGCCTTCCCGAGAGCCAGAGAGGGGTGAGGAGCTGCCGTCGCTCCCAGAGCCAGAGAGGGGTGAGGAGCCGCCGTCGTCCCCAGAGCCAGAGAGGGGTGAGGAGCCGCCGTCGTCCCCAGAGCCAGAGAGGGGTGAGGAGCCGCCGTCGCTCCCAGAGCCAGAGAGGGGTGAGGAGCTGCCGTCGCTCCCAGAGCCAGAGAGGGGTGAGGAGCCGCCGTCGTCCCCAGAGCAAGAGAGGGGTGAGGAGCCGCCGTCGCTCCCAGAGCCAGAGAGGGGTGAGGAGCCGCCGTCGCTCCCAGAGCCAGAGAGGGAGGAGGATCTGCCGTCGCTCCCAGAGCCAGAGAGGGGATCTGAGGATCTGCCGTCGCTCCCAGAGCCAGAGAGGGGAGGAGGATCTGCCGTCGCTCCCAGAGCCAGAGAGGGAGGAGGATCTGCCGTCGCTCCCAGAGCCAGAGAGGGAGGAGGATCTGCCGTCGCTCCCAGAGCCAGAGAGGGGTGAGGATCTGCCGTCGCTCCCAGAGCCAGAGAGGGGTGAGGAGCTGCCGTCGCTCCCAGAGCCAGAGAGGGGTGAGGAGCTGCCGTCGCTCCCAGAGCCAGAGAGGGGGAGGAGCTGCCGTCGCCGCCTCCGCCACCAGAGGGAGCCGGGCCGCCGGGCCGCCGCCGCCTCCGCCACCAGAGGGAGCCGGGCCGCCGTCGCCGCCTCCGCCACCAGAGGGAGCCGGGCCGCCGTCGCCGCCTCCGCCACCAGAGGGAGCCGGGCCGCCGTCGCCGCCTCCGCCACCAGAGGGAGCCGGGCCGCCGTCGCCGCCTCCGCCACCAGAGGGACCCGGGCCGCCGTCGCCGTGCTACCTTGGAGATTCGGGGCCCCCTCAACCAAAGAAGGCTTGGGGGCTCCGACATCAACCCCGCCCACCACCACCCACCATAACAGCCCACCCAAGGGACATAATTGGACTCTTGGGGGGGGAGGGGGGAAGGGGGGAGTTGGCCGATTGCGGCCGGTGTACGTTGTACATGGGGGGAGGTGTGTGGCAGAGCAAAGCTCTGCTCTTTAGAAATTGGCAGGGATGGGGTTAACTTCCCCTACCTGCCTGGGTTTATTATGTTCAGGTGGCTGGGGTTGATTAGTTGATTAGGTTGATTAACGATCAATCAGCGCCCAGCCACCTGATATAAAAGGAGGCCTCTGCTTCTCATTTGGGGAGAGGGAGCTGAGGAAGCAGGTTGGTTTTTTTTGGGTTGTTTAGAAAGTTTGAATCCAGTGAAGGCATTGCCCATCCTGGAAAACTGTTATTTTTGTAAGTTTTGTTTTTTTATCTTTTTTGTGTTTAAATTGCTTTGTTTTGGCCCTTGTGCCCTTTCATTTTGTGTTTATTTATAATAAAATAGTTATTTTCTTGAACTGCAGTCTGTCTCTGGGCCTCTATCCACTCGCCAGCCTGCCACAGAGACATATTTAATTAAGTAAATAGTTATTTAAATGTTTTTGGAATTAAAAGTATAAATGCAAAACTGATTTTTTTTTTTTTTTTGTGAACATGCTGTGGAAAATATCCCCCAATGTATCCACCAAATCTGCCGAATTTAATACTAGCAATTTCCTGTTGTACGTATATATTAACATAAAAAAAATACTGACACCTCCTGGCATGTCAAAGTTTGTAGATGGCACTGTGTATCTGACTGGTGCCTTTTAGGCTTGTATATTTTTGGATGAAGTCTGGTGCCATCTGGTAATGCATGTTGTTTATCGGCTTACTATGTAGTAAGCGTTGTTCACAATCGGTAAACTGTAATTTGCAGTGTTAAGTTTACTCTTATTACAATGGATCTGTGGCTGGTTCATGCAAAAAAATAAAAAGATACAGAGAACCTAGCGTGTGTGTGTTGGGGGGGGGGGGGGGGGGGGGGGGGGGGGGGGGCGGGTTTGAGAACTGCTGCCTTAGTACACAGGCTTGTCCTTTATTAGCTCGCTTACTGTTAGCAGACACTACTGTATACATGAAATCAGATTTATTAGTGTGAAATCTGATACGAAAACAAAGATATAAGATAAGCTGTAGCTGCTAAAATAGGGTCAGCTGAGGAAATAAATCCTTTTGCAATGGTGAAGGTGAACCTTTCTGTTTGTAAATCAAAGTAGATACCACCAAATCTAATACAGATGGTGAGTATACACTTGTATGTGACGCACTGAATCACAGATGGTTGATTCTCAGGATATCAAATGAACTTGTATGTCTTTTTTGTTCCCTGAAGAAGGGTTAAGGATTGTGCTAAAAAAAAAAAAAAAAAAGAAAAAAAAAAAGTTGAACAGCTTTATAAAAATAAAAGGAAAATATGTGGGTAAAATTATTTTTTCGCTAGCATTACATCCTCTTCTTTATTCATGTCTCACTCTTGTTTTTAAATTATCCTAATTAAGTATGGATCCGTTACCAAAATAGCTGAATTTGATATTTCAATTTCATATTAAATGACCTATTAATGTGTAAAAATTTGGATTTTGAGCGAACAGCTGTAGATACCATTGGGAAAAGTAATTCTGAAGGCAGCTGTTAAAATGTATTTTTAGAAGTACACATGTATTGCCAAACTACTGAAAAAAATCTGGAAATAGCAAGAATGAAAAATACTTTCCCTTAGCATAATGTAAGCATCGAGTCATTTTTGGAGGCATTACTAATCTTTTAGTAACAACCTGTGATAGGAAAAAAAATAGTGAAGACTGTGTACACTTGATGATTTCAGAGTCAGTTGTGTAAACCTTTAAGGGGCAGCCAAAAGAACCTGGATGTTTTTTTTTTATTTTATTTTTTTATTGCCTTGCCAGGACAATGAAATCTGCCTTAAAAAAATAAAATAAAAAAAAGTCACCTTGTTTATGGTTTAGGATGCAGGAGCTAGGGCTCATCCACCGTTCTGTCCTGTCAAAATATCTGTCAATCTCCCTATTTAAACCCCAAATCATGCCCTTATTCTATGTTTTGCTTTTTCATTTGTGCATTGCTACACAGCCCTGAAGATTGACTCAATCATTTTAAATCTAAGATTAACAATTTTGATAAAAAATGGCTACTCGCCTGCTGTACTTTTCTTTCTCTTCGTAATCCGAATTCTCGAATGGTGACTGCATTTCTCCTTCTGGACATCCTTCAACTCAAAATCCAAGCAAAAGTGTTCAAAGAAATCTTTGTCCTGCCACTTCTCTTCCATCTGACAACGCCACTGACCCATCGGTCCTCGACACCGCTGGAACCGCTGCCTCAAACGCCGCTGATTCTGCTCCTGCTGTTCCAGCCATCCAGGTCTCCAATGCTACTAATCTTATCCGCCACTCTAAACATCTGTGCCACCAGGATTATTCTCCAGCTTGGCTGGCCCTCTGTCAAGCTTCTGAAAGCCCTCTTTAAAAAAGGAGTTCCGGTGAGAAGCAATCAGAATTCTTTATTTGCTTTGTACTGCCAACCCATCTCAGCGGAACCTGTCTTTGCTCCTCCCACATCAGTTCAGCAAACTGGGGTTGTCAGCGGACTCTTCTCCCTTGTCATGCGTGCCCCAATCCTGCTCTTTACACTTCACATCTTCCGCCTTCTGTTTCACCCATCTCGAAATCACCAATGATGTCAAGCAACTAATTCAGCCCCTCAGCTCCGCCATTTCTTCAGTCACCGACCACCTGAACCAGCAGCCTTTCCTTCCCCCACTTCAGCCATTGCAGGTGCACCTGTCAATTCCACCCTTTCCGCAACACCGGCCCTTGCTGTCGAGCTGGAAATAGTCACTCTCGCTTCCTTGTCTGGCTCCTCCTCTGCTTCTGTGGTCCACCGGCACTCTCTCTCCTCAGCTTAGACGCAATATTATTGAAGTAAAGACATTAACCTTGGTGAATTTGTCCATCCTTTTTCTGTTCTCCGAGATGATTTTTGTAAAGTTTAACCCTACTGCCAACAGGAACTGATTTGTTCAATATTGTTGACCTGTCTGTTAGATACAGGGTTATCATCTTTTATCAATATCATAAACTGTTTTCAGCCAAAGCAGCATCTCACCTCACAGTGGCTCACTCACAGATCCTGCAGTATCTGCTTCCCATGTGTTGGAGGGATAGTCACAAATGCGTGTATACAGCTACTTTGCGCAGGCACTGTGATGGATCTGGCTGCCGCAGACGCCTGCTTTATTGCCCTGTACCCAGTGCTGTGTTTTGATTAGTATTTCATCACAGCCCTGCCATTTCAAACCAAACAACTTATCGTTTGCAGCTGGCTTGCCTGTAAAGTAGCTGCATGCTCTTTTGTTTGTACAGTTTGTACTGTTCTTGACTCCACATCCTCTTCATCATCATCGCTGAGAGATAGGTCAGCATCACTGTCGCTGGTATGGAAATCCTCCGATCCAGCTTCACTCCCGTTGTTGCTCTCCAAATACATTGCTATGTTTAGCTTTTGCAAAAACGATATAAACTACCACTAAACAGGTAAAACTAATAATAAAAGAAAAAAAAATAATATATATATATACATATATTATATAATATATATATTATATATATATATATATATATATATATATATATATATACATACACACACTTGTAAAAGCTGAATGGCTTCCCACAATATCTCTCATTCTTCTAAATGCTCACAGGTAGATTGGCATTGCTACATGGCACGCAATTGGATACAAATGTCACCTGACCCTCCCCCGACTTTCATTGCACATTCCACAGTACGAGCAGTGCCTTAGAGAATGAAACCTGAAACGCTACACTGAGAAACCGAGCATAGAATAGAATGAGAAACTTGACGTACGCGGGTACGGCATGGCACTGTAAGTGGGTTTTCATTTGATGCTGAAGTAGTCAATTGTTTTTTTCAGTGCTTATTTTTTAGCTATTTACGAGTTTTATGTAAATTGTTTTTTATTTTAATTTTTTTCTGGGCTTTCCTTTTTGATATACTGAATGAAATTAATGTTTTTGGTTACTTTCCAAAATGCTTGAGCGTTTTTTTTTTTTCTGTCAAAATATGTATAGTAGTAACTCGACAGTACTTGCACACTTAAGTTGTACCTTCTTTCCTCTGCTGTCTTCCACAACAAAATCCCTATGGTCTTGGTCACAAAAGCAAAGTTTGTGGGGAATAATAGCCATTTTCTATACTTTTGAGGCATAAGCAATTAGGAAATAACACTTACTACCCAGGAACAAAAATTGTGTTACATAGTGTTATCAGTTGTGGGGAGCTGGAAGCTTTAGGAGCTTTAGGGGGCAAGTGAAGCTTACTTCCTGACCTTAGAGGCCCAGCCACTCTGGCCTTGTCCTCCACCAGGAAGGTAAAAAGCACAAAACTACTCCTGAAATCAATTTTGAAATAATCGGCTACAATGCTACAGCTGGTTCCAAAACAAGCCTGGCAACCAATATTCTTTGTTACTGTGCCTTACCGCATAGAGTGTTGACTGTGGATTGATTGCAGTGAATTTTCAATCAGCTAACCCTTTTATCCCATAGATACCACCAAATTCAACAGAGCACTTAAATACACTTGTAGATGTTATGAGAGAGACAGAGGTTATCTTTGAAATTACTTTAAAATAATTATTTTGCACAATAAAAATATTAATAATTTCAAAATAATTCATTATTATTATTTTTTTTTAATGGTGTAGACATCTTCCTACAAGCAAAAAATAAATAAAGAAACAGTTCATTGTGTTAACAATAGCGTCAATATTTAATAAACAAATCTAAGCTACTTTGCCCAGAAAGTAAGGACTCAACCTGGGAAATTTGTGTCTGGATTCGTGGGCGCCCGACCAGTCGTGCTCCTGGAAGCACTATAAGATGAACTATGCCCTGCTGATTCAACTCTGTCATAGCCAGGATTGCCAACTCAGCATAGCAAACAGCTCTGAATTGTAGCATTTGTACAGGGAAATGCTGAATTGAGCAAAGATTCCTCAACATTAACAGCTATAAAAAGTACAAACAACATAATTAGTCTAAAAATAAAACCTTAAGGAAGAATAAAAGCAAACGGTTAATGTTTAGTAAAGGTCAGGTTGTTTATTTTTAACACAGTAGCTTATGAACACGCAACTCTGACACGTTGGTCTGCTAAAGTGTAATAGCTGATATTGCCACTGGACATGTTCCACTACAAGCAACGGGTTGAAGAAAACTGGATACACATGAAAAACATTTTAGTAATACATTAGGTTGACTTGGCTATTCATAAAATGCCTAGTAAACACCCGCTGTACACAAATCTATTTTTGTTCTATGTACTTTGGACTTGTGATCCTTTATGTGGTCTGCAATGTGTGTGTGTGTGTGTGTGTATGTGTGTGTGCGTGTGGCTGGGGTGGGGGGAGCGTACAATACAGAAGTATTCTAAAAGAATTAAAAAAATATAAAAATAAAATACCTTTGAATATTATTGAATATAAAGGGACTTATTTTAGATTAATTAGATATAGATATATACTGGATATAGCTGCTCTGTTTTCTATAAGACTGAGAATGTGCACATTGAACTTATTACAAGCTAAATATTCACTGTGACATAGAACTGTTTTAAAAAGCCCAGCTGTTTTATAAAATGGTGGTAACTTCTGCATTTCTCCTGCACATCTACTTAATGACATAAAGTGTACCTTCATAATAACCAATGGCTTCCCTTCCGTTTGGCCCCTCACACAAGCTGCTTATTTTTCAACGGTGTGTTTATTCTAGCAATACATCAATATTTATATACGATATAATTTAAGACACAGACCGCATTGTACTTGTTTGATCAGATATGGGAATAATCAGTTGCAATTCTACTAAACTCCCATGTTTCTCATCAATCATTCCTCTTAACACTAGCACTGCTATAGCCGCTTTTTGAATGGTTTTGCAATTCAAATTTAAATATCTCCACCTATGTGAATATCTCGTGCATGTCCATTCTTACATGTTACTAAATATTTGAATTAAATACCCATACAGTGTTTCAGCTACAGAATCGTAACAATGAATAAGTTCTAAGCACTGGCTTCTTCAACCGCCAGACCCACAGTTTATGCGGCATATTGAAATCAATACAATATAAACGACAATTAAAATAAAATCAAAGTCATTGTGAAAGAACATATTATATACTCCTGTCAAGTAGCAGGACATATAATTAAGAAGAAAGCCCCCCACAAACATGCACATAGTCATGGAATTTATTTATTTATCTTTAATTTCCATTGTATTTTCAACAATTCTGAGTAGTTCTGTGTGCTGTTGCTTAAATATTGCGTTTTACTGATTTTTAATTTTTTTTTTTTATATGACCCAGGAACTAGTATGAAAAGTCCAGCTTCTTCAAAAAGTTCTTGGAACTTATAATTTCTCTTGCACACATTCCAGTACTTATAGATAGTATCACCATGGTTACCAGTAACTTCCATTAGTTGATCCATCACTGAAACCGCTTTGTTTTTTGAAAGTCTGGGCTATTTCAAGTAATACTTAGTGTCAATTTGACTCGTGTTATAACAATACTATGTGCATGCAATCCAATTTACTGCCAAGCCTGTGCTTTTAGATGAGAAAGGGATTCACTGCCATAATCTGATTGTTTAGATTTTTAGAGCTGATGATGGGGTCAAAGGATGCTACTGGTAGCCATGGAGCTGCTATCTACCAACTGGAACGAGGAAGTAAGAGGCATTAGACGTTACAGCATATTAATGGAGCTGGGCTTTCTAAATAGTTCTAGGTATTTCTCCAGGTCATGTGGAAAAAACTGAATTAAAAAAAAAAAAAATGTTTGAGTGATTGTGCTCAGAGAACAAATGGGAATGTTAAGACATTTGAAGCTGCTTTGCAGCGTTTGAAGGCCACATTCTTACCAATAAGAATGTGGAACAAACAAAAAACACTGGATGCTGGGTGGTTGAAAGGACTGGAAATAGGTTAGGGACCCTATGACCTCGAGGCCACTGGTTCAAACTAACCTAAGGTTGTTAGTGATTGAAAGTCATGTAAATCTATTCGTGGCCTCTGTGAAAAGAGTTATGGTGTTCTCACCACGCAAACATCCCAATTGGTACTAATGGGCACCCCTTTGCAGACACTATGGAGACTGGATTGCTCTCTGACCCCCTGAGACCCTCCAAGGCAGGCTAGAGGCATGCCGGAAAGACTGTCTCAACCAGCTGTCTGGATAGATATACAGATAGAGGAATTCAGGCTCCGATGCTATCAACTATTTCCTAACACAAGCAAAAAATAAATAAATACGTTTTTAGAAAGTAGATAACTCGAGTTGTTACTTTATTTTGTTTTCTCACAATTTGATTGATAAAAGAATCTGTTTAATGAGGCAGCATAGCCTGTTTATTTATTTATTTATTTAAAATGAGTGATTATGTAACCTGCCAGTGAACCATAAACTACTGTATTAGTTTTGCAATCATCATTCTCTTGCTTCCCTCTCTCTCAAAACAGACAACTCAACTGTTCATTCCCCTCATCCTGTTTCCTTGGTTTGGCTAGTCAATGCTTACTAAGCATACAGGAGACCATGTTCTGTAAAGGAATGTGACCTATGTCACTGGGAGCAAAGTCTCAGATACTGAAGTAAATCTCCACATCTTAGCAGTAATGGTATGCTTTGAAGACTTTTAAGTTTAGGAGTTTCTATGAATGGCCTTTAACCTTAATTATTCTGCATCACCAAAGCAGCTGCAACAAAGAACAAAACAAAAGAGCAGAACTGTAGGACAAAGAGTGAGGAATCTCTGCCTCATCGTTTCTCTGTGGTCTTTCTTTACAGTTAAGCCATCACTTTTGAAGCTGTGGTGAATGTGGTTTTTGATCACATTCTTTCGTATCAAGTCATTAGTGTTCATTATTTAAACGCACGGCCAATATAGAGGAAAATAAGCACAGCAATGACTAGAATTGCACTCTCTTGATTGTAAGGTAAATTAATCCATGTAAATTGAAAGCTTTTTTTGTGTCAGGGACAGGTTTTGTTTTAGGCCACCTGTGTCCCATTTCGGGTTTCCCAAAGGATTAAAGAAGGAGCAGAGAAAAAAGAATGTCTGCTGTTGTGGTCACAGAACCGTACATTCATTACCAGAACCATGGAATAATTAGCCAGAACTTTTTATGTAGCCAGGTAAGAGAGCCCAGACATTTGAAATATTATTTATTATTATTATTATTATTATTATTATATAATAATAATAATAATAATAATAATAATAATAATAATAATAATAATAATAATAATAATAATAATAAATAATAATATGCTCAAACATATAATTGTTTGAGTGAACACATTAGGTTTCAACTCCAAACCAGAAAATTGATCTAGTTGTCTAAAGCTTGATGTGACACATCTTTAAAATAAATAAATAAATAAATAAATTCTGACATACAATATATGCCTTTTATTTTTATTTGACACATTGGCCTACTGTAGATTCATATGACAAAAATGCATGACTTTACATTCAATAGTCTTTTTTTTCTGTGAGTCTTTGTATTGTTGTATAAGTCAAACCTTGGCATGCCCTTGGTATGGACATGAAATATCTGAGTTATCTTAACTAATATTGTAAATGATCTTTGTATATCATTTTCTGTTTCAATCATCACATCCTGTGGCCAGTATAGAGCTCTGAAATATGTATTCTCTCTAAGAACAGCAAGTACACCAGAGGGTAACCATTAACCTGTTCCCTGTAATACTCTGTCCCCAGTGAATATATAGAATATCACATTTGTTCTGTGTGGCATTATGTACTGATGTATTTGTTACATTCACTAGGCTATAAGAGCTCAATGGTTAAACTCAGGTATGAGAGTTAGATTCTGGTTTAACAGCTGTACTTAAGAGAGCTCTGTAAAGACCACAGGGGTATTTGTAACTCCTGAGTTAATTCCCAAAGATGCGATCATTAACATTGTGCGCAGCACATATAATAGAATAGTAAACAGGTATGAAAATGTTCTGAAAAAGTATAACGTTCTTCTTTTAAAGTAATTGTAGCTGACAAAATAAATCCATAAATCTTTCACTTTCATATGTCTCGAATGTGCAGTTTCAAAGAAACTGTCATAGCACAAATGTATTTTAATTTGAAAACACGATTTCTGATACTACTATAGGTTAAAGGAAACTCTGTTTTTATGCCTTATTCTTGTGTTATCTCTTTGAACATGTACTCCCTGAGTCATTTCATCTCAGCACTCTTCTGGATAAAAGCATATTATTGACTGATAGCATGTCCCTCAGCAAGGCCAATAGAGAATTCACCAGAAGAAATGATTCAGGAACAGAGTTTTCTTTAACTTAGCATAGTGTAGACATCTTCAAGATCGGTCAATTATTTTTCACTTAGAGATATATGCCTACTTTCTGGTTTTATTTTCTTTTAGGAAGAAAGTCCACTGAAAAGATCAAAGCTACTCATTTTACAGCTGCTCAATTATTGTATATGAGTTGTTTTAAATTAGTTTATTCTAACAGCTGATGGCGGATGAATATGTATGTAATTTAAAAAATGAGATCTGCATTGTCCATAAATTATATTTATGGAGTCATATGATTGCTAGGAACCAATCAGAGTGCTTGGTTTGCACACCCAGTTTTATACGGAGACATATCTTCACAGAGAGTGGTGAGGGTATGGGATGGGTTATCTATTCATATTGTTGAATCACTAGAATTCTTTAAGATCAAACTATTTTTGATCAATCATCTACCAGGAACTGGATGAGCAGAGATAAGCCTCCTTTTATTCTTAAATTTTTAGTTTTTAGTTCAAACAAATTAAATATATATTTTATTTCATATCCACCCATCTACCTGATATGTTTGCAATCACAATTATGAAAATAATAATAAAGGATTTATTTTAGCTCTGCTTCTTATTTTAAAATTGTTTACAAATATGCTTCTGTAATCTATCCTGTCAGTTAAAAGAAATTACACATTCCAATGTTTTAATATATAACCTTTCTTCCTAATATAACTAGATAGATAGCAATGACATAATAGGTACCTGATAAAGTGAAAAGCAGATGTAGGGGAGAAGGGGTGGAGTCTCTTAGTGAAAACCTTAGTAATCATTTTGATTTAATTAAGAGCAAAAAACTTTGTTTTGCAAAGATCTGTATTGTTTTTCCTGTCTTTGATAGTGTACTTGTTTCTGTAACAGTGGGGTTTATCACTGTTTTTACCAGTGTTGTGCATTATATAAAGGTGTTAATCATTTTATGTTGAGTCCGCTTTTGTGAAAATAGTGGTGTTTTGAGCTTGGTATGCTGGGCTGCTGCACTGGGGCAGCTGTGTATCCCCCTGTGTCATCGTTCTGCTCTCCTGGACTCATTCAGGCTCCAGCCACGCATGTGGCTTGGTTCTTTTTTTTTTTGTTTCACTATCTTGTTTCTTATTTATGCACAGTTTCTATGTTTGTTTATGCACTAAATATATTAATTAAGAGCACTTGGCACTGGTTTGTTTAGTATTGGGAGCAGTAACGGCTACTGACTTTAATAAGTGATGTTATTTATAAAAAAATATATTGACAGATGAAAAGCTAACTGCTAATACTCAACCATTTCATTTTTTCGTACCATGAGCAATTAAAAAGGCATTTTTGTTTTGGCCCTCCCTGTTGAAGAAGGTCCAATTTAGGCTTTGGACAACCTTGACTGTTGTTTTTTATAATCTTTTCCTTAATTGAAAGCGAGGAAAATTGTGTATAAGTTAACAAATCAATGCACTGTATGGAAATCGGAACTTAAGGGAATAGCCACACTGACCCCAAAACCTGCCTGTCAACAGACATGTCAAGATTAAGTCTAATTATGAGTGATAGAGGCTTGCATCGTGTAACCAATACAAATACAGAAGACAGAGGGCCATTGCAAGTGGAAGACACACAGAATCCCACCCATTTTGAGGCTACATTAGCCAATAGCAATACCATAGACCTTGGATAGCATGATGTAAGATAAGCTTTTTTATCTTTTACAAAATTACATGTAGTCGTAGCCTCTATAGCCTCTTATGACAAGCCACCACTGATTGTGAGCACTGTTTATTTCACTGGGTGATATGCCTGGCTGGGTCTGGTCTAGGGCTTGGTAAGTAGGGTGATCATGGATGAGTTTATCTGGTAATCTTTGTCCCCGGATTGTCAGTCATTGGTCTGCCTGTGCTTGCTCTTGCTTTTTGTTTTCTAGTGCTAAAGAAACTTCACTACAGAGGACTCAAGATTTCAGCCATCGGATGTTCTGTGATAACTATAACTATCTTTGACTTCATTTAGTTAGAAGGGGCTTGTATCGGAATCACATGTTTTTATATTCTATACCTAAATTCATATTAAAGGTTATTCATATTGAATTCATATTAAAGGTTCTATTCGTCTGTAACAGGGCGAGCAGCCCTGCACAGTGTTTATTTTAGAACGGGGTCTTCCCCTCTGCCCCTGTGTTATTTTGTATTTGTTTATTATTTTGCATGACGGCGCAGCCGTGCATTTTTGTGTTATTGTTTTAAAAATATATTTGTTTATAAGTGACGGCAAACTGCCGTGCGTTTTGTTTTGCAGTGTGGATGCGAAGCCCCATCCACCTTATTAAAACCCGTGCAGAAGGTGGCTATCTCCCGAATTAATTTAGTGATAAATTTATTGTTAATCGGGAGATGGTCACCTGTATAAAAAGCCTGCAGCTCTCCATGTTTGAGGAGGTGTGTTCAGAAGTGGAGAACGGGAGAGCGAGAGGCGAGAGAGAGATTTAAAAAAAGAAAATAAGGATCAGTGAAGGCAATTGCTCAGCCTGACCTTAGCATTTATTTTTGTGTTCGTGAGTTATTTTGTTTAATTGTTTTACTTCTGCTTTGCGAGCAAGTGTTTATTTTTGTTCAAATATTTAATTTAATTTTTTGTTAATTAATAAAACGGTGCATGCGCCACTGCATCGTACCTCTGTTCTGGTTGTGCTTTCTTCTGGTCTGGGTCCCCGCAACGCCATCTCTGTGACACGTGGTGTAAAGAATGGGATCACCAGCGCCTCCTGGACTCAGGCCAGGTCGTTTTTTTTTTAAATTAATCGTTATTTTTTTGGAGAAAAGGAAAGGATGGGAAGGAAGCAGCTGCAGAAGCAGCAGCGCGGAGCTGGTCGCAAGACCCACCATGCATCCAGCAAGGTGGACGTCTGCCTGACCTGCTTGAGGGGGGGAGGAATGATGTTTTGAAGTTGGCAAGGTCGGGCACGTGTAGCCTGACTACCACCACTCCCCACCTTAGGAAGAAGAGGTGGAAACAGAGCCACAGTCACAGGAGGAGGATGGATAGGAAGCCTTCCTCCACAGCATGGTAGTACGGTATTGTTGCTGCATCTGTGGGGAGTGGGGCCATTTCCCAGCTAACTGCCCCCTCCCACCAGAAGAATGCCTGCTGCCTCTGCATCAACCACTGCCACCAGCAGAGGGAGAGAGCCTGCTGGTTCCCTTTCCTCCAGCAGAGGGAGCATGCCTGTCGGTCCCCCCGCTGCAGCCAGAAGGGGAGGAGCTGCCCAGTCCGCCTTCGCCCCCAGAAGGGGAGGAGGAGGAGTCCGCCTTCGCCCCCCGCCTTCGCCCCCAGAAGGGGAGGAGCTGCCCCGTCCGCCTTCGCCCCCAGAAGGGGAGGAGCTGCCCCGTCCGCCTTCGCCCCCAGAAGGGGAGGAGCTGCCCCGTCCGCCTTTGCCCCCAGAAGGGGAGGAGCTGCCCTGTCCACCTTCGCCGCCAGAATGGGAGGAGCTGCCCTGTCCGCCTTCGCCGCCTCCACCAGCAGAGGATGAATGCCTGCTGGTATCACTTCCCCCACCATCACAAGGAGAGCAGCCGGAGCTGCCTCCGTCTCCATCACCACCAGGAGCAGAGCAGCAGGAGCTGCCTCTGTCTCCAACCCTGCTAGAGGGAGAGAAGGAGGAGCTGCTTCTCCTTTCAGCATTGGAGGGAGCAGGGCAGGATGCCACGTCTGCTCCGCCCAGGGATGCCTGCCTCGCACCGTCCAAGGAGGCTACTTCTGCATCGCCTAGGGCTGCCTGTCGCTCTGCATCACCTGGGGCAGCTTCTCTCTCTCTTTTATCCCCTAGGGTCGCAGAAGGTCTCGCTTCGCCTGGGGTTGCCTGTCTTTCCTCCACTTCGCCTGGGGTCGCCGAGGGTCCTGCTTCGCCTGGGGTCGCCGTGGGTCTCGCTTCACATGGGGTTGCCTGTCTCTCCTCCGCTTCGCCTGGGGTCGCCGAGGGTCCCGCTTCACCTGGGGTTGCTTGTCTCTCCTCTGCTTCGCCTGGGGCTGTTGCCGGCATTGCTTCGCCTGGGGCCACTGTCTGGCCTGCGCCGCCTGGAGCCGGTACTAGTCCTGCAAGAGCGCAGGAAGCACCGAGGCCGGCGCCTCAGAAAAGGGAGAGGCAGGCTACAAAGAAGGGGGAGAGGTCAGGAGACCAGCTCCCCCAGCCACACTTTTGCGGCAGGATGTACGGTGGTCGGAGCCCCACAAAGGGGAGCTGCTGACCATGAAGAAGGGGGTGGAGGTCAGGAGACCTGCTCCCACTGCAGCAGTTTCGCTGCCGGAGATCGTGGGGGAGGTCAGGAGACCTGCTCCCACTGCAGCAGGTTCGCTGCCGGAGAAGGAGGGGGAGGTCAGGAGACCAACGCTCCCAGCCGCACTTTTGTGGCAGGAGGAACAGTGGCTGAAGCCCTGGAAGAGGGAGCTACCAGCCAGGAAGACATGGGGGGAGGAGAACATCCCACCTTGGCCAGCCCCATGGATTACTCTAGACCCCTCTTCCAGCACATTGAGACTGAGGGGGGAGGTGGCCATTGGGGCCATGTGTGCTTTGCACAAGGAGGGGGATATGTAACAGGGCAAGCAGCCCTGCACAGTGTTTATTTTAGAATGAGGTCTTCCCCTCCGCCCCTGTGTTATTTTGTATTTGTTTATTATTTTGTATGACGGCGCAGCCATGCATTTTTGTGTTATTGTTTTAAAAATATATTTGTTTATAAATGACGGCGAACTACTGTGCGTTTTGTTTTGCAGTGTGGATGGGAAGCCCCATCCACCTTATTAAAACCCGTGCAGAAGGTGGCTATCTCCCGAATTAATTAAGTGATTAATTTATTGCTAATCGGGAGATGGTCACCTGTATAAAAAGCCTGCAGCTCTCCATGTTCAAGGAGGTGTGTTCAGAAGTGGAGAATGGGAGAGCGAGAGGCGAGAGATTTAAAAAAAGAAAATAAGTATCAGTGAAGGCAGTTGCTCAGCCTGACCTTAGCGTTTATTTTTGTATTCGTGAGTTATTTTGTTTAATTGTTTTATTTCTGCTCTGCGAGCAAGTGTTTATTTTTGTTCAAATATTTAATTTAATTTTTTGTTAATTAATAGAATGGCGCATGCGCCACTGCACCCTACCTCTGTTCTGGTTGTGCTTTCTTCTGGTCTGGGTTCCTGCAATGTCGTCTCTGTGACATCGTCTTTAAACTATAGATGGCGTAGTCGAGGCTCTCTCTCTCTCTCTCTCTCTCTCTCTCTCTCTCTCTCTCTCTCTCTCTCTCTCTCTCTCTATATATATACCTATATATAATAATATATAATATATAATATATATATAATATAAATTATATATATATATATATATAAAGATTTTTTTTGAAACTGATGACTGCTACATTTCTAAAAAAAACACTGTTGGTTAATAAACTAAATCCTCAGCAAATCCTTACCAATGAGGCAATACACCGTGGTACTGTGTTTTATAGTTTTTGAATTTAAGATATCATTTAAGGGGAAATGGCACTGGCTATTGAACCTCCTTTTCATATCTCCTGAATTAATGTCAAGTTGAGTCCAGCAAACCCATTTCAACTGGAATTGAGCACAGGCCTCCAGAGATTAGAGGCAAGAAAATTAGCCAACTTTCACATAGCTCTTACTGAAGTTGTGGTTCTATCAAAGTCTGATATGAGGGAAAAGCATTAGGTTGGTGGCCATAGTTTGCCAAAGACAACATGTTTTAATTATCAAATTCTGTAGGGACCGTAAACAACATTCCAGTAAATTGTGAGGCAAGAAGAAAATGATGTAAAATTAATATTTCACCAATCACACTTGCTTTCTATTGGCCAACCATATTTATAAAAAAAAAACAACAAAGAGGTTTATGACACAGTTCATTCCCTAACAGGGAAACTATGCACAATATGACTGCATGCAAAGGAAACTCCAATGTCTTTGATTATTTAAGGTTACAAGGTTACAGTGGTTTGGCCTGAGCCTCTGTCTGGATTTGAAAAGTCTGTTTGTCACTGTAAAACCGGTTGCTATATTGAGGAAAACAAAAACATACAAGGCAACTATCAATAAATAATTGTTTTGTTATGTACATTTTATTGTGCTAATTCAGACTATGTAAATATATAATAATCTACACAAAACAGCTGGGTACTTTTACTGTAGGGTCATACTGTCCGATTGCAGCTAGACTACTGGAGTGAGTTTGAACTACTACATACCAGTACTGAACTGAAACAAGTATGACATACATTAGAAGGTTGTATGGTACCAAAATACTGGAATCCATTAAAAATATATGAATGTTTTACTGAACCCTTGGTTTTTTTAAATTGACATATGATAGGATAGCCCAGACTGTCATGCAGCCTAGCAGATAATGCATCTTGGCTCTCTAGGTTCTCTAAATGTTATTTTAAATGAAACACAACTTATTACAATTCAAATAACTAATAAAATTAATAAGTAACAGTTTAAGACTATTTGTAAGCCCTTAAATAAAATTGCTGTTTATTTCTGGTTTAGTAACTTCATTGTGTGCATTTTTTCCTGATAGAAAGGTGCTAATAATGATTTGGCTACAGCTTTGTGAATCTAGCCCTTAATTGTCTCCCAACTAAAAATAAACAAACCAATCAAGCTTTTTAAAGGTGAGACGCAGCTTCACATTATACAAACACCTTTACAGGCTCAGAGAAACTCTCTAGCTGCAGAGCTTGTCTTGAACACTGATCAACACCTCCAGTAGCACTTCTGTCCTAGTAAATCAATCAACCCCCTCAAATGCACAAGATTACTCAGATCCTAATGCATACGGCTGTTCTCAACATATTCATGAAAGCTTGGCAGTAGCTGTGCCCCCAGTCCAATTTGCATATGTGCTGGCTAACCGCTAGAACTATTCCACCAAATACAAAATATATTGCTCACAGCACAGACTTGTTACTCACCTCCACTGCAATACATGACAGGGGACTGTCTTATGGTAATTTAAAGATAACAGCTTACCACTCGTTTGTTGTGGCTCAGATGTGACGAGGGACCATAGCCTACAGGGAAAACATGGTAATCAATCTAAATGAGAGCGTTTATCTTTTCGGACAGTGTAATTGAATACATCATCATTATTTGAAGCATCCATAAACTTTTAAGCAACAAAATCAAATAGACAGTGCAGCTGAAATGTGACTCAGTTTAAGTGTTACCTGAGAATTATGTGAAGCATATTGCAATATATTATGGACAATCATTGAGACCAGCTGGCACCTGTGTGTACTTTAGAAATGAAAAATTATTGGACTACGTTTTTTACAGAATGGCAATAAAGAGAATTCAAAGAACCTTCTAGATTTTTAGCGGGTAGTTGGGAGAATTGTTTTTGATTGAGGACTGACCGAAGGACATTTCCTTGAATCATGTTTATCCTGAATTAAAATAGAAATACACTTTGGTTCAGATGTGACTTTCCCCCATTTTTAATTTTTTTTTTTACCTGAATGTCACAGAACAACATAGTTGTTTATAATTATTACACTATTTGAAACTTGCACTGGAGCAATAAATCTGTGTTAAAGTGTAAGAACTTTTATTACACAGAATTCTCAATGGCATTTTTTGAAGTTCTGACAGATGCAATATGAGCTAAAAAAAAAAAAAAAGAACACATAACTATCCCTAACTCTTCTAGTGAACCAGAGCCATATGGCCATCCTGTGTCAATTAAAGAAATTGCAGCTAACAAAATACTTCTATAAATCTTACTCATTTTGCACGTCCATTAGCTACATGGTCTCAAATGTACAGTTTTGTCAAAAGAAACACATGCTACAGCACGCATGTGTATTCATTTTAAAACAGACATCTGGGACTACACCAATTTAAAGGAAGTTTCCCACTTTGCTTGCCTTGCCTTCCAGGAAGTCTGTTACTGCTTTACTTCATTGTTCATTTAACACCAGCAGTGTCTTCTGGGTTAAAGCATGCTACTGCTGCAAGCATGTCGGTCAGAAGGGAAAGCAGCTGATTGACTATATTGACAGGAAAAAAAACAGTGAAGGAGTGGGACAGTTTCACCTACAATTTATTAAATGATATAGCCTTGGACATTCTCTCTCTCTCTCTCTCTCTCTCTCTCTCTCTCTCTATATATATATATATATATGAAATATCTTTGAATATATATTAGAGATACATAGCCTTTATTTAACTCAAAAACCTTGTTTTACAAAAAGAATCATAAATAACAAAACCAAACGATGGGGTGATTCTGTTTTAAAAAGTTGAATTAAAAAAAATAAGTTGTTTATTCGATGTTAAGGTTTTATTTAGAAGTCATGGCTTATATAAAATATTCATATAATGACATGTTCAGGTAATAAGATTGTTTATCTTTCATCCTGTTCGTCCAGTAGTATATCCTGTAGTGCCCGTTTCTCCCCAATTTAGAAAGCTCAGTTATGTTTCCTGCAGAAATCCCACACCAGCTCAGGAGACCTGCAGGTCAGTGGGTGTCCTCCAATCTCTTTACAAGCAGAATCTCTATAGTGGATGTTGGCTGCTGGTCCCTGGAGGACAAAGGCCAGCCCTGTAGGTGTCAGCTTTGAGCTCACTGTGTGTTAGCAAGGTCAGCTGAACGAACTAAAGTGACAGACCTGTGAGGGTATCAGAGTTAATGATTTTTTCATTTTAGTGTTTGTTTTGGTTCTGTTTTTGTTTTTTGCATTTTCCCTACTTTATTTTGGTTGCCAAGAAGCATTTTATTTATCATACGTATTAAAAACAAGGTAACATCAGCAAGCTATTTTTACCTCCATTTTGGCACATTTTAACATTGATCAATATCCTTTTGTGCCAAAACTAATGGAACAGGTTGTTTCAATATAATATTGCATCACAGATCTGTGCTCTTCAGAGTTGTACTACATGATAAGAACTGACGACCATATGCCAAGAATGAATTCATTTACACCCATATCGATGTATGTCACACATTTTAGTATATATCTACAGAAACGCTCATCCAATTGCCATAATCTTTCACTGCTAATTATTTTTCTATAATATTCTGATATATGTCATGGTCATGAACTTCATCACACTGATAACTCTAATTTGGAATTTAGAGCTGCGGCAAGGATGTTACTGAAATACTTGTTATATTATCAAACATGTATTTTAATTTTAAAATCTTGGACTACACTAGGTTAAGTAAATCTCTTTTTGCTTCTGATGCATTTTCATGGACATTGCACCTGGAGAGTGACATTTTTCCCACCCTAGCAGGCCTTCTTTCCTGTTATTAACCAACCAACTGCTAACCCCAATGACTGACATGCTTTGTAGCCAGTATGATGCCTAACCCCCCAAAAAACTGCTGCCTTTAACCTAGGAAGTGTAACAGATTTCCTGGAAGATAAAGCAAGCAAACTGAAAACTTAATTTTTTACTTTGTACCAGATGTATTGTTTAAAATGAAAATGCTTGTGATATCATATTTTCCATTGTAAAAGCACATTTAGACCTTTTAATGAACGGAGATTTATGAATTCTGAAAGTATTTTGTCTGCTAGAAACCAGTGTAAGCACTAATTATTGTTTGCCCAAATAAAGCATGTTACTGACTGTAAATGGAGGGCATGTTCAATCTGGTTAGTCCTACCCGGCACACTAGAAAACATGTCATTGAACCTTTCAATTAAATCTCCCACTTGCCCCTGTTGTTTTCAATTGAGTTGTTCCCTCTCTTAATGTGAACTGTGGGATGAGGTCTACGTCAGCATTTTCTGAAGTAATAAAAAGGACCTCCTGTTCTATCCATGGCTTGAGGAGATTAATACATTTGGTTAGGTCCAGCCTATTGGATCTCATAATTGACCCAGCCAATTTGTCTAATTACCTCAAATGGTTCCTGTCTTTTAGCACACAGTTTACTGTCAGATGAGGAAGCACTTTGCATCCCGGTTGAGCCGCTTTGAGATTCTCTTTATCTAATTAACTGACTAATTCTATGCGATCTCTCAGTTGTAGTACATATTTTATGATATTTTTATTTATTTTAGAGTTTGCTCTTTCCAGCTTTCTAAGATCGAGAATGCCTCTGGGCTGTCGCTCATATAATAATAATAATAAATAAAAAAAAACCTGTGGATGCAGAGGAACTTCTCAAACCACAAAAAGAAGGTAAGGTAGCATTCTTCCTAATTGTGAGAATCTTTGGAAGATGGCATCTCTTACATGCTGATAATCATTGAACTCCTCCAGACTAAGTGCTTGATAAGCAGCTTGGGCCTTCCTCTGCAAGACAAGGGGTTAACTTCACTGCCCAACAGTCCCGTGGCCACCATGCTGTAGTAATAATAATAATCTTTATTTTATATAGTGCCTTTCATGTGCATATCTCAAGGTGTTTTACAAGAATAAAAAATCTATTTAAACAATTGGCATAATGCTACCATCTCCAAAGTAACCAGGAATGCCTGGGCCGTCCTCATGGCTCACAGTTAAAGTTAGCTGCATAGTGAGGACTTGACAAACTGCTGTGGCCGTGTGTGTGGGTGCAGTGAGTTTATCCACCAGTTGATTGAAGAACTGGGTTCTCTGTTGTTGTCTGTGGTGTTCCCGTTCCTCCTGGCATTGTTCTTGTTATCAGTGAAGAAACACAGCAGGGTCCATCTGGGTAGTACTGATCCTACTGCTGCAAAAATTTACACATGAAAAAATATTTGACATACAAACCGATGGATGCTGCCATATACCTGTAATACTTTTTTAAAACAGTGACCAAAAAAGTTTCATCACAAGTGAATAAGCGTTTCCCTAGATTTGTCCTTCAACAAAATGTTTTTCTGTATTTCAAAGGAATGGGCAAAAAAACCCCAAAAAAAACAACCTTAGTAAACTTTAGACCTCACTCCCTGACCAAAAGACAAAGACAACTTGCTCTGGACATTTGCCACTTGGATGTTTTTTCTTTCTGTAGGCACGTTGTTGCGAAGGTCAGCTACTTTACTTCATGTACCCAGCTATCAATAATGGCATCAGGCTATTTAAAGTCTGTTGCAGCTTGCAGACGCCTTTGTAACAACTCTTTACAGAGGCTGAGGGCGAGACATGTACAAACTACCCGTCTGTACATAAAACACATTATGTAACTAGTAATTGTTATAGCTGGAGAAGTTGCTATATAAGTTGCTGGGTCAGGTAACAGCAGCACTGAAATTATCCCGACTTTAACATAGTTGCAAATGTCTTAACTATGGAGAGATTGCTATGAATGGAATCTAGAATAATGTGGGGTTTAAAAGTGAAATTATTGTTTTAATTCTTACATCTCGGTACAAAGTTTTCACAAGTTCATTTCTCTGTTGCCTATCTGTTGATTTATTTTTCAGGTTGTGATCTTTTTGTATTGATTTGTCAAGTTTGATTTTGTTATCCTTTCAAAAGATATAGTTTTTAAGTTTTAACAAATAATAAATAGCCTAATCGCAGGCTAATTGTTTTCCTGATGAAGGTCACATTCAAAGGGTTGTGCAAATATTCAGACATTATGAGTAATTCCCTAGATATGTTTAAGTTATTAGGTACAAATTAAAACGGAATGGAATAAAAATAAGACAAAACAAAACAACTACAGAACAGAAAAAAGCTTTATATCATTTGCCCTTGTCTGCATGATGTAGTAGTGTGATTTAATATAGAGCCTGTCATAATCAAACAAACTGAAATCACTCATGTTTTATCCACGATTATGTGTCTTACCTTTCTTTTATCCGTTTGATGTAAAATAATTTAGATTTCACTTCCTGACTTTTACGTAGTTTGTTTCCAAAGCAATGTGTTTATCTCCCAATGTGCACAGCATCTCTTCAGTACATTGTGGGATTGTTGTCATGGGCATTCCTTTGGAATTCAACACCTGTGGATAATTCAGTCAGAGTGATTAGCTCTTGAATCATTAGAAATGCATTGCCATTGATTGGTACACAATTGTTTAGATGAGGGCAAATGAGGGAATGTGAATAGGATGGCTGCAGGGGTGAAGTCAGACCAGAAACACAGATTTATGCAAAAACAAAACACCAAACAAAAAGGGCACTAGGGCCAAAACAAAACAGAACACGAAACACTAAACAAGTATGTTCTAAATATAGCAATTGTTTTCTGTTGATGTTGATTTAGACTCATGTTTCTTGTCTCGCCTCTGACAAACCTCTCTATGCAGCCCAAGCTACAGGTTCTTACAGTGATGACCGAGGGGATAACTGGCTAACAATTATCTTATGGTCACATTCTGCACGAGTTAACTAAGGATGCGTGACTGTCAGCTAGTTAAACAATCAGTAGCTGATCAGTCACGCATCCTCACAAGGTTTATAAAATATATATACAAAACAATAACATGGCAGACGTCATCTCGCTCGTCCGGCCAAACACTAAATCAAATACAAAATATTGGATTTTGCCGGTTTTTTATATATATATATATATATATATCATAATAAACAAAGGGGCGAGAAACTTTGCCACAGGGAAAGACAGCTTTTCTTGTTGTGAAATGTTGGTTCATTGCCATGTAATAAAAATCAATAAAGAACAATGCATTTCTTTGCATACATGACAAGCCATTAATGCTCCATTGCTAGTTATGTTGTATGATCACTGTGCTGCGCATTTACCAGGTCTCTTCAGTAGAGTGCTTGAAACTCTGCTTCTTATTCAGGAGTTAACCCAACTCTATCCAGAGGCAACCCCAGAGGGTTCTATTGATTTGAAAAGCACCCAATCCCCAGCTCTTTTTTACAGTACACACAACAATCTGCTTTGGCATCACTTTAGCTTTAGTTCTGCTATTTTAAACTGTTATTCTTCCTGTTACACCTCATAACAAATAGCCATTACTTTTATTGTCCACTGTTTTGATCATCTTCAGTTCATATGATTTCTCTGTCTGCTGCATATTCCTTGCCTTGGAATGTCGGCCAATTTACTTGTCTTTTTTGTTCATTTTTTGTTGTTTTTTAGTTACATAATTACATATTTACAATAACATTCTACATCTTTTACAAACAATAGCATTATCATGAATATTTGTTTTCATTGTTCCAGTTCATTGATCTTAGAATTTGTATCCTTTTATTTAATTCATAACTTCAAAACACCCTGTCAGAACTCAAAGGTATAACTGCAAGAAACCAAACCAATTACAGTATCATCCTGCTAGCCTCCCCGGCACATTATGTGCGAGGGGCCACTTATATGAATTCCTAAAGTTCCTCCCACTGCAAAAAATGAATTGCTTATATGTTTTTGGAAATATGTGTCATATTTGACTTGGAAAGTATTCCAAACTCCACTGGGGAATATATTGAGTGACCCTGACATTCAAAAGCTTTACAAGCATGTTGAATTTTTTTGGGGGGGATAAAGAGATCTAGGTTTCAAGCATGCCATGTCACACTCATTTTAGAAACTGCTGACCTTCTTTTTTGAATTCTCACTCCTAAAATAAGCAGTGTCTTGTGGAACATGTTATGTTACTGGCTAAAAGAATGGCAGTCAATAGGGAAGCAGCAGCTTGGTTATTGAAGAGGTGGTGACAATTTCACCCTACAGGTGAAATGACCAAGGAAGCGCAACACCCTCGGAGATCATGGCTTGCAAACAGATATTTTTCAACCTAGTGTAGTACCAGATATCATATTTTAAAATAAAAATACATGCTTATTATAACATGTATTTCTATAACTGCACATTTCTAATCTATATACTGTATTTCTTTGAATTTAAGATGCACTTTTAATAAATGTTTTCTTCTAAAAAATGTCCTGCATCTTAAATTTGAGTACAGTACAGTGATGAGTGTATTAAAATCGCCAACAAAAGATGTGACTAACCGAGTACACAAACAGCAACATGACTGACTGTTAGTTGAAGGCTTCCCTAGTAGTTACCCTGCGGAGCTTTTGCTCAGAGCCTGCCTGTGTAGCTATGGCCTGGTGCAGTAGCCTCAAACTCGTAAGCAGGTGTAGGCTCCCTGGCCATGCCTCCCAGCTAATCAGGACCCAATCAGCTCAGCTCAGGGCAAGCCTTCCTGGTTACGTCAGCAGCAGCGTTTCGTATTAGGCTCAGTTCTAATTAGACCCCTGTATTTTTCTACTCGCCAAGCAATACCACAGTTCACAAAAAGGCAGAAAAACATGTGTGAGTAATCATAACTGGAAATGAGAAGCAGTGCATAACTGTAATGCTCTGTGTGACAGCAGATACCCTCAAACTGCCTCCAAACATTGTTTTCTTATATGAGTAGATGCATCTTTGTAAATGCAGCTTTATTTGATTTATTTTTCTCAAGTTGAGAGTGTGCAATTTGCACTGAGTCTTGAATTCAAAGAAAAGCTGAATTTCACAACATGTAAAATGTATGGAATTATTTTGCTAGCTGCAACCAATTTCAAACTTGGGATAACTTAGCTCTGTGTGAATGACTGAATGATACTAGACTATACAATACAGCACTGTCCACTTCCCAAAGATGATGTTTATACATACAATTAATGAAAATTAATTGGAAAATAAAAGAATGTTCTTACAGTAAACAAGTTGTATAAAAAAAAAAAAAAAAAAAAAAATTCAAGACAATGAAGTTTTGAACTGGGGAGCTTGGATGTGTTTCAGCATACTTGAGTAATCAGCAAACTTGAGTACTACTTCAAATGTTTCGTGGTCCAGTGGTTAAAGAAAATGACTTGCTACCAGGAGGTCCCCAGTTCAAATTCCAGCTCAGTCACTGACTCACTGCGTGACCCTGAGCAAATCACTTAACCTCATTGTGCTCCGTCTTCTGGATGAGACATAAAACCAATGTTCTAGTGTAAGGGACTCTGCAGTAGCAGTTGCTGATGATAGTTCACCCCCTAGTCTCTGTAAATCACTTTGGATTAATGCATCTGCTAAATGACTAATTAATAATAATTCATGTTTATACAATCCCATCACCCTATGGTGTGCAGTTATTAGATCTCAGTTAAGGGCAGCTACAACAATAACAGCAATCGATACTGTAGCATGGAACCACAGTGGAACGTTAACATTGTGACATACCTACAGTATCACAATAGGTAACTATTGCAGTACAACATTCTATGTTCTATTAGCACAAATACATAATATTTGTTGTTTTTTGTGCATGCTGGTATAAATTCCGAAAAATACCCTATTTTTTTTTTTTTTTACAATCACCGCTGCTACCAAGAAATATGTTTTCTGTTGTGATTCCTTGTGATACTGAAGCCTCTCTCACTAAGTGTGAATAATTTCTTGACTATTTCCCGCTGCCTTCAAAACAGCTTTGGTTAAGCCTCTAACTTAGATGGTTCTGTTTTGAGAAATGTTAAATCCATCACGTCTTTCGCACAACAACCTCCTCGTCCTTTTCTCTCAGCATTCTTTCTCCTCTCTCTAGCTGCAGGAGCTGTCAAGTTACAAAATAATTTACGTCCACTAACAAAATCAAACTAAATATTGTAATTACTCCTAGCTTCATTATAACTGTTCACAGTAGCAAAGTCCTTGAAATGTCCTGTCCATAGTATAGAAACTGCCCTTGTCAGAAGGGTGAATGGCTTCCTGATGAGTGTACACTCTAATTCTGTATCCATTTTGGTTCTTTTAAACCTTAAGCCAGGCTTACACTGCATGATTTTTGCACCACTCTCACTTACTGATTGAACTACGATTTCTCACTGTAGATCGGGGATTGCAAGCTACACAAACTACACAAGACTTCTTGTCGAGGACTGGGCCTATTTTCATTGCAAAATCGTAGACATCATTCGGGAGAATCATGGACTCAAGTGAGGAGGCGATCGCTGTTGTCTGTATATTACTTTGCACAGAAAAAAAAGAAAATGCGGAGAAGATCCATTTGGACGCGCAATTGGCTTAATAGGACCGTGGATATTGCTAATTTCATACTCTGCAAATTCCAGCATGAGAACTTATTCTTCAGGGCCATAGACTGCACAAACGTTCAATATTGCAATAAGAAGTTTGTAACAGTTATAACATTATTGCTATGTCAATGTGTATTTCCTTGATGTCTGTGCTCTGAACCAACTCGAGTTGAGGTGCATCCAAAATAATAAAATCTAACTTGTTCAAAAAGCGCAATACTCGCTCGTAGTACAAAATATTTATTAGATTAAAAGATTGGTGAAATTCTGATGAATAATTTGAAGACTTTTAAACTAATAAATATTTTGTACTATGAGCGAGTGTTGCGCTTGAACAGACTAGATTACAACTTTAATAGCAGGCTACTACAAGTTTGTCATAGGTTTAAATATGCAACAACGTAAATCTACATTCTCTCTATTTCTCACACACACAGAGATGCGCACCCCTTCTCCTCGTATTTAGATTAAATTAGCAATACAAGCATAGCCTACAGTAGGGGTTTGAAAGGGATATCGAATACGAGTCACTGGAGAAATTGATTGCCATGAGAGCACACACTACCACACACAGTACCTGCTTCAGTGTTAACAGTTATAACAATTATTTACTTACCAGGTACCTGAAGTTCCAAAGCAATTTCCCCCCATCTTTGTTCCTTCAATGAGCGATCATGATAGGAAATGTCACTTATGTCAGACACTGGTGTTCCTGCCACATCTCCACCATCCTTTCCTCGATTTCGAGGCTCCACACCTACCGGGGCACAACCTTTCTCTTTGTCGCTATTGTTGCTAGCTTGTCCTATTGGCTGCTGGCATCATCGTCAAGAAATCGGCTCGTAGACCCTCATACAGTTCACGAATTGCTTTGTCGGGGACTAAAGTTTTCTGACATGTTAGAAATTTGTTGGGACGTCATAAGAGCGTCGGGAGATCGCAGAAGCTATTAACAGGACATTGTAGACCCTCTCACACTTAGCGACCGTTTTATACCTGACAACTTAATTTTGTCCCAGATTTTAAGAAAGTCGCCAACTCCTCAGCTCGTCGGCGATCAGCAGAAATCATGCAGTGTAAGCCCTGCATTAGTGCTGCATTTGATACTCTGGATCATGCCATTTTAATTGATTGTCTTAACCCTTCAACGACCGGGATCGTGTTAACACAAAAATACTGAAGTGGGCTTCTAGAACTGCGATGGTGTAAACACGATAAAAAAGCACTTTGTTTTGATGACTTACAGGGCCACCGTACTTTGCAGTACAGGCTTGAAACAACCTTGATCCATTTTGAAACGGCCGAGAAAACATACCCCTCAAAATCGAGTTTAAACAAAGCTCTGCTAGGTGCTCTTATCTATATTGGCACAATAATTGAGTTTAATTGTTGCCACTGTGTCAGACCATGTTATGTCAGATGCATTAATATCTCCCTGCTGCTGAGGGACACAAACATTATGAAATCACTTTTGACACAATGCCAGTTGCAGATGGAAATGCATAAGTGATGGTTCTAATAGGGTGACCAAGAGTGAAAAATCGGGACAAGAAACCTTGTGAACTACTGCACAATGTAAGCAATGCAAACTACGTATCTTTCTTCTATAGACAGGCTTTTTTAAATTACTTTGCCTTCCCGTGAGCTGCACTGAGGCAAAAACAAAAATTTAGAGAAATACAATTTAAAAAAAATAAAAATACTCCAAAGCGGTTAAGTTTCTTGTACTGTTCAGATGACAGCGATGTTTCAATCAGCCTATCAGTGCATCTGTGCTGGCTTTTTTGTAACCTGCTGTATGTAGCAGATTTAGATTGCTAAAATCTAGTTTTCAGCATTAGATGTAAAATACCAAAAATGGACAACAAAGCAAAACAAGCAAAGTATATTTCGGCTGAAGATAGTGTCAAGATATTTCCCAAATGAACTGTACATGCAGATGGAGGTCATTGTATTGCACATCTTGTAATGTGACTTCAAAATACTGTTGTAACTTCAGAATCACACATTAAACCAAAGGCCTACTGTAGAGGTTGCTGAACAAAATGTAAAACAAACAACAGCTTTCAGAAAACAAACTGGAAAGTCAAAAATTCCTGTGTTGGTTGTAGCCAAGTTAAATCAGCACTTCAGGTACAATCAAACACAGCCTCATCGGTTCAAACAACCTGCTGTTTACTTTTTAAACGCAGTTAGAATTTTAGACCCGAATAGGCACGTTTTCTTTGTTTTGACTCGGTAGTGATAAAATAAATTCCTGGATGGGACAAATAACATGACAACGAATGTGCTGCATATATGGACTTTATTAAAGATTGACAGATGCTCTTGGGTAACCAAGTTTTGGGGCTGTTTCCAATCGATTTTCCACATCTGTGTAACTTGGCAAAAGCTTTGCCTTACACTTCCAAATGTCCGTGAAATCCTAATTGTGATCCGAATCTTAATTTTTCCCACTTTTTTGCTTTTTATTGACCGGCTCGTCAACAACACCAGCCATCATGACACTTCACAGTAAAACCGGACGCACAGGCGCACGGATCAAAAAAAGCACATGACACATACCGCATCACATGACTGCAGGTTAGTGTAATTGGATAGCTGCATAGATGCAATGCAAACAAGTCACTCAAACAACATGTCCTGAACCCTAAGTAGAGTATGCTGTTGCACCGCGAGACAGTACAGCAGCCACATATATGAAATTTCCTAACTATATTTTTAATGCCTAGGTTTTCAGATTACTCAGATTAAAAAATTGGATAAATGGCTTCCCGACAGTACCTCGATCAGGACGCGGGACAAAGCCCCTAATATCGGGACGATCCCGATTTTATCGGGACGTCTGGTCATCCTAGGTTCTAAGTGGGGAAAAATATAACTAATTGACAGAATAACAAGCGATTCCAACACACCTCAGTTCAAATCCCTCTCAGTTTATGAAACATGGCTTATCAGTATGATACAGCATTTCCCTTAGTACTGCAGTATTTCTCCAATGTTCAAAGCTTACCCTTGTCACAGAATAGATAAGATTATCAAAGGTTGGTTAGGAAGACTCCTTAAGTCTTGACCGTTGATACAATCCTTGTGCAGAAACCATTTAAACTTGATAAGCAAAGTGTAGAGACATCAAAGTTTTTGCAGTAAGGTGCCAAGGCTGGACCAATAAATTAAAGTAATTTCAAATTACATTTTATTTTTTTTTGTTTACTGTCTCCTTGCATTTGTATGATATTTACAGTCAATCAGAGTAGTTCTTACTGCAATTACTCAAACACTGTTTTTTAAAATGGATTGATATGTCTGTGTTAAAGTACTTTGGCCTGAGTTAGGAGCTGCTCTTCAGGTCTAGCTGCATGCTGTAGACATATGTAATGGTTGCTAGATCAGTTAACATGTCTTTACATTAGTAACTGCCAGCACCATCTAATACAGAGTATTAACAGCAAAACAAAAGGAAACTTGATCCAAACTGGCAGATCACTAAATGGTGTTCTATAAAGATGGCTGCACTAGCCTACATTGCTGTGATGGGGAACTTCCCGTCTACATGAACATGCTTGGAACTGGCAGGGAGGGGGTTAAATTTCTCCCTGCCACAAAAAAATGTGAGAATGTGGCTGGAGCCCCAATTGAATAATTATTGATTAATTGGGCTCCAGCCACAGGGGATAAAAGCCAGGGGAGAGGCGCTGGCTGGCAGTGTGTGTGTAGTGAGTAGCAGTGAGTAGCAGTAGTGTGTTTTTCTATTTCGGTGTGGTCTTTTGTTTGAAAGTTTTTTTTTTTTTTATGTTGGAAGATTTCGGTGTTTAAATTAAAGGAAGAACAGGGACTGTTTTTGTAAGTTCATTTTGATTATTTATTTTTGAACCTCTTTTCTGTTGGCCCTTGTGCCTGTTTACTTGAATATTTTTTGTTTAATAAAATAACTTTATTTTTTACTTTAATCTGTCTCTGAGCCTTAACATTCTGTCATCCTGTCACAATTGCCAATACAGCAGGTAACCAGAACTGAAGAGCGGCTGCTGAACTCAGTCAAAGCACCTATTTGAGCAGCTGCATACCATTCAAAATGACTATGTGAAGCTATTGACTCTTGAACAGAAACAGGTCCGGTACTATGAATCACTAGTTTGTTATGCAGATTGCATCCCAGGCATGCTTTCTTTAATGTTTAGAAAGCTGCATCTCTTACTTAGTCATATTTCACAAGGTGCTGATGGTGACTATGAGCCTATCTGTGCAAACCAAGGTTTTAAAACCCAATCTTCTTACCTCTTAAAAGCTCAAACAATCATATAACTGGTTCCATTTAATTTGGTAAAAAAACTTGTTTACTTGCGTTTTATAAAATGGCTTGGGTAAACAAACTGCTGTGCAAAAGTGTTCTGAACCATGTTTATCTGCCAAAACAACCAAACAGTTTGGAACACAGCCTTAGCACACAATGGGAAACACACGCACTTTCATTTTAAAGCAACAACAAGTCATTTTCTTAGAAGCACAATAATACACTCAATAAATAATAACTCAATAATGGCACTTCTTAGGTGGTTGGGGCATGCACACTGTCTCAATTGTTACTGCTTACTTATACCTTTAATTTGTAATATGCAGATACCTCAAAAGACCACGCTAGATGAAAAGCGGTTGCTGCATCCTGCTACCTAATTACTCAAATTCAAATTCACTTTCTATGGTCTCACCATTATCATACTTGCAGAAAAAGTACCAGCAATGCAGCAGTTTATCTTGTGTCAAAGGAAATATTTTCATATCCTGAATTAACATTCAAATTCAAATCTCATCACAGTAAAACATGGCCAGTGATAATGTTAATAAAACTAAATGGAGGTAAGAAAATCAATTAGTTATCGTTGTCTGGGTCTACATGCACATGAAAATCGACTCTACAGTAACGTTGTCACACAAAACAGCAAAAGAGCGTCCTTTAGAACGGTCTTTAAGGGCAAGGTCAATCGCTTTTTCACGATAAAAACAGCTATAAAAACCCATGTAAAAGGGAGCAGGAATCATGCTTGTGGCTCACGAGGTTTCAGCAGTCAAGATCCAGTTTTTCTGACTTAATATCATGTAATCTCCAGCAGAAAGGCTGTACAAAACATAGCACCCAGCCCCCCAACACACACACACAGTACATTTATGTACTACTTCAACACTAGAACCGCCGCGGTTATACTCATACCTACAACCGCCAGTACATTTTAAACACCATCAATGTTAAAATGAAAGACAAACTATCGGATGCAACTCAAACGTTTTATTCAACCACTTCATATTAAACATCTGCACAGCTGAAACCATGTTTAAATGAACAATTAAACATAAAGGGGTTTATTTTCTAACTCACCACATATAAAGCACTACTTAAAAAAATGAAAAACTATAATAAAATAAACATTTCAAAAGAAACTAGTGTGTAAGCAGGTACATGCACATATAAAACTGTAAAAACAAAATTAGTTTTTAATCTAAAATGAAAGCAACATATAATTTATCTTGTGTGTGTGTGTGTCACTCACAACACAGAATCCAGGTTGAGCTGCTGCAGCTTTGCAGTTTTGTGATCAAAATGTTTCTGCTGAAGCGCTGTGGCTAGTATCATGACGAAATCTCTCCTAACTTGTACCAAATGAAGGAATCGATGGCTGGCAGGTCCTGTAGAAATAACAACGGCTCATTTGTACAGCAGTATTGGTGCTATGTTCAAGACGTCCCGGGTTTGCGCCCACCCTCTGCCTGTTTGTGGATTGCCTCGCCCTGTGTGATGCGCCAGCCTGCGGGAACTGAGGTTCGTTACAATATATATACAGATTATATATTGTAGGTTATATTCAAAATTAAAACATGTATTGTAAAAGACGGTTCTAGTGTTAATGAAATGTAACTTTTAGATGTTCCACAAACACACACATAAATATAAATTCTAAGTAGTAAAACTTGTAGAAACTATATTTTATATAATGTGTTTGCTTGTGTGTTGGAAAGGTAGCCAGACAAACAAGTAGTTAATGCGCGGCATAATTCAGAATGTGCGTGGCAACACGTGAATTCATGTATCCTGTTAAATGTTTTTATCTTCATGGCAACACATGCAAGCTCTCCTCACAATATTAAAAATCGTTCTTTCCCTAATTAGTACGCAGACAAGGACATTTGCGTTGTCACGGCCCGATTTGTCATCCTAAATCATAACTACATGGAAACGCAATTTCTGAGAAGTACCACCAAAACATTGCGAGGAAAACTGTCATGACTTGTCCATGTAAACACCATCACTCAGTTATGGGCCGACTGCGAATAGTGACCTACAGTCTATTGACAGTGTTATGGTAGGTGTTTCTAATAATTTGTCCTGCCTCTGTATGTACTGTTGTGCCTACAAAGTGATATATTTTCTCTTTGGAATGTGACTATTTTTTTCCCCAGTAAAAAAATAAAAATAAGAAAATATTAGCAAATATTTACTTAGACTCCACGAACTTTTTGATTTGAACAGTTTTTGAAACAGTTTGCAGTCCCAATGGCATCAATAACCTAACAATTCATTACTTAGTACCTGACTTGGCTAGTTGCTTTAGTTACATTTTAACTACATTAAGATAATGCCTATTTAAAAGCAAATATAACATGCACAATTCAAACATAGACAAAAGATCATTGACACTAAATGGCATTTTGAAACACAATGTATTTTACGACTGCAGTGTATGGGAAGTATCGTTTGTGCTTTGGCATTCAGTTGTGTGCACGTATTAATTGAAGTCATACACTTCATTGAGAAAGTAATTATGAATACATACTACTTTTAAATGCAACTTGAGTGCTATGGTATGTAACACTTGTCTCACTTACCCCTACACAAATAGGCCTTGCACCTAACAGTAAGGGCCCTGGATTCTTATCTATTATCCCAGAACCAATGGTCCTTTTGTTTTTGCACACTGTTACCAGACAAACTATCACACTTACTTTTCTTCTTTAGCGATGCCTCCACCTGATGGTCACGTGGTTCCCCTATTATTGGCACGCGTCCACAGGAATTTATATTCAACCATATAACAAATGCAAATTAATGATGAGCAATATACAACTAATAAAATCACACTCGCACACAGTACTGAATTTTATATGAAACTAATGTTTATAAAGAGGATTCACGTTAAACTAATACAATGAACTGCAGGTAAGTAAATTGTACATACAATATAAACAATGCCAACAACAAAATACTTTCCCCAAAATGTAACTTATTTTAAGTCACTAAACAGTAACTAAAAGCTCTATGCTTCAGTTGTATTTAACTCAAAGGTACTCTTCTGATATATTCAAGTCAAAATAAACGCTAGTGGAGTGCACTCCAGCCCCACGTGTAACACACAGGTAGACAGACGAACAAACAAACACTGTTGCAGGCCTGAATCGTGGCTCGGGTACGTTGTGGCCTAAAAATAAAACAAAATGGCCCCTTCACAAGCTTTATTGAGAACACACAGTTACGATTGCTATTTTAAAAGAAACACTTTGTGGAAAAACTCACAATTCCGAAAGGCTTCTCCCAGTTGCAGCTCTCGATTGGTTGCGGTCTCTGGACCACGGCAAACCTCTGTCGCTGAAGTCTACCTCGCTCTCTCTCTATCTGGAAACGTGGTCCTTCTCAAACACTGTCCAGCCGCTTCTCAATTGCTTCGTTTATTTTACGATCTAGTCACTGTCTCTTTAATTTCATTTCAAGCACGTATTAACGGTGCTTGAACTTAAGTTTTGCAATACTATGTTGTTTTAACAATACTGTATATACCAATGCCTAAAGAAAGTAACTCGTAATGACAAACCCACGCTGCTTAAAATAAAACATGAGCTTGGTATGTGAACTCAAAAGAAATAAAAGCAGAAGTAACAGAATACTCTTCTGAAACTGGGTTAAACTAAAGTACTGTCTACTAAAGTTTATAGGAATTTCCTGACTTAAGAAATCCTCACTTTTACTCTGCTGAATCACTTACTCTATACTACTCTATTCCAGCTCCCGTTTTTATTTTTTTAGACTCCCTTCTATTATTTTTTTTTTTTAACTTTTCCCTGAGACTCCCTCCCACTCTTGCAGGGACGATTTCTATTGCCTTTTGGGAGATCAGTTTAACACACGACGCCTCAGTGGCCATGAGAACACCTCTTTTACTCTGCTGCAAAACAGGTCCTAAAGCCATCCAAATATAGTCTATACGGAATTTCTGTATATACGTTAGTAGCATTTTACCACTGGGCTACATCCTACCCCACTTAAAATGTCTGGTTGTCCCCAACAGACGAACTTTTAAGTACAACCACATTCACACAATACTCACATTCTCTCTTTATAATGGGAGATTTTGGGGAGGTGTCACGCGACACAGGATACGCCTAATCATTCAAACCTGTACCACGATGCACAATCAATAGCGATTCCTCCGTAGGAACTCCTGGTTCATCATAAATTAACCAAACTACTGGCTTAATGGCTCTTCGGAGACATCGCTCACCTTCCCATTCCTCATCAGATTTTACCATTTCTTCATCCTCAGGTCCGTCGACCTCATGAACCTCCTCCGTCTCGAGCATTCCCATTACTGGATCCTGGTTTTCGTCATCTTCAGGTTCTCCAAGACAGTCGTCATCAGCCTCCTGTGCATCAACTGTCGGTTGTGATGATGATCGTCTGGGGTGCTCTCTTCGTGTAGGCCCCGGCCACACTGGTGGGTCATTCCAGTATCTTAGCATCTCTTCGTCTTCTGAATCAGATGGGTAAGATGCAACTTTCTTTGGAATTTCTGGTTCCATTGGTGAACTTTCTGGCTCACAATCAAGGCTGGCTGTGGCAAAGTGGCTAGTGGAGGGGAACAGGTATAACGGTGATGCGATGCAGGAGTGACAGGCAGACAACAGTTTCCAGTGAAAAGGTGCTTTTATTTATAATCCAGGTCTGGTGACCGTTAAATAATAAATCCCCGGCTATACACAACAATGTGTAAAGCACGGGGATAGCAATAATACAGACACAGTCCCGAACAAAACGAACACACGGTCACCAGTCCTGGGTGAGTGCAGACGTGCTTGTGGTGGGTGAAGACACTGTATTTAGTGACGGTTCCGTGCAGTGGTGATCCGGATTGTGCTGACCCTGGTCGACAGCTCCGGACAGGTGAGTTAACTGTCTGGTGGTGCAAAACGCAGACAATTACAAACAAACACAACAAAACACAACACGCAGTTCTCTGTAACAACGAGAGCTCCTCTCTCGCTCCTTCTCTCTCCGAACATTTACCCAAACGAAGGAAAAGACCAGCGTTACCCTGGCCCCTATATGTAATCCCGCATGATATCGAGATAAACGGTTGCAGCTGCCTTATTACTTGCAGCTGCCTCTCGTTTATCTCTCAAATCAATACGGTCTTACAACAGAGTCGCGCTTCCATCCAGGCTGACCCACTTCCCTGACCCGGAAACGAACTGTCAGGCCAGCCCTTCCAGATGCTTCTCCTCCCGTTCTTTAGCGCCCTCACAGGTTGGGAGGAAGATTCATCACCAGAACTCATCTTTCCGTCACACTGGCCCTGGCTCCTTGACGTCCTTTCTTAGTCATGGTGGGTTTCTGAGCCACCTTTGAGGGTCGAGGCATCCTCACCAAATGTCCAATGGGCAATAAGTGGTTCCGATGGAGTGTCTTCCAAGGACCACTGCCTCTTTCGGGTTTAACTCGGTAAACAGGTAAGTCTGGGAGATGAGAAACTATCAAAATGTGGAATAGGCTTCCATCTATCAGCCAGCTTATGCTTCCCTAGGACCCCTAAATTCCTTAGTAGGACCCAGCCTCCCACTTCCAAGTGCTGTTCACGGACTAACCTATCGTAACATTCTTTGTTCTGTTCATGGCTCTGCTGTGCATTCTGCATCGCAAGCCTGTATGCTTCTTTCAGTTCGGTCTTCATCCTCAATACATATTGCTGGTACTCTTCTTGAGTGTCACTGTCAGATGAGATGCCGAAACACAGATCCACTGGCAAACGTGCCTCTCTCCCAAACACTGGAAAATAGGGTGAATACCCAGTGGCATCGCTCCTTGTACAACTGTAGGCGTGGACCAGTTGACTGATGTGCTGGCTCCACCGGTTCTTCTTGGATACGTCCAAGGTCCCAAGCATGTCCATCAACATTCTATTGAAACGCTCCAGCTGCGGATCTCCTTCAGGATGATATGGGGTGGTTCGTGTCTTCCAGATCCCTAACAAACCCAACAGTTCCTTGATGAGCCGACTCTCAAAGTCACACCCTTGATCCGAATGGATCCGGGAGGGCAATCCATAGTACACAAAGAATTTCTCCCACAGAATCTTTGCTACTGTCAGAGCTTTTTGATCTCGTGTAGGGAAAGCCTGAGCATAGCGGGTGTAGTGATCTGTGATGACCAGCACATTCGCTATCCCTTTCGAGTCAGGTTCCAGAGACAAGAAATCGATGCATATCAGGTCAAGTGGTCCAGAACTTGTTAGTTGCCCCAACAGTGCTACCTTTTTGGCCAAAGTCTTGCGCTGAATACAACGACCACATGTCTTGATGTACTGTTCTACATCGGCAGCTAAGCAAGGCCAGTAGAATCGTTCTTTAATCAGTTGCACCATCCATTCTACTCCTAAGTGACCTAGATCATCATGCAACGAGGTCAATACCATGGACTTGAACTCTTCTGGGAGCACTAGTTGACTTACTTCTCCATTAGGGGGTCTTTGCACAGTTCTATACAGTATTCCTTCCTTAATGACCAATCTAGCTTGTTCTCTCAATAGCAGAGTTACATCAGGTAATGGGGACCTCATTGACTGGGTAGGACAGTTCTCTTTAATCACTTGGTGGACTTGTTTGATCATAGGGTCTGCTAGCTGGTCTCTTTTTAAGTCTTTCTGACTTAATTGAGGCAATGACCAAACTCCAAGCGTGGTTGGGAAACTGTAGGCCTGAGGTATCCCCTCCGGCGGACTACCTAATGTATCCATCAGGCGTACCGACTTGGTAACTGCAGACTCCTTTACTCCAATGCCGTCACACAGCTTTTTTACTTGAGCAGGGGACATCTCAATCCAATCCTCTCTTCTCCGGTTGGTATGCTTTCGGCGGGACAGAGCATCTGCATCTATATGGTTCTTCCCGGGACGATACTGTAAACTAAAGTTATAGGTAGCTAGGGCAGCTAACCACCTATGACCCGTGGCATTTAACTTAGCCGTGGTTAACACATAGGTGAGGGGATTATTGTCCATCCTTACTTCAAACCTGGCACCATACAGGTATTCGTGGAACTTGTCTACCACTGCCCATTTGAGTGTCAAAAATTGCCAAAAAGCTGGTGAGCTGGGTACCTCCTTTCGGAGTCAGACAACTTCCGGCTGGCAAATGCTACAGGACGCAGGCCTTCCGGATGCTCTTGGTACAATACCGCTCCAAGTCCATCCAGGCTGGCATTAGTATGAAGGATGTATGGCCGTTCACTATCTGCAAACGCCAACACAGGAGCTTCTGTCAAACATTTGATTATGCTGCGAAAGGCTTCATCACAAGACTGGTCCCAGCGCTCTCCAAAAGGCTCAGACACTTTAAAATACTGCTTTCCAGTATTATTTGCAGCAGCTTTGCGTTTGTACTGTGCTGGGGGGTAACCCTTGATTAGCTCAGTCAAGGGCCTCACTACCGCAGAATAGTTCTTGACGAATCTCCGGTAGTATCCACAGAACCCAAGAAATGATCTCAGTGACTTCAGATCAGTGGGCTTCTCCCATTCAGCTACTGCTCTGACCTTTTCTGGGTCTGTGGCTATGCCTTCTTCCGACACAATGTGGCCTACATAATGACTTTAGGCTGGCAAAAATGGCACTTATCTAGCGACAGCTTCAGTCCATGCTCTTCCAAACGATCCAACACCTTCAGTAGTCTCACCTCGTGCTCCTCCAGAGTTCTCCCGAAGACTATGAGGTCATCCAAGTACACTAGCACTTGTAGCAGGTTCACGTCTCCCACCACTCTCTCCATAAGCCTCTGGAAAGTTGCCGGCGCTCCAGTGATTCCCTGTGGCATGCGCTCGAACTCGAATCCGAGTGGACAGATGAAAGCTGTTTTCTCTTTGTCTTCACTAGGCATGCCAATCTGATAGTACCCACTGCGTAGATCTAAGACCGAGAACCACTTACTACCTGACAAGCAGTCCAGGGTGTCATCATTTCTGGGGGTAGTGTATTGATCTGGGATGGTACGGCGATTCAGAGTGCGGTAGTCAATACACATCCTTACCGTCCCATTCTTTTTCCTGGCGACCACTATTGGAGAAGCGTAAGGGCTACGGGACTCCGTAATGATGCCAGCAGCTAGCAACTGCTGTAGATGGCAACGCACATCTTCAATGTCAGCTGGAGCTATCCTCCGTGACAGTTCTCTGAATGGTCTGGGGTCACTCAGACGAATGCAGTGTTCCACTCCATTGGCAAGTCCAACATCCCATTCTTCAGTGGAGAAAACATTAGGCCTCTTAGCCAACTTATCACAAAGCCTCTTCTTCCAATAAACAGGGAACTGGTGATTTACCAAAATGAAATAACTTTGGGTCCAAGGCTTTAGCAGACCTCATTGGCTTCTGTACTCCCGTCACACTGTCAACTTTGTATATGTGAGCTAGTACAGTCTGGCTGGGTAGTACTACAGGGCGTGATGATTCATTGTGCACCTGAATCACAACTTTGTTTGCTCTTATCGCTTTAGCTGGCAGAACCACGCTGGGCACAAGCAGTCCTCCAGGTACACTCAAGTCAGGGGTTGTTTCAAGCACAAGAATGTCAGAATTCTGTGGGACAGAGCCACTAATCTCACACTCTATGTCAGAGACACTTTTAGGTTCGACAGTCAGAATGCCCTGCCGTCCCAGATGCACACGTCCTAGGGGTTCTTCAGGCATGAGGTCCACCTTCTCTCTTCGCTGGTAAGCTTGTGAGCACAAGGGGTGAATGTGCAATGTTTTCACGAAGTCAGGGCCCACAGCTTCGGCACACATACTCGCAAAGCGCTGGAAAAGGTTGGCATTTGTTCCCATAATCACTGGAATCTGGTCGTGATTCCGCGGTTCGGGACAAATTAATGCTAGCACAGAAATGGGCTCTTTGATTCCAACCACTTCTTTGGGGAGTTCTATTTCAGCTACAACATAGCCCTCATAGGGGTAGCTGCTCTCACTAAGCCCCCATAAGGTTAGGCCAGCAACAGGATGGAGAGGCAAGTGTGATAGAAACTTCCGGTACCATCCCTGAAACACAATAGTCACCTGTGAGCCACTGTCTAGAAGTGCTCAACAGGGGTGACCTTCGATCTTTACAGAGACAACTGAAGTTGGCCCAATCAGTCCTCTCGGCAGGTCAGGCAGGTTGTCCAACTGTGAAGTGGCCTTCTTCACCGCAACCTTAGCTCAGGATTTGTAGGAGTTGGTGTTCGGGAGCCTCCACTGTCTCCCCTGCGCTTCCGCATCGAGCGAAGTAGCTTCTGGTTCACTCTGTTAAGATCTTCTAGGGCCTCACAATGCGTAGCGATGTGCCCGTCCTCTCCACACCGATAACAAAAGAAGGTGTCGGTCTGTGGAGTACTTCTCAGGGAAAAAACTCTTGCGAACTGACTCTGGAGTCCTTTGACGTGGTTCCTTTCTTACAGGGACCTCAGGTTTCACAGCCAATGAGCTAACCTGCTTCTGTAACTGGAGAATGACCTGTTTAAGCTCTTCAGTCTCGCTCTTGGCTTCAGGAGCCGTTGACAGACGCTTAGCAAGGGTTTTCTCTCCATCCTTCGCAGGAGCAATAGGTTGTTCTTGCTTTTGCTTCAGCAAGGTTGCCATGTTGGTCTGTAGCTCCTTCATCTGGGCTTGCAGTTGTTTCATTTCAGGGTGACTTGCATTGGGGGTTTGCAGAGGTATACGCAAGGTTACTGTGAGCGTTCAGTGTCTCTCGAGTAGCTTCCTGCTCCTCTTCCTCACGAATTTCCTTCAGCAGCGTCAGAAATGAGGGGGGGTCATTCTTGCGCTCCCGCAGCCTCAGGCGCAGAAGCATGAGTTCTGACCGAGCTGCACCACGAATGATTTGGTCAAGGTGAGCGCGGTTGATCTGTGCTGGTTCAATACCTCCCTTCCTTACTGTCAGCTTCAGCATGGGCTCCAAGCATCTCAGGGATTCAGACAGCTTCTCAGTGGGCTGTTGCTGAGTGGCATGAAACTTGAAAAACAGGTCTTCACTTGAATCAGGACATCCAAATGTGGTTTCAAGGGCGTTGACATAGTCCAAGGGGCCAGTAGTTGGATTAGCCTCCTGCACTGCTTGGAGAATGTCCAAGGCAGGGCACTTCACACTCTCTGCAATCCGCTTCCGCTTCTCACGGTCAGTGCAGTCACATTCTCGAATCATCATCAGTGCTTGATCCCTCCAGCCATCAAAGTCTTCCTCTCCTGCCGGAGTGGGTACAGTTCCTGAAAATACCCGCAATCTGCGGTAATAATTATTTCCATTATCCGGTTTTGCCCCTTTCAGCAACACCTTCTCCAAAGCCTGGAGTATGGCTTCAGTAGTATTGGCAGCCTGGGCATCCTGCTGAGTCAAATTTACACTTTCAGACATAAGTGGCTCAGTAACAGTCCCCTCTGCGACTTCTGTGGGAGCAGTGGTAGCTCTACCTGCCACAATTATGCTCCAAGGGGCAGCGCCCTCCACTGGTAGCACTTCAGTGGGGACCTGTCCTACATCAATCGTCTTGCGGCACTCGCATAGTACAACAAGACTATCTAGTACTGTATTAAACATTTGTCCACGGACTCTCACGCGGCCTAACACCCGAATGGTGCCCAGTACCTCCTCCACCTGACTAACCTCAGTGCCCTCAGTTAAACTTTCTCCGCGGCACCATGCAATCAACGCGCCGTCAGGGCGATTCATAAACATTTTGTCAACTGTTAACAATACGTGCAGTACGTGTTACGGTAACGGTGTACAGGGGATATATCCCAGCGATGCCTCCAAAAAAGATGTAACACTTGTCTCACTTACCCCTACACAAATAGGCCTTGCACCTAACAGTAAGGGCCCCGGATTCTTATCTATTATCACAGAACCAATGGTCCTTTTGTTTTTGCACACTGTTACCAGACAAACTATCACACTTACTTTTCTTCTTTAGCGATGCCTCCACCTGATGGTCACGTGGTTCCCCTATTATTGGCACGCGTCCACAGGAATTTATATTCAACCATATAACAAATGCAAATTAATGATGAGCAATATACAACTAATAAAATCACACTCGCACACAGTACTGAATTTTATATAAAACTAATGTTTATAAAGGGGATTCAGGTTAAACTAATACAATGAACTGCACGTAAGTAAATTGTACATACAATATAAACAATACCAACAACAAAATACTTTCCCCAAAATGTAACTTATTTTATGTCACTAAACAGTAACTAAAAGCTCTATGCTTCAGTTGTATTTAACTCAAGGTACTCTTCTGATATATTCAATTCAAAATAAACGTTAGTGGAGTGCACTCCAGCCCCACGTGTAACACACAGGTAGACAGACGAACAAACAAACACTGTTGCAGGCCTGAATCGTGGCTCGGGTACGTTGTGGCCTAAAAATAAAACAAAATGGCCCCTTCACAAGCTTTACTGAGAACACAGTTACGCTTGCTATTTTAAAAGAAACACTTTGTGGAAAAACTCACAATTCCGAAAGGCTTCTCCCAGTTGCAGCTCTCGATTGGTTGCGGTCTCTGGACCACGGCAAACCTCTGTCGCTGAAGTCTACCTCGCTCTCTCTCAATCTGGAAACGTGGTCCTTCTCAAACACTGCCCAGCCGCTTCTCAATTGCTTCGTTTATTTTACGATCTAGTCACTGTCTCTTTAATTTCGTTTCAAGCACGTATTAACGGTGCTTGAACTTAAATTTTGCAATACAATATGTTGTTTTAACAATACTGTGTATACCAATGCCTAAAGAAAGTAACTCGTAATGACAAACCCACGCTGCTTAAAATAAAACATGAGCTTGGTATGTGAACTCAAAAGAAATAAAAGCAGAAGTAACAGAATACTCTTCTGAAACTGGTTTAAACTAAAGTACTGTCTACTAAAGTTTATAGGAATTTCCTGACTTAAGAAATCCTTACTTTTACTCTGCTGAATCACTTACTCTATACTGCTCTATTCCAGCTCCCGTTTTTATTTTTTCAGACTCCCTTCTATTTTTTTTTATTTTTTTTTTTTAACTTTTCCCTGAGACTCCCTCCCACTCTTGCAGGGACGATTTCTATTGGCTCTTGGGAGATCAGTTTAACGCACGACGCCTCATTGGCCATGAGAACACCTCTTCTCCCTCTGAATTTACTCTGCTGCAAAACAGGTCCTAAAGCCATCCAAATATAGTCTATACGGAATTTCTGTATATACGTTAGTAGCATTTTACCACTGGGCTACAGGTATTTAACATATATTGATAGATGTTTCCGCCTTTCTTTAACAGAAATGTTGTGCTTAATAATATAGAAACCAAACAAAATAATGGGCAATTTAGTTACTGTGACAATTACAACATACAATAAAATAATCAACAAAGGAGCTGACTTATTAGCTTCCTAAATTTTCTGTTCTATACTTGGGGCTTAATTATCAATATGCTGCAGTATCATAGATCCCACATGATTCTGTTTTTTTTGTTGCAGCCTGGTGCCACGTGGTCTTCTCTTGTGACTCTCACCATTCCCGCCACTAACAAGGATTACAGTATGGTGTTGATACAACAAATATACCTGTTATGCTGTTAAACTAAACAATCTAGTCATAGTTATTGAGCTGTTTACAACAGCGCTCAACGAGCATTGATTTTTCTTTCGTATCTTGACTTTTCGTAGGTTTTTGTCACTTCGTAGACCTACCCGTGATGTATTGAAGTTATTTTCACTCTCGTAACTTAGTTTAATCTCTACTGCAGTAGTTTAGTTATGACTGTTCATTTCAAACTACTTTCGTATGCAAATGTATTATCTCATTACAATATTGAAGTGTCACACTTACCCTTGATGTATGATCATTTCTTCCTGATTTATTAGTTTGGTTTGTGTCTGTTCGTATGTCAAACTTCCTGTTTAAACGTTTATGGGCTTTTAGACTTTAAACTATAAAATAAACAAACAAAAAAAAAGAATGTTTTATTAATAGTCTATATTAAATAACAATGGCAATACCTGCATTTTGTTTTGGCTTCTTTTATATTTTAAGGTGCTGTAGCAGGTCGGTAGGAAAGCCCTGCTATTTAAAGGTATTTGTTTATTTTAGAACGGGTTTTCCCCCTCCGCCCCTGTCTTATTTTGTGTTTGTATTATGATTTATTTATTTGTTTAATATATATATATATATATATATATATATATATATATATATATATATATATATATATATATATATATATATATATATAAATAATGATGGCGAAAGCCGTGTGTTTTTGTTTATTATGATTTATGTATGTAGCTGTAAATATGACGGCGTGGCCATGCGTTTTGTTTTGTATATGTTTTGCAGCGTGGATGGGAAGCCCCATCCACATTAAAAACCTGTGCTGTAGTTGGCCATCTCCCGAATTAATTAAGTGATTAATTAGTTGCTAATTGGGAGATGCACACCTGTATAAAAACCGTGCAGTTTTCCCTGCTCATGGGGGTGTATGGAGGAGAGCAAGCCAAGCCAAGCCAAGCCAAGCCAAGCCAAGCCAAGGAACCGTTAAGGCTACTGCCCAGCCGGACCTTTAGTATTTTGTGTTCGTGACTTGTTTTGTTTATTATTTTATTTTTGTGCTCTGTGAGCAGTGTTATTTTTGTTTGATTATTTTATTAGTTTTTGTGTTCTTTAATAAACAGCACACACCACGTCTTTTTGAACTGCAGTACCTACCTGTGTTTTTGTTCCGCCTTCTGGCCTGACGTCACCTCAACGCCATTTCCTGCCATAGTGCTTTATTTTAAACTTAACATTAATAATGAAAGGGAAACACAGAAACAAATCATTGCAGAGTTCTTTAATTAAACACAAACTGAAATATTTTCTTCTAAATAATTAATTATGAAATAAGACTAACTGAAATAAGACGAGCAGTATTTACTTGTGTAGCCTACTGTATGTATTGTACTTTTTTCCTTTACACAACTAAAATATACATACACTCAAACAAAAGTGTTCTGTGATTTTCTTAAATTAAAGCACTGAAAGCATAGGGAAGCGTGGTTAGGGTACAGACGAGTATAAACGGTAAACTGGAGAATTACCATGCAAATTTACATGGGTAAACTTCCATATATAGAAACTAGCTTAGTTTTATTTATGCTTTCCGTTTTTGGGGACCCTTTCAGATTTATGCTTTGATTTCTTTTCAGTGTTTCTTTTCTGCGCTATGTTTAACACATCACGTTCAGTTTGTCCTGTTTGTTTGTTTTTTTAATTTTCTGCTGCCTTCTTTTTTGAAATCCATGCCATCTTTTTTTTAAGTCAAGTGCCTGTCACCTACAGTGTCCCAGTGAATTTATTGTGTTAGTTGTTACTTTCAATGTTTCGTTTCTTAATGTTAATAATAGTTCCAGATTTTTTTTTTTTTTCCATTTCATTAACAGGTCCATTTTGTCTTTGTGGAAGTTTGTTTTCCTTTTCTTTTTGGACCGTGCCATAATTGAATCAAGATCGGAGACTTCAGAAGCCACAGCTCGATTATATTTGCCTGCTACAGTATTCGGCGTTGCAAATCTATTGATAATGATATGCAAATTCTGATCTCTCCTGTATAATAAGCAGTAATATATGCTGTTCGTAAACTTGCGGTGATATTTTGGTAGTTGTTCACTAAAAAGAGCTGTTTAGTACATCACATGCAAAAATTCTATGAAGGGTGGAGGCTACGAATTTGCAGTATTTATGAAAACGTAAGTAATATTAGTACATAGAGCCCATGATGCACAACACACTGTAATAATTAAAAACACAAGAAAGCTGTAAACTTGCTTTGGAGTTAGGTTTGCTTGAGTGTGCCACTGTACTTTAGATTTGGAGCCTTACTGGATAACAACTTACCTATTTGTTCCTTATGCTTTTACTTACCAAAGTGATATTAAGTGGGGTGGAAATCAGTGGTGTGATTGATAAATGTGAGTTATATGAACTGTAGTGTGATAATAGGCAATATTATCATGATCTTTTCCACACTGGCTCGCACTATTTTCTGTTTGGGGCACGTTTTGATAAAGTACAGGGGATGATAGCCTTCTTTGTCCTGTTAATTTTATGATTTGTGCATTGCTTCTGAGTGGTCCTGTCACCTGAATTCAGGAGTTGCTCTTCAGTTGCAGCTGTTTCCATGTAACTAGGCTTGATCAGCTAATATTTCTTTTTAGAAGTAAGAGACAATGCTATCTAGTGATCTTTCACTTTAGCTCGAGTTTTGCTGGCAAAACATAGCAGGGCTTTAGAAGCTGCTTAATAATATAAATGTGCTTAGGCTATTCTTGCCTATGTTAACCCCTTCTCTGCTGAGGCCCTTGTGATGCTCTGTGGTACAGGAATTTTGTGATTTTGGGAGTCGGTTGTTTTACATCAAAAAGACCATATGTTCCCATTCAGATACCCCAGGCAAACTATACCCCGTTCTATCAGACCACCCAGCCAAGTCCAGGTCCACCTACTGTTCTTGGTCCAGGCAGGGGCTCAGTATTAGTTTCCATAGGCTCTTCTTTCTGACCACTGTAGATCTCCTCACTGGAGGAAGTGTCACATTGTTCCTGTTCACTGCCAGTCATCTCCCACAAAATCTCTGAGCCAGACTCCACAGACTGTGGCACTAAGGTGCATTTCACCCCCCAAAAATAGCTTCCACTGCCCAGTACAAATATATTTATATAAAAATAAAACTATTATAGCGAACCCATCACCGCGTGACCCAGTACAGTGCTACCTGACCACCACGTCACGCAGTACCGTGCATCCTCACCACCGCGTCACCCAGTACAGTGCAACCTCACCACCATGTCACCCAGTACAGCACAACCTCACCACCACGTCACCCAGTACAGCGCAACCCTACCACCACGTCACCCAGTACAGCGCCACCCCACCGCGTCACCCAGTACAGTGCAACCTCACCACCGCGTCACCCAGTACAGCGCAACCCTACCACCACGTCACCCAGTACAGCGCCACCCCACCGCGTCACCCAGTACAGTGCAACCTCACCACCACGTCACCCAGTACAGCGCAACCCTACCACCATGTCACCCAGTACAGCGCCACCCCGCCTCGTCACTCAGAACAGTGCAACCTCACCACCGCGTCACCCAGTACAGCGCAACCTCACCACCACGTCACCCAGTACAGTGCAAACCTACCATCACATCACCCAGTACAGTGCAACCCCGCCTCGTCACTCAGAACAGCGCAACCCCACCACCGTGTCACCCAGTACAGCGCAACCCCCATCACCGCGGGCACCTTTACAGCGACAGACCACCACTGCAAGCCGCGTTACAGCGCATCACTGTGCACAACTTTGTACCTATATTGGCTGCCAATAATAATAATAATAATAATAATAATAATAATAATAATAATAATAATAAAACCGTGTAACAAATGTTTTATTTTTTTTGTTCCTGGGTAGTAAGTGTTATTTCCTAATTGCTTATGCCTCAAAAGTATAGAAAATAGCTATTATTCCCCACAAACTTTGCTTTTGTGACCAGGACAGTGATATTTCAAAATATCACTACTTCCAATGGGAAAACGGGCAAATGTTTGTCTTTTCGTTCACATAAAGTCAGAAAAAAACAACATATGAATCCAAATTAACATGTATTTATACTAAAGTAATACAAAAATGACTACAAAAGATTTAGAAGTGAGTAGTTTTTCAAGATACTGTAAATACAATATAATCGCAAATCTCGAAAATTTTTTTGTATTACTTTAGTATAAATACATGTTAATTTGGATTCATATGTTGTTTTTTACTGACTTTATGTGAATGAAAAGACACACATTTGCCCGTTTTCCCATTGGAAATAGTGATATTTTGAAATATCACTGTCCTGGTCACAAAAGCAAAGTTTGTGGGGAATAATAGCCATTTTCTATACTTTTGAGGCATAAACAATTAGGAAATAACACTTACTACCCAGGAACAAAAATTGTGTTACATAGAGTAATAATGGCTTTTTTTCAAATAAACGTGGTTCCTCTTTTTTGTGCTACTTTACGATATGCTATGATAAATTAAGATTAGGCATTGAACAAACAAATAATGAAAATAATGTTAAAAAAAATATGTATCTCTGAAGATTTCTATTTAACTGCTAACCCTAGAAATTTTGACAGTGGTTATGCAGGATTTCTTTTTTCTTTTTTTTTTTTTTAACAATTATTATGAGTTTTTGAACTTTTTAATTGTGTGGTAAAGTTTGTAAGACATTTGTCATTGATTTTGTGCCCTGTCCGGGCAGTTTTGTCTTGGTCCAGTTTATCCAGATTGAAAAATGAACTACCAGTGCTTTTTTGAGGATGTACCAGGTATGTCCAATAGCAGTCAAGCGGTTAAATATGGCAATGGCTATGACTGGAATTGATTCCTAATCAAAGCACCTTAACATGCTTGTACACTTTCAAATATTAAAAAAAAAAAAATGTAATAAAAAAAATACAAATATATAATAAACAAAAATATACATATTTGTATGCCTATTTAATACATATGTATGGTATTGGGCTAATGTTCCTCTGGCCACAGCCGTATAGCCAACAGTAACACACCCATTCACCCTGTCATGGTCACTTTAATTTTTATGTTCTGTACAGCTACCACTGTCTGCTTTGACTTTAGATAACCACTGCCACAGTGAAAGTTCAGGAAGTTATAGATAGCGTTTTCTTTGAATTTGGTTAACACAGTAAACACAGCAGAGGACTCCATACAAGGAAGACAGGACCCACACCTGGACCAGGCCTACCTGAGAATGATTGGTGGAAGGACTGAGTCAACAAAACCTTTCAATGGAACAGCATATCTAGATTGCTGTCATCTTTCCCTGACTATCATTTTCTAAGTATGCTCACTAATTAAGAGGTGGGGTTTTGTTTTTTTAGCTATCTATTGCATTCATCTGGCTTTTATAGACTTGAAAATCCAAACCAGTTGGAACTGGACTTCTGACTAGTGATTTTAATCACAATCTGTGCCATACTAAAATGCCTTGTATAGTCCTTGATTTATGTTTCTGATCCTTAGATTTAATTTTAAAAAATTTAATAAATCAACAACAAAAATACCATACATTTCTACAACTGCTATCAGCATGCATTTCATTCTGAGTTTAGTTTGGATTATTCTGTACAACAGATCGGATTGCAATGGCTCAGACTGGAGACGATTAATATGCAGAACTAGCTGGGACCAGATAGTTCTAGTATGCAGTAGGACAGGTACATTTTACTTATATATATATATAAACAGATAAAGGAATGCAAGTTATTATGTTGATTTCACGAAATACGTTGTGCACAATGTTACTAAATATTTGAATTATATACTCATACAGTGTTTCAGCCACAGAATTGTAAAAATTAATAAATTATAAGCACTTGCTTCTTCAAGCGCTAGACCCGCAGTTTATGTGGCATACTGAAATTAATACAATATAGTCGACAATTTAGTATGGGCTTTGTAATAAAATCAAAGCCATTGTGAAAGAACGTATTATATACTCCTGTCGTGTGTTGAAACACTAATGAAAGTCATTCTACACATCATATATTATAGCTTATCTAAGCTCTCTGCACAAATCAGTGACGATCGGGACTGATGCTAAACAAAACGCAATGAAGTACGGTGTGGATATACTGGATCAAATGGCAGAAACATTTTGATAGGAGACACAAAAACCGGCTGGCAAATGCCGCTCACCCTTCAGCCAGCACTGCGCCCACTGGCACATGGAATAAAAGACAATGCCAGGTTGCTAAATGCAATAAAAACAGAACTTTTGATGTCTGCGCCCACTGTGAAATGGCAGTCTGTGGCAAATGTACTGGTGCAGTTGAAAAGCGTGTTTTCGGCGTAGATTGTGCATATAAAAGATGTAATAGAACTCTGAACAGACATACAGAGCCTCTTTTCACAAAGCGCTTTCACACTGTATAAGTTAGGTTATATTTTAGTTCTATACAATTGTTTTTCATGGAGCTGCACATTTTGCGGGTGTGGCGGTTGTATGTAGCCCAAAATGTCTGTGGTTCTACTGTTAAAAGTAATTGTTTTCACAGCCAAACAGGTTTAAAAGGCACTGCATATCAACAGGACACCCAGTACTGCATCTCCAGCCTTGCCCCACCTCTTGTTCACTTTATTTATCACATACCTCTTCATAGTAATGCATACTGATAAATCATCACCTGATCACTCATTTTATCACAAAACTCCTCAATATTGCTATCTAAGTCATTATTTTATTACTATAACTTCTCAAAAAGCTTGGCAAATGTCCGTGATATTCTTTGAGAGCTGGATTCGGCTATCTTATTTGTTTATGTCCATGTTATGTCTGTAGTGAAGGGACTATGTGTATTGCTCATATCCGCCTCCTTTTGTTTTGGCTTTTCTAGGCTTCTATCAGTCTCACTCGGCCATTGAAGGGTTTTCTCTGCTTTTTCAGGAGAAATAATGACTACAGACCTGTGCTTGACGTCTTTTTGCTGATGTCTGTCAGGGTCTGTCATTGGACTGGAAAGGAAAAATTGTAATGTCTGACCTGGGACACAGGACCGCAAAATGTTAACCTCATGTTTACAGAGGGTCACAAATTATGTTGGGAATAATCCATTAAAAAGACAGGGAGAGAAGGAATCTGAGCTGCAAGTCTACCTCTCGACCAGGAAGGGCGCTAGGTAAGGTTGGTGGTATGCCTTCTCCGAGATGGGTCAACTCGACGGTGGGATGAAACCGGAAGTTGGACATCTTGGGGAAAGGGTGTAGCTGTATTACTGCGGAACAATTCTATTGTGATCAACTGTGGTGCGGACGGTGATTGGATAGAACTGACTCACTGATTCAGAACCCCTGATTCACTTCTCCTTGCACATCACCAGCACTGTACTCTGCACTTGGAGCACTGGTGGATTACAGTATTTGAAAACTGTGTTTATTTTGTGTTTGAACTCAAAATATGTGGCAGCAACCCTGTAATATAATTAAAAAGCCCTTATTTTGAACTGGATTGAATGACTGGACGTTCACTCCTTCCATACACCACTCACCTGTCTGACAAACCCACTGCTATTATAAATATATATATGCACAGATTATGGTAAAGGGAGATTTTTGATGAGAAGTGAAGAATACTTATTGAATGCTCCATGCTGATATATCAATTTCCCTTTAAATTGCCGTTACTTCTATTTCGTACTGCACAATACACATCACAAACCAAAATATACAAAACAATTAAAAACAAACATTAATATCGTACTGTTACCATATACACACGTAGTGCATACTAATACAAAGCCAATTAAATATCTGCTTGCTGAAGTGTTTTTATTATAACCGACGAGTTGTTCAGTTGTAGCAGTTATTAATAACAAAAGGCACGAGGCAGTGACATCACCTCCCTAGCAACAAGCGTCCTATGTTGGGAATGGGTCCTTTCAATGCAGCAGGTTTGTGCATTTGAGAAACGAGAGGAAGACTTATGAAATTAGTTGGAGACTTAAGTTGAGAGAAGCAATTACCCTCCACTGTACTAAAAATGGGAAAAAGCAAGTCAACAAAGTAAACCGCGGTATAAACCTCCACGGTTTTGAAACCGCAACCATTTTTCTATACCATGATTACCAAGTTCACGGTATCGCCGTGTTTTTGTATTCACTGTTTGTTCATCGGTGAGCCGCACTGGCATTTTAGGGTTTTGTTTGTTTCCCGATAATTTTTGTTTATGAATGAGCAAGACAGCGATGTCGCAACTGTTTCAACCAATTGCTGTGAGGGTGCTGGCATTTAGCATTTCAACCAGTTGGCACTAAGTAATACTATGAAAGGGCGGGCGTTCATGGTTTCAAACTATTGCTGGTCATATCTGCACCTGCAGCAAGAGACAACGTTTACTGTATTGTGTTTTCGCTAACTGTGATGTCGGGTGGCAAACCTTAAAAATCAATCTCTAACTTATAGAACGCCACATTTAAAACAGTCGAGAATAAAAAATATTTTACTATGTTTTTGTAGCAGTAGTAGCTGAGAGACTCAGGGGCTCCAGCAGCATGTGCATAAACTCTAGGATTACAGTACAGCATAAACTCAAGGTGAGATTTTGTGCAAACAGAACCCTCCAAGAAAATAATCTGAAGTATAATAATGCATGTTTTTATTTATTTCACGCCTCATTAATGCAGTGGTACGTGTATAGAATACATTTTAATTGCTGTGTAATTTGTCCCAGTGCTAAACAAAACAATTGCGTTGCATGTTTGGTTTTGTCAAGATCGTACTGTATTGCTACTGCATCATAAAGAAAATATAGCTGCATAAGGATTATACCTTGCTACGACAGAATATATTGTTAAAAAATCACGTAAGAGAAGTGGCTTATGAACAGTAAGTACACAACTTTATTATGATGTATATTATTTAAGTAAGCTGCCAATTGTCCTGGGAAAATATAAATCAAATTCTGTTTTTACGTAGCATGTGTAAACTGTACTGTATTACTGGAGATACCCTACCCCTCTTTGCAGCCTAGTTTTTATTTTGCCTCTTGAAAATCAGGCTGTTAGCACACAGAAAGCGTGTTTTCACCACTTTTTTTTAATAATAGTTTTTCCTCCACAAGTAGAAATTTGAATTGAGAATTTTCTTCTACGCAGATCTAGACAATGTCTGACTGCCTAATAAACAAAGCTGATTTAAAATGTAAATCTTTATATTTGCAACGTGTCCGCCTTGCTGTTTCGTTTAACTCAGATACTGTAATAGAATAAGCATGCAGTCGTGTTGCTATTAACAGTACACTGACTAGCGAACTTCCTTCTTGTTAAAATAACTTGCTGTAAATACATTAACATACATATTTTTATTTATTTACACATTCAATATTCCATTATGTATGTTAAGTGTGTGCAAATGTATTAAAACAACCCCCTGACTTTGTAATTTGATTTGTTGTACAATGTACAGCACCTTTTTCATTTGCAAATGGAGATTTTAAAGCCAGACCAGTTCATTAGTGTGGTATAATTAAATACAGACATTCTGTTGTAATATTTTGTTTTTCAAATTGTTGGAAACTTTTTTATTTTCTCAACAAGGTTTGTAGCAGAAATTGAAATACAGCAATTTGTTTTAAAACTTAACAGTTTTTTTTGTTCTTAAAAAATGACTTGACAACAGTGTATTTCTTTAAATAGCCATTTACAAAATGGATTAAGAAAAAATAACATTATACCGTGGTATGACGATAACTGTGGTATATTTTTGGAATGTTACCATACCGTTAAAATTTTATACCATCACATCCCTATTACTTGAAGTGTTTTCCTTTTCTGGTATATTTTTTTGCTTTCAATCTATTTTCATTAACATTGCTGTTTGCTCCTGTGAAAATCTGAAGATATGATCTTGTGCTCCAGATATTACATTTTTGCATGACAACAAGTGAAGAACACATAAGCGAATACAAAATGAAGCAGAGCAAAATCTTTGAATTCGGTCTATTTTCCATATTTAATCAATTTTAAGGTCATTACATTGGCTTCCCGTGAGGCAGCGCATAGATTTCAAAACACTGCTCCTCTCTTACAGGGCTATTCATGGCTCTAAACCCTGCCTATTTGCGTGAGTTACTTATTACCTATAAACTAGCTTGTACTTTGAGATCAGCAAATTATGGACTTTTGTAATTCTAAGAACTCAATTAAAACCCCTGGTGCCAGGGCTTTTAGTTTTTGAACTCCTTCACTTTGGAACTCACTTCCAAATTATTCAGAGTGCTGAGCCTGTCAGTATTTTTAAATTTAAGCTCAAAGCGTATCTCTTTGATTTGGCCTGGTATGATGTGGTATGGTATGGTCAGTATTAATAACTCAGCAGCCGCTAGGAGGAGATACATTACACTTCGTATAATGTGCCTCTCGTAAAATGCGCTAATGTCTTAAAACATGCTCCCCTACACTATATTATCAATGAATTATAAACTGCACTCAGTGTACTGCACACCTTGAGCCTGATTTTCCAAAGTTGATATATTACTCAGAGTAAGGGTTAGTAGCCTATGTTGAAAGTTCTGTATGTTCTTTACGTTGCAATTTTCCATTGATAGTAGTGGCACTTTACTGTTGAGTATGTGTCTTCTAATTTAAAGTAAAATCTCCTGCCCCATCCCATAATGAATAATAATTTATGGGTGTGCAAAACAGTTCTGTTATATTTTTAGTACAATGGTCACTGAATTATGGGATTGATGTTTTCAAATACACAAATGCTATACGCGAATGAAAAAGATGGGCATTTCAATTGAATTAATTTGAGAAATGTTTTATGTAAGGCACCAATGCTGGTTAATTGGCAAAACACTGACCTATTGTAATTTAAAGAAACATGAGCAGTAAATGAAAAATGCTTTGTTTGTGTGAGTGTTTGTTTTGTTTGTGCACATCTGATGACAAGTGCTTTTTATGAAAATACATTCTCTATTATTCTCTGATTTGTGTGGCTTGCATGGGTGGATGATCTGTTAGGCTGAACATCTGGGTCCTCCAAAGCTGGTATTTGTTTTCTGTTCCTCTGTTGTGGGACAGTTCTAATTATTACTATGTTGTGCAACATAGCACACACCAGAATTATTTTCCAACATTTTGGCTTCTATTCTCTTTTTTTAGGAAATCAAAGTAGTTCTTAAGCTTACCAAAGGTATGTTATATTTTGCTTTGTATTTTTCTATGTGCCTCGTTGTATCTTTCCTCAGCTCTTGTTGTAGGTGCAGTCACTGCAGTCAGAAGCTACTTCTTTAAAGGACAGCCTGTCACCTGCAACAGAAAACATACAACATGTTGCAGAATTGTTAAGTTAGATACATAGTTATAAGTAATTAAATACAATAATCCACCACATATTCGCCCGAGCCGTTTATCCACCATGATCAATCTCTTCAGCAACGTTAGTTTATTATTGAACAGAGAAGATTAGTTCAGATATTGTAGATCCTACCAAAGTTTTCATACACTGTGTTGTATGTGCTCTGTGTGCTGCCAGTGCTGGTAGTGTCACGTGAACTGTTCAGTGTGTTGATATGTAAATAAATCCTGTTCGCCTGTGGGGCAAATCAACTTCAGTCCCCGTCTTGATTTCCTGCCAATCACTCAGAAGCAAATGCACTCACCAATACGGCAGAAGGCTACTCTGTCTAATACAAGGTATTTAGGGGAGCTCTCTAATAAAAGCTGAATCTCAGAACAATAATTATGTGATTATAGTAATTGTTACAGCTGTGTATAATGGTATTTTAAATGGGATTCATTCACCTGACTTTTTACTTACCCGCCTTTGCTGTTCCCACTGCAGTGGGATATGGATGGGTCACTGTATAACAATAATGCTAATAATGTCACTTACCAAGTAAATGCAAGCCATGATTTCTCCACTCTCAAACACTCTCCAAGTTTCACTCTGTTGTAAAATTAAATAATCATGACACGATCCAGGGAAATTAGCAAATACCTTTGTGATTCAGCAATGCTTATCACAGATGAACTGGACATTTAGGAGTGGAATTTTTTTTCTAAAAACAGCATCAGACTCTGCAGGAGGTTTTATTGCTACATATGTACAATAAATTCGTCCATTTATCTGAGGCATTACTGCATCTTGATAAAAATCACATTTAATTTGCTGTTGCTCAGCCACTCATAGTGGGAATCTAATAAAAGCTTTTTTTTTTTTTTATCATCAAGGCTTCAGTTAATGATCTTGCATACTGTACACTGGGATACTCCCTGCCTTGCAGCATTACACATCTGTGCTAGTCAATACCCATAGAAATGTAGGACTGATGGTGGAAGCTGCCTTAAGTAATTCACAACGATCATAAATTGTTTGCTTACAAACAGATAATGCCTCAAAACTTGTTAATTGGTGGCATCCATAAAGGTTACACTGGAACGAAACTTTGTTCAGTAGGGTACGGTCTTGTCCTCTGTTGTTCTCTCCTTCTCTGCAAAAAAAGGAACAAAGCTACCTTACCTTTCTCTGATCAAAAATCCCAGTTTCAGCATGGGTTTATATAATACACATACATTTACACCACTAATTTAGTAATCTTGAAAAAATCACTTTGTAAGTTTAGTCCAATGTAAATTTACTCAAAAACTTAAAGGATCCAAGTGATTCTGCCTCAGCAACATAAGTAGTCCATTCTATACCTTTACAACTCTCTATAAGAACAAAATAAAAACTTAATTCCATCAATGCCACATCTCCCCTTTTTTATGTTGATGCCAGCATGACTCGTGGTAGTCAACCCATAACTATAGCCAATCAAATCTAAGAAACAGGATGATTCATAAATAAAGCATCATTGAAAAAAAAAGGTATACATTATTACAGAACCTATTTTTTATTTTAAGTTGAAAAATATAGTCATCAATCACACATTAAAAGAAAGGCTACTACAGAGGCTGCTAAACAGAACGTAAAACGAATAAGAGCTTTCAGAAAACAAACAGGTATAATCTAGCACAGCCACCTCGCTTCAAACAACCTAGTGCTGCTTACTTTTTAAATGCAGTTAGAATTGTAGACCTGAAGAGGCACAATAAATTCCTGGACGGGACAAACAACATGACAATGAACATGCTGCATATATATATCCTTTATATATGTATGCCAGATGCCTTTGGGTAACTGAGTTTTGGGACTGTTTCTAATGGATTTCAACATCTGCATAACTTGTCAAAGCTTTGCCTTACACTTCCAATCAATTCAGTGAATGCAGAATGTGCAGTCTGAATGTATGGGCAAGTCTTCACACCACAGAGGCAGAATGCTGGCATTCTGCATGATTGCCTTAACAAATGACAGCACTCTGTTTTAGTAAGGAAGCAAGTACCACCATTTTTACGCTTTTATAGGGCTTTGAAATATTATCTACTTAGGTTTATTTAATGTTTAAACAGGTCTCCGAAATGCCCAAGAAATCCAAATTTTATTCCATAAGCTACCCGGGAAAAATATGTAAATTCACCGCAATTTAAGTAGACCCCAATTATAATGCTGTTTTTTCATGTGGTCCATTGTTTATGAATGACTGTTTAGTATTATAATGTGTCAAATGTTTTGCCAAGAATCCCATGGCACTGTCTTTTTTGTTATAAGAGTTTCTTAGCATTTTGGCAACTTTGATAAGGAACTTGACTTTCCACAACAGTTTAAAGCGCTTCCATGTGATAAAACTCAAATTTTCAACAACTGCACTTAAGGTCACGTTGTGTGAATGTAACTTGGACTAAACTGACATAGAACTGAAGTACCCGCATATTCCAAAATAAAGTATTAAAAAAGATACTCAATACAAGAAAAATAATACTGGTAATTGCAAATTCAAATAATAAAATGTTTTATTTTAAAATAAAATGTCATCAATGCCTGGCTAAAATGTGACCAGTTGTAAATCTCCAAACTCTTGTCAAATTCAGCATCCTGAACTAGCACCCAGTTCAGGCTGACTGGTAGTGTAACAAGGCTAATAGTTCTGAGAAGCTGTCCTTGAAAAGATAAAGCTCTTTTTGTACAAATGGACCGTGGACCTCATGTTCAATTCCAGAGACAAATCAAGTGGAACAACTCATGAATTCTGGCAAAAGGGGTGTTTTTTGCCCATAGACTCTTTATCTGGCTCTCTGTAGTCCCAAAAAAGCTTTGAAACTGAATTAATTTTGGCTTTAGACCACTCTGCAAAGACAACCTGTCTGGATCCAAGTCTAAATGGCACATACAGATCCTTGGTTTGGTACCATTTCAGAATACTGAAGTCTGGAGTCTGTTTAGTAACACCTGAATATATAATATAAATAAAAATGACCAGACCAGGTTTAGGCAGTGGTAATGCCATTGACTTTCTACTCAATTATATTAGGCATTTCCCTAAAGCAGTGGTTGAGTCACAATCTGTAACCCTGCTTTTACTGTGTTTTTTCAGTTTCAAAGTGTAGTGTAGAGCTCTTTAGGTTAATTAAAAAAATGCAAAAAGAAGTCGGATGAGGAAAGCCTTCTTTTCAGCTGGAATGGACTGATGTGTACGCCTTTGTGGAGAAGTTAGGAGTTCCACTTTGTCTCATACGCAGTAAACGACTGACTTCAAACAAAAAATCGAATTTACAACATCTCATGACAAAGCATCCTGCACTTGCAACGAAAGACCCAGGTGAGGCACAGAAAAAGGCCTACATCAGGATTAGATAATGACTGCAGGTGAAATACAACATACTACAGATTGGGTTGAGTGCAGGATTAAATACAGTAAAATAGGGAGCAGATAAGTGCAAGTTGAAGTGCATTAAAGGCAGAGTGCTGTATCGCATTGCAAACACAACTGTCAGAATGGTAGACACAATACCAAATAAAAGAGCATAACATAGAGAAAGGGGCTTCTTTTTGTGGACTTTGAGATGAGAGTGAGACTGTCTATACTTAATGAAAACCGGAACACTACCTGTGTCTTTTTTTTCCTGTGACCAAGATCGTTAAGGACAACCCGGGCAAACAGGACTGGAGAAACCCGTAGGTGCCAAAGCGAAACTGTCTGCTCCAGATGCAGCCAGCGCCGTAACAGTGGATCGTTTGTTGTTGTTGTTTTATTCTCATCCCGCTCTTTTGTTTGTTTATAGTTTGTAACCCTTGTAAACATTATAAATACAACCCCGTTTGAACTGTACTTGTGGACTTTGTTTATTATTTTATCCCTGCACCGCCTACAGTGTGTACTGATGGTGCACCCAGCATGATGGGGAATCACAAGAGATTTGTTGCTCTTTTGTCAGAACAACAGAAACGTCCCTGTGGCAGAGCAAAGCTCTGCCGTTTAGAAATTGGCAGGGATGGGGTTAATTTCCCCTACCTGTCTGGGTTTATTATGTTCAGGTGGCTGGGGTTGATTAGTTGATTAGATGGTTAGTTTAATTAACGATCAATCAACGCCCAGCCACCTGACATAAAAGGAGGCCTCTGCTTCTCATTTGGGAGGAGGGAGCTGAGGAAGCAGGTTGGTGGTTTTTGGTTTTTGGTTGTTTGTATTTTTGAAATTTTGAATCCAGTGAAGGCAATGCCCAGCCTGGAAACCTTATTTTTTTGTGTAAGTTTTGCTTTTTGGTCTTGCTTTATTTGTGTTTGAACCTTTTGGTTTTGCCCATATGCACTTTATTTTTGTGTTTATTTATAATAAAATTAGTATTTTTTTTTTTAACTGCAGTCTGTCTCTGGGCCTCTATGCACTCGCCAGTCTGCCACAGTCCCATTTTAAGATTTCGCTGTATTACACACCTGGAAGCTTTTATTATCTTGTAGACATTACAGATCATTTGAATCAACTTCATGTTAAACTTCAAGGGCAAGGAAGCACCACCCTGTCTCAAAAGCAGGCAGTTTTTGAATTTGAGTCAAAATTTAATCTATCAGAGATATCAAAACTGGCAAGCTGACTCACTTTGAGATGTTACAAATGTTTCGAGATTCATACATGGTAGAGGATCCTAGCAACAATCTATGTCTGCAGCAGCTTGTGGTGTTTACATCTGATCTGCTAATGTTGTTCAAGTCTTGTTTTGTGGACTTTCGTAGACACAGCACTTTGTTCAAGTTCATGATTTGTCCCTGTGATGGTGCGAGTGCTGTGGCTGTCCAAACAATAATTGTTTTCCCAAAATGTGCGTATTTATTTAAACAATAAATAATAATCCGCCCCCACTACCAACAATGGTATTGGAAGCTAATATGTTGGGTTACAGTTCCAAACAGAAAATAAACAGTTCAACAATTGTAATCCCCACAGTGCATCACATTGTGCTTTTCTGTGCTGTGCAGTGAGGGTACTGCTTAGGAGTTTGTGCTGGCTCTGTGGCTGCAACTCCCGTCTACTACTCCTCTGCAATACACCACAAACAAAACAAAACACAGCACTCCCATATTGGGTAACACTTTATATTAAGATGCTGTGTATTAATGTTTTATAAATGTTTTATAAATATATAATGTATTCTTAATAACTATGTTATAAAGAATTAATAAAGCATTATAGATGATTTATAACCATGCAATAGCCATAGACGGAATTACAGTTTTATAATGGGGGGGGGGGGGGGGGGGGGGGGGGGGGGGGGGGGTAGTTTTTAGCCACCTATTCTACTTTGGGATGTTTAACCATGCAATAGCCATGAACTGAATTACATTTTTATAACAGGGGGTGCAGTTTTTAGCCACCTATTGTACTTTGGAATGTTTAAATGTAATTAAGTCTATGGCTATTGCATGGTTATAAAACACATATAATGCTTTATTGACACTCTGTAACATAGTTATTACGCATGTATTATACATAAATAAAACATTAATAAGCAGCACCTTAACCCTTTGGGGTCCTGTGTCGAACCAGGTCCGACATTATAAGTTTCTCTTTTCAGTTCGAAAAGGTAAAGCCCAGGTCTCTACTCATTTTTTCTCCAGAAAAAGCCAAGAAAACCTTTCAATGGCCGAGTGAGTCCGATAGGAGCCAAATGAAACTGAAAAAAGGGTGTATCTCATAGCCTGATGCACTACAGAGATAACACAGACATAACAAAGGAGGTAGGTAGCTGCTTCTGCATCAAAGAATATCACAGACATTTGCAGAGCTTTCTGAGATGTTATAGAATAAAATAATGACTTGGATCGCATTATTGAGGAGTCTGGTGATAAAAACGAGTGATCAGGAGAGGATTTATCAGTATTCACGTCTATAAAGACGCATGTTAAAAAATACCGCGAATAAGGGGTGGGGTTTGGCTGGAGTTGCAGTAATGATGTCTTTTCTATGCAGTGCCTTTTAAACCTGTTTTACTCTTAAAAAAATATTTTGAACAGCGCATGTAAAATAAATTGGACCTGACGCACCTGACAAGCGCTGAATAAATGGACCGCAAAAAGTTAATATAAAGTGTTACCAAATAGTGTATTGATTTTCACAAATTGCTAATATGATTCATCGTGGAAGCAAGGGTCATGTATCGCTCTACATGAAAGTTGGCTTGGAAAGCCTAGGTGAAATGCCTTCCATGATGTTTACCCTGCCCCAACTGTAAAACCAAAAATTCTCCAAGAGGATAGAAAATGTTTTTCCACAGCAATCTCATTTCTATGATCCCTTCTTATTAGTAGAAGTTGGGTGAAGAGTACTTATTAAAGTTCTTAAATATAATGTATTTGCAACTGCATATACACTTCCCTTTACTGCACAATTCCAATGTAATTCACAATCATGTCATCTGATCAATATCCCTATGCAAATGTTCAGTTGTCAGACGCCCACTTTTCAAAACAAATTCCATTACTGTTACACAACAAAGCAACACTGCTGTCAGTCAACACTGCAATAAACAATAGAATTCCAGATTTCAAGTACACCTTAAATCAGTATTGGCTTTGCTGCAGTGAGAGGACCCTTAACTGGGGTAATATCCATTACAAAAAATAACAGTGTAAGTATGATATGTTGTCCTAAATGATCCATTGTTGAAAACCATCATATGTTTAATAATATACAATAGTATTTATGTTCAGTCCCTGCTGTGGTTAAAAGAGAAATGCAAATCCCTTTATATGTCTAGGTTAGTTCAATGGTCCCAGGACAGTAGGAGGTTATTCCAAAAACAGATCAAGTTTCCAGTGGCGTAGTCCAGGATTGCATTCTTCTAAAAGTTAAACAGATAATCATTTTGCTGTAAACAGTTCTAAAATGCCAAATGTGATTCTGTCTGAAGCAAGGTTCAGAAATTGAATCTCTACAGACCTCTTGTTCTTTTGTTTCCTTTCAGTTTGTTACACAATCCTGTTTACTCTCTGAAAAATAGGCATGTTTAATAAGATATCACGCAGGGCCGTGCTTAGTTGTGTTGCAACTCTTTTATCTGTTCATCAGTGGGGTTTCCTGTAGATTCATCCTCGTTTGGCCCTGCGTGTGTTTTCAATTAGAAAGATCATATTAGCATGCTCATAGTCGTACAGTCCAGGCTGTTCTGTTTTGAATATTTAGCTCAGGATGTCACCCCTAGCTGAACCTTCAAAACATGAGCCCCACCACCAAGCCTGCTCCCAAGTCCCTTACACAATAACTCTGGCACAGCACTATTCCTGTCATTTACCACTGTTTACAGCAGTTCATCTTTTAATCTTACTGGACATTTAGGAAATGGCGTCAAAGTGCATGGGTTTAAGAACACATGTCAGTATGCCATACATGTTATTAGACTTTGAAGTCTTAAGTACTTACAGAACACTCTGATTCAAACGTCTTGAAGAACAACTGAGTAAGCCTTGGGCCTGGTCAGTATGACTACTTTGGACAGAGCAGTTTCACTGGCACCCTTGTAAACAGTACAACCATGATCCAGAGATTCAGAAATTCAGGTGTTCCTTTTAAAGTACATCGATTCAGTACTGGGCAGACAGATGGCAAATGACATTTAATAAAGAAACATGTAAGGTACTGCATTCAGGCAATAAAAATGTGCATTATAAATATTATATGAGAGATAGTAAAATTGAAGAAGGAATCTATGAAAAAGACCTAGGAGTTTATGTTGACTCAGAAATGTCTTCATCTAGACAATGTGGGGAAGCTACAAAAAAAGGCCAACAAGATGCTTGGATATATTGTGAAAAGTGTTGAATTTAAATCAAGGCAAATTATGTTAAAACTGTACAATGCATTAGTAAGACCTCATCTTGAATACTGCGTTCAGTTCTGGTCATCTCTCAACAATGTAATATGTTTGCCCTTTATTTCCTTTAAAACAAGTCAAACCTTTTGAAGCTAGGTGCATTGGCTCACATTTGAGCACCTCTGACTCATTTCAATGTCGATCTTTGTTCCTTCATGCGACCTCATCCAGTCGACTGGTAGTAAGTGTAGCATTGATATATCAGCATGGAGCATTCAATAAGTATTCTTCACTTCACTTCACTTCAAAAATCCCCCTTTACCATAATTTGTGCACTTTTCATATATATATATATATATATATATATATATATATATATATATATATATATATATATATATATATATATATATATATATATGTGTGTGTGTGTGTGTGTGTGTGTGTGTGTGTGTGTGTGTCTGTCCTGGGGGTAAATTTACTGCCATTAATGACGGTAATAAAACCATGATAGGTATAGCATCAATGTGGACACATTTTTAATTATGACATACTTTTGGTACTCAAATCTGAAAATAAAACACATATTATCAGTTTAATGTATTTAGATTATATTATATAAATATTATATTTATATTTTTTCCTGATTGTTGTGGTAGGGATTTTGTTAATGGGCCTGATTTAAATGTTGTTATCAGAACTACAGATAATAAACCCTTTACTTTTTGAGCCAACTTAATCCTGACTGTAAAAATATATTTTGGTATGTTTATAACGGATGTAGAATCCACCTTTTTTTATCCTTGAGCATGAAATGTAATCCTGTTATGTGAAAACATTAGCTTTTCATTGCGTGATTTCATAATTAGATGAATGCCTGAATGCAAGTATCCAAAAATAGCACCAGCAATGTCTGAGATTTGGATTTATGTAATGCATGCTCAATATTTAATTTATAACAAGCTTTTCACAGTAGAATACAATTATTTTATTCTGTGTTAACTGACCCAGCAGCACTTGAAGGTTAGTGTTTAACTGAATAAAGGTATCTAGTTATCCCTGAGGATGGTAATATCATGAAAAGGACCATTTTTCTTCTAACACATTTCAGATTACTTTGATATTTTTATTTCCACATAATGGTAGAGAAAAAGTTTTCTCTTCTAAACATTACAGTGTATCCAGATCATACAACAATGCTAGTCTTCAGATTGAATGGTGTGTTGTAGGCAGGGCCGTTTCTAGCCTTCTGGGGGCCCTAAGCAGGATTTGATCCCCCCCCCCCCCCCCCCTCACTGTAGCCCACTCCACTTGGCAGGATATCAAACCAACATAGGCTTAAGCCTACTGTCTTGAAACGTTTGTAGGAGCACACATGTGTACGAGCAAACATACAATGTGCAAATAAGATTTTTACTGAGGCAAAAAAAAAAAAAAAAAAAAAAAAAAGGTTGAACAAACCTCCTGCAGACCCTGTTCATGTTACAAAGGTAAAAGTTACCATCTAGCCTGGAGACTGTTCATGCAAACTGCAAATCAATATTAAGTCCCTTGGATGATGATGTTAATGTTAAAATTTGATGAGCCATATTATTTCAAAGATTAAAACTAATTGTCTCCCAGCAAAACCACAGCAACCTAAAATGACCACATTCACACTGTCAGAAATATGTGATTTTAAAAGGACAAAAATATAACATCAATATTAATAGGTAGATGGGTTCATACCTTTGTTGACTTGCATTTGGTTCACTGCTACTTAAGTTTCCTTACACTGCTGGGAGTGGTAACTGCTGCTGACTGGTAAGACTGGTGCTGACACTGACTCATGCATTGATCGAGTTTAGCACACAGTTTCTCACTCAATTATAATATTCTTTTGTCAATATAAACTGACGATAGAAAGTAGTACAGTACTTCAGGCGGAGGAAACCGGTCACCGAGGTCCTGGTACTGCCTAGCGCACAGGCCGGTTCGCTATAGATGCAAATACACAGCCACTGCTATAATAAAACGCTATGCTATAGCAGGCAGGGGGATACTTGGATGAGCCGACTGCTAAAGTTGAAGTGACGAGGAAAAAAAAACACAAAAAACACACAGCCAGCTATCTCGGTTTAGCTACACATCAAAATATTCGTCACAGCATTCTACATGAAAAAAAAAAAAAAAAAATTATCAAAACGTAATGCAGCTAAACATCACATTGCGCAAGGCAAAAACTACAATATAAATGATAAATTCACTTAACATTAATTCTTACCAAGATTTGGCTTCTTCAGAAAGAAATGTGTAATTGGTTGGTTTTTTCTCTGTTTCATGTTAGTGCTGCACTGTAAACCAGGGTACAGAGTAACTTGGGAAAATGACTAATGAGAAATGTCTTTGTGACGCGAATTTGACATACCCCAGTGTCTGTACAGCCCGACATCACAGTGATGTGAAGAAATTAAAAATATATCAATTTTACAATCTTAAAAAATAACATGGGTACATTTTATTATTATTTTGCTCTTCACAATTAAGAATTGAGACGATTTTTACCGAGGGCCTCGGCTGCCTCAATCGACGCTACCCGCCTGGGCACAGCCAGTATGCAAGCAAGCTGCAGCAATAAAAACAAAGCAAAATCAAATAGTACAATACCTTTCTCTTGTTGTTTTCCTTCTTCAGGTTTTCTCTTTTTACACTTCTTCGCGTCAGATTGGTACGTTCTTGATCTTTTTTCAGACATAATTTGGTGGCAATCCTCAAAGAAGCGCTTTACCAGAGGCTGAATTTTTCCCCCACATCCAAACGTTAGCAGGCAAACCAAACGCAATGCAGCCACAGGTGTCAGGTGTCTAGCGCATGCATGAATGATGCATGATTCCTTGATGGCCCTGGGCATGACTCACTCACAAACCCAATCTGTAAATTCTTTGAAAACTGATCATTTATGAAAATCAATTTAAAAGAAAATATATTTAATTATTTATTTATTTTGCTAGGGAGCCCCCTAGCGGCCGGGGGTTCTAAGCGGCCGCTTATGTCGCTTATGCCTAGATACGGCACTGGTTATAGGAACTGATGCAGGAGGGACTGTGATCTGGACAAACTGTGATCCTTAGAAAAGATGTAAATGTTGAGGGATGTGTTGCCCATGATGTGTGATTTAAAAAATATTAACATTGTCGGCAATATGTTTAAAAATATAATGCTGTAATACATACAACATGGGGCACAGCAAAGGTAACGCAATGTGTTTCTTGTAAACTGCAGGATGATCTATAACAATATCACTTCTTTTAATGTCATACTCTGCTTATTATAATAACATTGAAAGGGGAGTTAGCAGTACCTGTTTTTAAATTTTATATGCATTATGACTAAAAAGAATAAAGGAAGGTTAATTGAAACTGCTCAGCCATGCACACTATACACAGGGTGTGCATTATATTTTGATAATTACAGGACTTTGCTGGACAGTATTTAAATGTGCTGACATATAAAGTAGCACATTATAACATACAGAACACTGCAATGTGTATGTTCACAGATTTCTTATGCTTTTAATAGAAATTTAACATTTCTACCATGTAAAGACTGAAGACTTCATAGTCTGAAAATACATTTTGTTAATGCACTCTAAACAATGCTTTACATGGTACTACTGTAAACAAACTTATTTTGGCTTTTTAATTTCTTTTTTGCCACAGTATTGATGAACTGTGATATTAAAAAGGTAATTAAAAATAAATATTACACAGATATATGTAAATATATCATGGTAAGGGAGTATTGCTATTGCTTATTACTCCTTTAAAACATGAAATTGTAAAATTGAAACAAAAATTATTATTCACCTGATGGCATTAATGAATGAAGAAAATAATGCCTTGCACAACCTCAGCACTGCACAATTAAAATAAAATAAAATAAAATGTATTACTTATAACCTCTGCTTTAACATGTGGTGTTCTGTTGTAAATATATGTTAACTCATTTAGGGTTATTCAATAGACTTACACTATATGTTTTTAAATGGGTAAATAATATTCATTGCCAGCTAAGAAAGTTTGCCTTACACCTGCTAGAACCAACAGATAAAAGCAGGAACAGAAATACAGTTCCTTATCTGTACAGAAGATGAAGTGCAGGAGCTGATGTCCTCTGGCCCGTATTTACAGATAAGCATGTCTATTCTTAGCTTCTGAAGTATGATATGTCCACAAAAAAATGCAGACACACAAGATGTTTCTAGGGTGATAAATTATATTATTTGTTCATATTTCTCAATAAATTCCACTGCATGATTCTTATGCTTTCCCTTGGTTGCAAAATCAGCTAGATCACCAAAGAACAAAGTGAGATTTTCAATTGTTACTTTAGCCAAATATGAGTCTTGTATCAATATGGATCCCAAGTCTTCATGAGTTAGTTTCCGGATACTGTTTACTTTCACAGTGTCTTGATGGATGTTAATCTATTTAGTCAATAATATTGAATACTTAATCAATGCATCTAATTATATTTCCCTGTTTGCAGCTACAACAGTCATGGTCACTGCTTTCCCTTTGTTTTGGCATTGTTGTTGCAATTCCATGACTCCTGGAGCAGCTCTTGCTATGATGGCACCTACTTGATATTATTTCCAATGCTTTTCGCAGTTTATGGTAGACTGTTTATAATTGTGCTGCTTCCACAGCTTTATGGTGCTGCAGGGTTCATATGTCACATCACATGATCAACCTAATTTGTATCTCTAATTCAGGGTGAAGTCAAATTCAGTCGGTTAGACAGGTCCTATAAAGTGGTCAGGCAGTTTATATAGGGATTGCATGATAAATCAGTCAGTCAAGCAACAGACAGCTCTTTTTTTTTGTGTGCTACTATACATGTCACAGATGTTTAAATTACATCTAAAGGTGACTCTGGGATTGTGATATTATAATCGAGGCACTAGACAGTGCATTTGTGAAGCTGAATCTGCAATAGCTTAGCGTAATGCTGTTCTATGTATTTTACTGCAAACAGTACCTTGTGGTTTCCTCTAGAAATTGCAATGGAATTGTAATGAAAGGCAAAAGTAACTACAGTAGCTCATTATCACTTTTAGGTAATATGTATTTTATGCAAACAGAAAAAGAGAACTCTATTACATTTTTTACATTTTCCCCTACTTACCACAAGTTAACTTTTTTTTAGCACAAATGCTTAACTGAAAACTGAAAACGATATATGTAATATATATATATATATATATATATATATATATATATATATATATATATATATATATATATATATATATATACTATAATTGCTGAAACATGTAAAATTACTCTAAAGTAGAACATAAACTTCACGCACTCTGGTTCTTTTTTTATCTGAATTCTTAAGCAATGTTCTTTATTATCGATTGCAGTTAACTCTGGAAGCAAACCTATTTGAGCTATTCTTGCCATGTCACACTTTGCCAGTGCTATAATAACCTATATTTATCTTTGAAAATGCAATGGTGTAGGAGCTGCCTTTAATGTGGCAGCTAAGTCAGAAGAATGTTTATTTTCCGTTGGATTAGGGTCGTTAAAATGACATGCTCGGTTCAATCAAGGCTTTTGGAAAACACATTTACTAAATGATGGTGGATTCTTTTTTTTGTGCTTTTTAGAATGATAATAAGACTATTGTTTTCTGCTCCCCTTTAATCTTGCCTACCCATGTGTAATTTTTTAAATGTAACCTAATGCAAGCCATATGATTCTCCGGAGTTCAGGAAAGGTCAGCTGTTTGTTTATAATGGGGGGAGATTACACAGGGTGGGACAGAGCAGAAGCCGGTGCTTGTTAACCATTCTCTTTATTTTTGTCTTTCCTGCTGCTCCAATTGTTCCTTTTTACTTCAGTTAACCTTAAATTTCAAAGTCTTTATGAGGCAATATTCTAAATTGAGGAGATGAAATAATGAATTTGATTCGATACTGAACAATTCTGTTGAACAGAATCCAACCTTCAAACAGGAATGCATTTGTTTAAAAAGCTAAAAATAAAGACCTTAATTCAGAATAAGTAGCATTGACCAGGTTTGTGAGCTGCAGACAGTGGATGCTGGGATACACAGCAGAACTGTAATTGTCAGTACAGTAGGATTACACTCTAGCTTTTTAAAAATATTTTCTATATTTATTTATTTATTTATTCATTGTTTTATATATTTACAGGAAAGCTTTTAAAGCAACGTTTTAGTTGGCTAAGTATTATGTCACAATCACATCGCTGGTCATTTCAATATCCTTTTTTTATTTAAAAACTGGCAGAATAACATGCCCAAATTCTTGCTTTTTAGACATGCTTTTAACACTAGAACTACCGGGCGTACATACATACCTAGAACTACCACAGTGGTCTTTTTTACATTCTATTAAAATGTGTATAAAACTATTGCAGCGTCGCTACGAAACTGGAAACTGTTCTGTGTTAAATGTAGTCAAAACAGTGTGTTTATTTTAACATACCAAACATAGTGCTTAACCTTAATTCCGATTTCCTCACTTGTATTTTCCCATAATGTCTTTGTAAATCAGACATTTTGATGTTATTGTTTGTTTTCCTTCAGGATATTGTCTGTGATACGGTTTTTGCAGCCTGCTTGTTACACGTGAGGGAAAAATGTTACAACACAAGCACTGACACGAAACTGTGGTGTTGGAAGGGGACCCATGATTGCAAATGCTGGGCTATAAAACAGAGTGGTTTTAGCAGCTCAGAGATAACTTTTGAAATGCAGCGAGAGCTTACGACACTGTGAAGCAATAGAGAATAGTGTCCAAGATCTGTTTGTTTGACTGTTTTATACAAGTGTTTTCTGTTTACCCGTTTATTTTGTGCCTGAATTCGACTCTGTTAGCTATTCAACAGTAATTTCCATCTCCAGTCTTGCAATAGCTGATTTGGTACACTATTATTCAATAACTTTTTTTTCAATATAATCACGCCTAAGACTTGCTGTGCAGTCCTGCGTTGTATTGGTCTATTAGTTCAGCAGCACTAAGCCAAACCAACTGTTTTTACTATGACAGTCAAAATGACAGCTGCGGTATAACATATTATATCTTCATAAGTTTCCGCAACCCTGGGTCTACTGATGGTTTGAGTTGTTTAAAATATATATATTTGGGAAAAGTCAAAGAAGCAAAGATGCCTAGCTGCCAAATCAGTGGAGAAAAATGCATTTAAAAAATGTGATGCACCAAAAACACCGCTCTGGTAGTTCTAGTGTTAATCAGGTAGCTTTTAGAAATCCCAATTAACAAAAGAAAACCAAAAAAGTCAAATAAAAAAAGCACCTCAAAAATAGCAACATAATATGATGCGTAGACCAAAAAAATATAGTGAAAAAATGAAAAAGGTCCACATTCAATATTTTTGCATTAAAAATAATTCATTTAATTTCTAAAACATATTGTGAAAATTTAACACAAAGAAAAACAGGAATGTTTTGCCCGTAGGCTTCATCAGTGTTTTCAATTGACAAAAGGCAGCAATCTATTTAAGCATCCATTAGCAATCATAATCTATTTGCTCAATTTGGAAAAACTAATCAAAAGATATAATTGACACATGTTAATACATCATACAATTTTCATTATAACAAATGGAGATTTAGCAGAAAAAAGGTTCAATATACTTAACACCCATTGTCACTTAATGATTATAACATTACAAGCAACTCTCTAGAAGAATCCATAACATCTGAAATATCTAAATACAGCATAATTATGCAAGTATTATTACAGCCATTAAAGAGTTCCAATAGAACATCAATTAATCAGCTGATCAAAATAATTACCGTTTGTAACTAAAGAAACGGGGACAACTCAAAGTCTTTATTGAGTCCCTTAGGCATTAAAGTATTTGATTTAAAAATCCAAAAAGTTTCACATTTGAGTAGTTTGACTGCGACATTCCCTCCCCTTCTACCATGGGTAACAGCTTCAATACCTATGCTTTTCAAAGAATTTACATTGTGTGAACAATCTTTAAAATGTCTCTGGCCATCGGGGATGTGGGATCATTATGTCTTATTGCACTTTTATGTTCACCAAGTCTAACTTTTAGAGGTCTAAGTGTTTTACCACATATCTATGGACACAAGGACACAACAGTAAATAAACAACATTTAATGTATTACAAGTAATCCTTTGTTTGATCCGAAAACGTTTACCAGTAAAAGGGTGTACAAAACTGGCTGTTTTACAAAGTATTGCAGTACCATGAACACAACCATGACACGGATAACAACCTGGGAGAGGAGTAAAGAAGGGTTGAGATGGAAAAAAGTGGTCAGATTTAACCAAGAGATCTCTGATATTATGGCCCCTTTTAAAATAAATCCACCATGGCTGACAGTCAAAAAGAAGAAAGAAACAGGTTTTAAAGATATAGCTTCAACGTGGTTATTGGGGTTTACCATTAATGAAAGAACATATGAACAGAGGAACCTGTTCATTTAGAAACAAAGGGACTTGGTTGAGTGATTCTGCCTCAACAAAATGATTAGGTAACTGTGACAGAGAAAGAATGAAATATAAATCTCCCTCCCGACCTGTGAGGGTGCTGTGTAAAGGCAACAGAGTCCCTGGACTGTTGGCCTGTGAGGGTGCTGTGTAAAGGCAACAGAGTGCCCTGGACTGTGTGGCCTGACAATTCATACCCAGGGTTTGGTGGAAGTCAGCCATCTAGAAAGGGGGCAGAGCTATGGTACACCAAGTCATCGACCTGGAAGGGAAGTGATGTGGCAACCGCAGATTGAAGAAATGGTTGCACTAACCAAGGGTGTGTGACTGACGGTATAAAAGGGGATGTAGCGAGGTGATCTGTTCCTTTGTATTTTATTTTTTTGTTGTGTCTAAAAATCTACTTGTTTTTTATTATTCCACGGCTAATACCATCCGGAGCTGTCACTATAAGCCAGCACTAAACCCGAACAACACTGCACCATTGTACGATGGCAATTCCTCCTCCCTCTCTGGTGGGATAAATTGTATTTCACCACAAGCACTATAACACTCACTTTGAACTTGTGAACATGTGTGTTTGTGTGTGCTTTACTGTGATTATTATTTACAAACTCTGTATTATTCTTTCGGGACTGTAACCCGTTGTTTTGGAACAGTGCTATGCACATTGCTGGATATTGCCTGGGACAGGTTGGCTTCATTCTTGTCTGTGGTGACGGCAGCTGCCTCACTCCTGGTCTGGCTTCTCAGGAGCAATTCCTCACCCCTAACTCTTGGGCTCTGGGGAGGACGAAACTCCTCCCAGTAATGTTGTTGAAGCTGGGACACCCTGTGATCCTTCAAGAAGCTGCTTGATGAGATTCTGGGATCAATAAGCTACTAACAACCAAACGAGCAAGATGGGCCGAATGGCCTCCTCTCGTTTGTAAACTTTCTTATGTTCACTTTAAGTCCAGTTTGCACTGGCAACTGGGCAAGATGGCCATGGGATTATACCAAAATAAAACCTGTTTGTTTTTTTTTTTTTTTTTTCTAAAATAAAACCCATTTGTATCGTGAACGTTGTTGTCTGTCTTCTGTTTCATAATCACATCACCACTACACCTGCACACTGCAAACCACTTTGCCACAGTCAAAAAACCCACAAAACAAATCTATTCCATCCCCTTAAATGAGAAGATGACTACTTTTCTTTGTGTGAAGAAGCATCTCCTTCCCTAATACCATCTGGACCAATTTAACATAAGTCTCCCCACAGTGCCTGCAGAGCTAAAAAATATTAATAGTGCTGTCTATTTTATTTTTTTGTTGTGTCTAAAAATCTCTATCTTCCAGTTAACTTCCAACTGTGTCCTCCTGTTCTGGTTTCTCTACTGTGCTTAAAGTATTGCTTAGGGTTAACTATGAAGATTACTGTGCTTAAAGTATTGCTTAGGGTTAACTATGAAACTCATAAAAGGATTTGATAACCATGTCCTCACCTAATTCTTCTTTATTCTAGGCTAAATAGGCTAAGTTCTTTCAGCCTATCTTTATAGTGCACTCCTTTAAGCCCTAGGATTAGTGTGGTAACTCTTTGTTGGAATCTCTTCAGGGCCAGAAGGTCTCTTTGGTACTACAGTGATCAGAATTGCACAGAAAAGGAAGCAAGAGATGTCACCATGTTTCTAAAATAGAACCTGCAAGCTTATCATTGTGTACAATCGCCTGATAAGTGAATTATCAGCCACGATATTTTCAGAAGTTTTCCTTAGAGAGTTTTGGCCACCCACTAATGTAAAACTGCTTTGACTATATTTAAATAGGGCTAAGATAAGGTAATGAAGATAAGGCATTGGAAATAAGATAACATACATTACTTTCAGTGTGTGCTTTTCTAAAGGAACAAGTTTTGCTACAGCTTTCCTGAACACCATTACACAAATATTGGCGAACACAGATGTGAAACTGCGTCTTGTGCAAGCAGGCAGTTTATTCCAAGTGTTTGAGTTGCCATTGCTGGTACTGTTGTGGTTTGCTAATGGCTCTGCTAAGGTTTCCTCAAGTTAATACTCTGCTATTATAATGGTATGTCACAGGCAACTTTATTTTATGCTTATGCATCAATCAACTCGTCAGTGAATATGTATATTTCATGTAAATGAACTCATCCACTGCATGCACCACGAGCCTGCTAAAGAAATAAACTTACTGATTTACCTTTATTTACTCTGACTAGCACACTAGGAAGTTCTTTTTTTTTTAAAGAGAAATGGCTAATATTGTGCTGTGATCTGGAAGAAGTACTGTGCTGGGCTGTCCTGTACCCTTGAGTTAGTCCAGGACTAAAAGCATGTAGATTATTTAATACCTATGGACCAAAACAGATAAGTCATTATCCCAAATTATGCCTGCAGAGCTAAAAAATATTAATAGTGGAGGGAAAATATAAAAAAATCTTAGCTACTGGTTAATGTGCCATTGGTACTGCAATGCAGTCAATGCACAAAAAACTGTTTAATGACAGTATGCGCTTAGTAAATTTTAACATGAATTTTCCATGTCAGGATTTGCAATTAAGTCTAATGAACTGCCTGAGATCTAGATGCCTGTGAAAATAAATTAGATCTGTGAAAATCATAACTGTTTGTAACATCTGTGATGACATAACGCTCCTAAATGTGAACTGTGACAGCTTAATTACCCATCTAAATAAGGCATACATTATTACAATCTGCCTTGAAGCTAATGTGCTTATGGTTCTGTAAACGCCATCCATATCTGTAATCCCTTACATTACCAGACCAAAAGTCAAGGGTTTCTTACCTACAAATGAAGACAGGTAGTGAAGCATATTAGTGTTGCACTGTGCATAGATACCCATAGGTGAAGTATTATACTCTGAAGTCTGTGCAACACTGATATGCTTCCCTGCCTAACAGATCATTATTTACCATGCTTAGTTAGTAGGCATGACAAGTAATGCTCTAACCAGAAATAGGGAATTATACAGAATAAACATTATAGGTAAGAAATTAAATCTTGTCTTTTGAGTCATATGTGGCTCTTTTGAAGTATTCCATTTAAGGCTTTTAATGGGGTTGAAAAGATAACAAGAACAATCTGTAGTTTTATGTAGACCCAGATACAGTAGAAATGCTGTACATTGCTGTGTTTTAAACGTGCAACCTGTTTAATGAGCAGATAATTACTTATTTTCATTAGTGATATTTTGTTTGTATGGCTGTATAAGAATTGCCTAGTAATCGGTATGGCCCATTTAGTCAAAAAGGTTGGTGTCTTGAGCCAGTCAATAGACTCCAGAGCTGCAGTGTTCAGCTTGGATAGACCTCCAGTGAGTTAGCATGGAAAGAGTACCCCTCCAGCATGTGTGCGGCATGCTCCAGCACATCACATTTGATAAAGGACTTTCTCTGAGGCCCCAGATGTAGCTGGTCTTGGCACAACTGACCATTCCACTTCAAACCTGTTAAGCTTGCACCAGAGATGGCGAGGGAGCCCAAGGCCAGGTAACAGCTTGTCTGGTCTGTTTATAATAGAGAAGTTTTTAGCAGTGGCAGACACTTTCTCCCATCTTGTCTGCCATAGTAAGCCCTGAGCAGGATGAAAAAAGTGCAGCATAGTCCAAACATATTTCCTACAACTTATTGGCTGCATTTTGGCACCAGTTATGCAAAGGAGTGATCTTGGCTAGAACTGGTATCCATGTTATTTTTGTCAGCTTCAGGGTGCCTGTAATTATCCTCATAGTTTGATACAGCTGTTTATCAACTTGTCTTGTGTAGGCAGTATTCGCCAGCTGAACAGCAGAAGTCAAGGCCCTCATTTGCTCTACAGGTTGACCCCACCAATTTATCTCTTGAGGCAACGCAGATATCGTCAGCATACATGGACTTCCTGTGTCAAAAGGAAGTTGGTGCCAGCACCAAGCCTTGAGGGAGTCTGTTCTTCTGGAATCTCCAGCTGCTAGTTTTGTGGCTAAGAACCATTTGAAAGCGCCTCCCTTTTATCATGCGCTCAGTAGACATCCCACCTAGGTAAAATTCGTGACATGTTGAACAGCAGGCCAGTACGTCAGATGGTATCATGAGCCGCTTTTAGGTCTATAAAGTTTTCTTCTCTTGAAAACCAGGTTCTTCAGTTTGGGCAAAAACCTGCCTGATAATTGCTCAGAAGCTGTTCAACCGATCTTTGCAAGATCATCCTCTCCAGCAGCTTATAGCTACAACAAGCTAGGATAATAGCTGGCCACCAAAGATGGGCCTTTACCCGGCTTTGTATAACCACTACCCTGGATTTTTACCACATCTTAGGCAGCATCTACTCCTGTATAACACAAGACATGAAGATACCAGTATTGGCTTCCTCTGACACGTTGGTCAAGCCATATGTTTTCCCAGTTAACATCGATGTTAATGTCTTTTCTGTTTTTTTCCCAGGAGAATAGTTAAAAGATTTCATCTTGTTTATGATGCAGAGGTTTATTTTTTATCGACTCCTCAATAGCTTTATCTGTATGCACTTTACCTATGTTGGGAAACTATGTGTCAATGTTATCTGTGGAGACTTTCTGTTGCTGTGTATTTGGAAGATTCTATGCTACACGAGCTTCCTGATGAGAATCTATGCCTTCCTATCAGACCCTGACATGCCCCTACACAAAGCTGCTTCTTCCAAACATGGTCTATAGGAGGCATTCAGACTGTCACTGTTGCCTTGATCATTTTTCATCAGAAGATTGTATATATGTTTTTTGGCAGCCACGTGGAATGGACTTGGAAGCTGCTTTGAAAATTGCTTTGGTAAACTTGGAGGCTTTGTTTATTGGCTTGTTGTGCTGGATGCAAGCTGTATATTTGTGAGTAAACTAGTGTAGGTGTCCCAGTCTGCTTTTCTATAGTTTTAACATAACCTTGAGCTAGTGGTCACTATAGGTAAGATGTTGATTTTCTGAGCAGGATGGAAAAAGTGCAGCATAGTCCAGACATGCTTCCTACAATTTATTGGCTGCATTTTGATGACGGATATGCAGAAGATGGATTTTGGCTAGCACTGGTAACCATGTTAGTTTTGTCAGCTTCAGGGTACCTGTAATTATCCTCATAGTTTGACTCAGCTCTTTATCCACTTGTCTTGTGTGGGCAGTATTATTCTTGGCTACTTTAGTTAGAGGGTGTTGATAATTAAGCATGCAATCTAGGGTAACTCCCAGGTTTTGGATCATGTGCTAGCCTCTGACCACTTAGGAAGCTGGTATCATAACAACTATAGGTACGGTAATCCCTACTTCAATGAGGATGGGACTATGCTGGCTGTGAGGGAAGTTTTCCAGGACCCTGCAAGGCTGCAAGTGGCTGGTAGAGAGTAGTTACCTGCAGAGGTGACCCAGCAGAGGAGTAGCCTCAGTTCCAGCGAGCAGAGTGAAAAGTTACAGGTTGCTTAGGCTCATGGAAGAGATGTAGCTCGTTGAGGGAGGCTCAGTTAACAAAGTCAATCCCACTATGATCAGATTTTCTGTAGGCTCAGATGATATGGTGACTATCAAAGTTTCCAATGTAGGTGGTAGGATGCTGGAGCAATGGAAGAGCTGGAACAGGCCATGGCTGATTGCAGACATTAGCCTACTGATCTATCCTTATGGTGTCACAGTAGCTAGATTTGATGGACGTTTTTCCACATAAGCTAAGCTGGATTTTACATATATTACAGTTACAAATTGTTACGCAGGCCCAGTTTACATTTTACACAGATATTTATCTTTTTGGTTTGGTCAGGATGCAGCTCAAAATAGTCTTTAAAGAATATTTCCAGCAAACTTTCCAGCAAACTAAGCCACTTGTTCACTCCTCTAATGCAATTTTCCAGAAAGATGTATGAAAAAACTTGCATTGTTGAAGCATTTCTGATTTCCACATTAAGCATTAGCTGCTGTCCTTTATAGTAACATGCTACATATAACGTGTTACTGTTAATAAGCCAACAACAAAATACACCACATAATTGTTGGCTTATTAATGTGTTGGGGAGTAAGTAACACATTATATGCAGCATGTTACTGTAAAGGACAGCGGCTAATGCCTAACATGACCAATGGAAGACAAAGGCTGACCCTGCAGATGTCTGCTAGAGCACATCGAGTGCCCGGCCGATAGGGGACCTGCAGCACTGGGAGGTGACGATTCAGCTTCCTGTCTGGCAGGATAACATATGTATCTGTATCTCAGCAGATAACATATTTGTTACATTACATATACCCCCAGAAGCTTTTCAACCATTTAAGTTCAGATATGACCCTTACAAATGTGTGTAGCATTTTGATTAAAGTACAGAAAAACTACCATTGCTACCCAAAAAAATTATAGAGGCATCAATTTGACGGTGGTCTTTGCTTACATTAAGCTTCTGTTTCCCAGGTTTTTAGTTTTATTTTTACAAATAAGGGAGGTCTAGGTCTAAATGGGAGACATTAGAAAAGGAATTACCCCCCCCCCCCCCATCCCTCTCACTTAATATGAGACAGGATCCCCTACAGACTTTACAATGCTATTAACTGCTAGGAAGTGCCAGAAACATAAGTTTACCCTTTTAAAACTGGTAGCAACTCACCCACCACAGTCAGAGGGCTGTCACACACAGATTGATTTGCTACAAAATTCAGCTTGTACTGTATACAATGCTTTAATGTATTTCTATATTAACTAATTTCTACTGCATTGTATTCTATCTTTTAATGATTTCTTTAACCCTTAGCGGTCCATTTATTCAGAGCTCGTCAGGCGCGTTAGGTCTAATTTATTTTCACATGCGCTGTATAAAATATATATTTTTTCAGAGTAAAACAGGTTAAAAGGCACTGAATCGCAAAAGGACACTCAGTACTGTATCTCCAGCCAAGCCCCACTACTTGTTTGCAGTACTTTTCACATACCTCTTTATAGATGTGCATACTGATAAATCCTGTCCTGATCACTCAGTTTTATCACCAAACTCCTCAATAATGCGATACAAGTCATTATTTTATTACTATAACATCTCATAAAGCTCTGCAAATGTCTGTGATATTCTTTAAGCACTGGATGGAGAAGCAGCTATCTTCTTTGTTTATCTCCGTCATGCATGGGGCTACAGATGCTTCCCCTTTTTTTTCAGCTTCATTCATCTCCTATCGGTCTCATTCGGCCATTGAAAGGTTTTCTCTGCTTTTTCCAGAGAAAAAACGAATAAAGACCTATGCTTTACGTCTTTTTTTGATGTCAGACACGACTTGTTTCTGTGTGGGCTATTTTAAAAGTAAATTTTCTCTGATGAGCAAAAACTGGCTTCAGGGAATGAGATGGATTAAAAATCATATATAACAGAATACCACCGCCTAGCTTAATACATTTAAGTAGTTGTTATCTACAGTTGTTTATTTTGTGAGAAAGTGATTTCCTATTCAGTCATTGGTTTTGGCTCATTGGTTGAAATAACTGCCGGCTAACGATGTCATAACCACATTTGACTGACAGGTGACTTTACCAAAGTTGTAAACAATGAGAGATGTGTAGCAAAAGTAAGAATGACCAGGAATTTAGTTACTGTCTTAAAAAGGAAAAAAAAAGTTTAGATAAAATCCATGTGCTTTTATTCAATAAGCTTGGCGGTGGCATTCTGAAATGATTTTTATCCATAGTAGCTCATACTAGTACACAGCCTTGCTTTGTTTACATTAGAAACCCTGCCTGATATGTAAGGAAGCAGCGTAACAGGATAATGACGACAATTAACTTTATGAAACAGTTTACAAAGGTGAATCACTTTGACAGTCATAGTCACTTTAGGTTGTATACAATAAATACATTTACTTTTAGACCTTAAATGATTTAATAATGCCAAGGGGTTAATGTAAACTGAACAGCTGTTTATGTGTAGGAAGACATTTTTTAAATGTGTTTTGGGGTTATATTTTGGACTGAATTGTGTAGGCTGCTTGCAATGTGTTTTGCTGTTAAAGTGAATTCCAAGACTCTAAAGTAATAATAGTTTAAAAGAGCATTTGCCATAGAATAATGACCTCTTGACAAGGAACCTGATCTATGAGACAATCCGTGAGGTTTAGAATTAAGCAATAGGACCTGAAGAAGAGAGCTTTGCGGTGTAGTAAGTCCGGTCTTGTGCAGTTCAATGTCAAGTCAAAGGAAATCCAGGAATAATCCCCACCTGAGAGGAAACCACTTGCCCAGGTCACCGGGTGAATTAGCAATTAGCAACTGGACAGCTCCACCGCAAGCTGTGTGGTGGGGATTTCCCCCTTTTTTGAGACACTTGCCTGTTGAATAGCATTGCATTTGCAGTTCAATGGGTATTTTTGTGAGTTATATTTTAAGATTTAATTGTAGTTGTCTAGAGAAAAAACACAGTTATACTTGTTCAAATGTATTATTGTATCTTAACAAAAGCGATATTGAAGGTTCCCAATTAGATGTAAAAAAAATTGAATTAACCCTTTGTGGTCCATTTAGTAAGCACCTATCAGGTGCGTCAGGTCCGGTTTATTTTACACACAATGTTAAAAGTAATTTTATTCATAGTAAAACAGGTTTAAAAGGCACTGCATATCAACAGGACACTCAGTACTGCATCTCCAGCCCTGCCCCCCTCCTTGTTCACTGTATTTATCACATACCTCTTCATAGTAGTGCATACTGATAAATCATCTCATGATCACTTGTTTTATCACCAAACTCCTCAATAATGCTATCCAAGTCATTATTTTATTACTATAATATCTCAGAAAGCTTGGCAAATGTTTGCAATATTCATTGAGCGCTGGATTTGGAAGCAGCTGTCTTCCAAATCGGCTGTTTATGTCCGTGTTATGTCTGTGGTGATGGGACTATGCGTATTGCTCAGATCCGCCTCCTTTATTTTCGGATTGTCTCAGTCTCATTCAGGACGACATTGAAAGCTTTTCTCTGCTTTGTCCAGAGAAAAAACAATTAGAGAACTGTGCTTGACGTTTTTTTTGATGATGTCAGACAGGGTCCAACATCAGAGCGGAAAGTCAAAAGTTACAAAAATTCAATTAAAATGTTTGACCATTATCAGAACTGGCATTCAAAGTATATGAAAAAATGTTTAATGATTTGTAAAGTACATTATATATATATATATATATATATATATATATATATATATATATATATATATATATAGTCCGTCCCGCTCCAGGAACTGGCTACACTACGTAACCCTTGCTAAACATTACATGGGATCACTATCCCCTAAACGAACCTACTGATGAGCTGGTATTCATACGATGACTCCTGCTGCTTCAAAAGGCCTTGGCTGGGCATTGCCTTCTCAAGCACCATTTGCAGTTTTAGAGTTGCGTAGCTGCCGTTCCTGCAGAGCGGACTCTTTCCACCCAAGTATACACAGCTCCCCTCTGGCATGGTGTTGCAATCGCCTCGAGCCATCTCCCGCAAATGTTTTTAAACTGAAGGACACTCAGTCAAGACCTGCCTACCTGCTGATTGAAGACCAGCAAAGCCAATCACTTGCTGCCCTTCCCCTCAACCAATCCTAGCAGGCAGCAAGTCTCAATTGACCGCCCGTCTGTAGACAATAGTTCAATCACACAAATCAAGTCCAAAACGATACACAATAAACCCATTCCCACATATAAATTATACCAACACTAATTTCCCATTGTGCAGGGTAATTGCCCTGCCACAGCACGGCTTAGCAGTTTTGAAGAATTTAATTCGGAGAGAGTTGGCCGAAGTATGTTGTCTTCAATTGTTGTTTCCAGCAATTAACAGTTTAGTAGTTTAATACCAGGTTACAACTACCAAAACTGTTACCTCAGAACTGCTATTAACCCATTGCAGTCCATTTATTCAGTGCATCAGGTTTATTTTCACACGTGCTGGTTAAAATAGATATTTCTTCAGAGTAAAACAGGTTTAAAAGGCATTGAATCGCAATAGAATACTCAGTGCTGTATCTACAGCCAAGCCCCTCCCCTTGTTATCTGTATTTTTCACATACCTCTTTATAGACGTGCATACTGATAAATCCTCTCCTGATCACTCGTTTTATCACCAAGCTCCTCAATAATGCGATCCAAGTCATTATTGTATTACTATAACATCTCAAAAAGCTCTGCAAATGTCTGTGATATTCTTTGAGTGCTGGATGTAGAAGCAGCTACCTCCTTTGCTATGTCCGTGTTATCGCTCTAATGCATGGGGCTGTAAGATGCACCCTTTTTCAGTTTCATTCGGCTCCTATCAGTCTCACTTGGCCATTGAAAGGTTTTCTCTGCAATTTTTCCAGAGAAAAAATGACTAGAGACCTGTGCTTTATGTCTTTTCGATGATGTCAGACAGGGTCCCATATCAGACTGGAAAGGGAAAATTGAAATGTCGGACCTAGTCTGACATAGGACCGCAAAGGGTTAAACACAACTAGCACAAGTTTCAATAAACCAGGTCATTGGTTTAGTTGTAGGAAAGTTCATTTTTTCTTGGAATGTTTCCATTAAAGTTGCTTTCAATTGTTTTCAAATACAGCGTTTTAGTGATCTTCAGCAATCTTCTAAGCATACAACATGGTGATCCTGAGGAGTCAATTCCGGTCTCTAGAGCATTTTCTTAGAGCAAAAATGCAGAATAGCACCCCTCTCTTGTCAAAACAATAGGTTATATTCAAAGACAAAAAATAGGACATAACTAGTTGATAGCCAATCGCATAAGTAACAATCAATATCCCATAAACAGCCACAGTTTTGTTTAAATGTTACCATGTTATTTTCACTGTATTACAGGGTGTGTTTTCTCAAGTTCTCATGGCTTGCTTATTACCATATTCTTAAATGATTGGTTAGTTTTAAACAAAGGCAAGCCCAGTAACTCAAAGACAGGATGACCTTTTAAAATAAAAATAAAATAAAATAAAAAAAACTTTCAAAAGGAACATAACCCTCGCCAGATATTGTATTATTTATTGAGAATGTTAGTTATGTTTTCCTGAAGAAATGTTTTATCTTCACAAACTAAATATGTGGCAATGCACTCTAGTCTTTAAACAATTGTCTTTAACACTTTTATTGAAGTTACGTTGCTTGACTTGTCGGTGAATATAAAAGAGTAAACATCTCATATTTTAAGTTCTTGAACATTTAAAATGTATGAGTTTACAAGAATATTCTTGATTTTAATACATTTAAAATCTCTGTATTCCTGGTTCAATAGTAACCCTTGTTCACTAACACATGTTCCAACTGGTTTCTTAGAACAAATGAATAACAAGGTTTAGCACTTAAGAACTTAATTAATGTTCTGTCTGGCTCCACGAAGTCTATCCACATACAACCATCTGTATTTATTACAAATCATTATCCCCCTTCTTCCCGGAAAGGTGTTATCTCCAGAATGTCTTTTAGAAGTCTTTGAAGTAGAATCTCTGGTCACCCAGATAGTCTGCAAATAATTAGTTTCATGTCCGGTTAGATAACAGACTTTTCAATCAGTTTGGTTGGAATAAAACATATTCTAACGTTATAGTCCTACTAGGAGGGACCTTTATATTTAAACATATTATAAAAAAAAATAAAATAAAATCTCACACATATTTATCATAAAACATCCATTTGTATATTTTATTAACTCTTTGCGGTCCTATGTTGGACCAGGTCCAGCATTACCATGTTCCCTTTCCATCGAAAAGATGTAAAGCACAGGTCTCTAGTCGTTTGTTCTCCAGAAAAAGCTAAGAAAACCTTTCAATAGCCAAGTGAGACCGATACGACTGTATCTAATAGCCCCATGCACCACAGAGATAACACTGACATAATTAAGGGAGATAGCTGCTTCTTCATCCAGCGCTCAAAGAATATCACAGACATTTGCAGAGATGTTATAATAATTAAACCTGATGATCTCAGAGAAGCACTGAATAAATGGACCGCTAAGGGTTAATCATGTATTTGATTATAATCTTCTATGGTAAAATTTTTACTTCTATGTCAAAATGTTCATATTTGTATGAGTTTTTATATTTTCATATTTTGATACATCTTAGCTAAGCAAGACTCTGCAATGTTCCTGTCTCTCAAAAAAAATAGACATTTTCAGTCTCTCGTATCTTGGCATCTGGGCAGAGAGACAAAGTTAGCAGGTGTCTAATCAAGATGTGTGGCGGAGTGGAGACACATTGTGAAAACAGAACACCACAAACAAAGAAGTAGTTTGACAGATTCGGTTAAGTTTTGGCAGTTTTTGGTTTTAAAATGGAATTTTCTCCAGTCATGTAACACATATGAGGCTGCACTGCGTTCATGTACTTTTCTGTCCATATGTATTAAATATTCTCACAAAGCATGAAATGCAGGAATGCAGAAATAAAGGAGATATATTACATTATACCTAAAAGCCCCGAGAGCAGTCACATTGACGGCCACACAGAAAACAATTGTATTTTGATTATACAGAATGGTATTCTACTTTATTATTTTTATTTCCCAGTCCGCAAAGCGTTTAGCTGTAATCATGTTAGTCTCTACTATCTGCCTGAGTGAATGACTGACTATTGTTTTTAATCAGCCTTTTGAAGGCTGGCGCCTGCTTGGCAGCTGCTCTGCTTTGGTCAGTCAATTAGCATCGGGACTAGTGAAAATAAATGCCAGAGACCATGGAGTTTTACTACGCAACAAAATATGGGGTTGATGTTTTGGATCAGTTGGCACAGAAGTATTCTGTGAAAGCTGGCTCTCGACGGTGGTCTGTTCAGGCATTTTCAATGTATTGGACCTAGCAGCCATCAACTCCTGAGTACTATACAAAGAATGCACAGAGAAGAATTTACAAAGGAGAGAATAGATTTTACAGTTAGCACAAGAACTTCACAAGAAGCATTTGGAAGAGAGGGAGACTGCCAAGCGTGTACCCACAGCTGAAGCTGGCAACCCCATTGAGAGCCACAAAAAACGTTAATGCCAGGTTGGTATGTGTAATAAAACTTCGGACAGCTGTGCCCTGTACAGAAAGGTGGCATGGAGAAGCTCATTATCTGTGTTAATTCTGAACAGCCTTAGACTCAAGATAAAGAATACCCTTTTGTTGCAAAAAAGAAAAATAAACTATTCATTTATTTATTTTTATATAACTGTAGCTGTGCGCTTCTGTAAAATGCTTTTTTTTTATGTTGTCATAGTTCACACATCAACAATAAGCTGGTCCCTACACAAAGCTGGCCTGGATGGACGGGTGGCAAGAAAGAAGCCATTACTCAAAAAACCTCATCTTAAAGCATGTAAGGAGTTTGCGAAAAAGCATGTAGATGATACAGCAGACATGTGGAAAAAGGTTTTGTGGTCAGACGAGACAGATATTTAACTTTTTGGTCTAAATTCCAAGCATTATGTCTGGTGAAGCCCAACACTGCACATCACCCCGTCAGCACCATCCCAGCTGTCAATTATGGTGGTGGCAGCATCATGTTATGGGGATGCTTCTCTTAAGCAGGGACTGGGAAGCTTGTCAGGATAGATTAAGTCTGTAAAATGCTTAACACTAGAAGCCCCGCGGCTGGTTTTAAAAGTACAGGCGAATCCTTAAGGAAAACCTGTTTGAGTTAGCCAAGACTCTGAAACTGGAAAAGAAATTCACATATCAGAGGGACAATGACCCAAAGCATAAAGCCACACTGGAGTAGTTGAACAAAGAGATTTAGTGTTCTTGAGTGGCCCAGTCAAAGTCCTGACTTGAATCCAATTGAGAATTTATGGCAAGACTTGAAAATCCCCAACAAACTTATCAAAACTGGAGAAATTTTCCTATGAAGAATCGACAAAAATTTCGCCATCCTGTAGAAACCTATCCAAAAAGACTTTTAAATGTGCTTCTACCTAGTACTGACTTAACCCTTAGTGGTCCATTTGTTCAGTGCTTGTCAGACACGTCACGTCCAATTTATTTTCATGCGCTCTGTTTAAAATATATATATTTTATATATATATAGTAAAACAGGTTTAAAAGGCATTGAATTGCAAAAGGACACACAGTACTGTATCTCCAGCCAAGCCCCACCCCTTGTTCTCTGTATTTTTCACACACCTCTTTACAGATGTACATATTGATAAATCTTTTCCTGATCACTTGTTTTATCACCAAACTCCTCAATAATGTGATCCAAGTCATTATTTTATCACTACAACATCTCAAAAAGCTCTGCAAATGTTTGTGATATGCTTTGAGCACTGGATGCAGAAGCAGCTATCTTCTTTGTTTATGTCCATGTTATCTCTGTGGTGCATGGGGCTATAAGATACGCCCCTTTTTTCTGCTTAATTTGGCTCCTGTCGGTCTCACTCGGTCATTGAAAGGTTTTCTCTGCTTTTTCCGGAGAAAAAACGACTAGAGACCTGTGCTTTATGTCTTTTTGAAAATGTCTGACAGGATCCGACATCGGACTGGAAAGGGAAAATTGTAATGTTGGACCTGGTCCGACAAAGGACCGCAAAGGGTTAATGCTTAATGGTGTCCAACTTTTTAGGAGCTTGGTCCTAACTTTTTAATCACGACGGACGGACCAGTCCATTTTGGTCCAAGCTTAGCCATGAATTTCTCTATGGCATCAGATTGAGGGTGCGACTTGATATAGACTAAGTTCCCCTCTTGAAGTTGAACATTGGTTCGATGTGAATTTAAATTTGGAAGTGGTAACTTGTAGTGAGCTTCTGTGTCACCCCCCATGACTTACAGATATATTTCAGTAATTGGCTAGTAAACTGGGGTCCTCTGTCAGAAAGACTGTACCATGGCGAACCCCAGCATGTAAATATTTTGTCAGTTAGAATCTGAATGAGTTTTGTTGTTTTGCTGTCACGAAGTGGGAACAATTCGACCCACTTGGTGTAATAATTGACTACAACCAATACAAATTGGTTTCATCTCTCGCACTGTGGAAATGGCCCCATGAAGTCGATTCCCAGCATCTCACCAGGTTCTGATATTTTGGTTGATTGTAGCAACCCAGCAGGCTTGATGTTTGTGGGTTTGTGTTGCTGACACAAAAGACATTGTTTGCAGTGTCTCCATGTGTCTTGGCATACTGTAGACAACCAGATTACCAACAATATCTTGATAAAGATAAAGAATTGTCCTGGCGAGGAAAGAATCAGTTATTTCAGTTGGTACCACCAGTTGTTGGAACTTAGATCCTTTATGTTTGATGGGAATCACCCTGTAAACCAACCCTTGGTGAAAAGAGAAGTTCATACGGTCAAGTTTAACAGGTGCAGAGGGTAAGCTATCATTTATCTCAGCGATATGTGGATCCTTAGACTGAGCAGCTGCTATCTGATCAAGAGTGGTAGGAAGATTTAAATTATACCTTTCAGGCTTTCTGACACACAGAGCAGTGGTGGGACTGATGAATATGGGAGCTCATGACAATGCATCGAATTATATGCCTTCTAAATAATGTCTCAATTTTTCAACAGCCCAGCCAGCAACCAAGCACTCCTTCTCTGAGGTGGAGTGCCTGCAAACCGGGGAACCCTAATCTGAGAAAACGGTGAAGTTCTGTCAGATTTGGGTGTTGGGAAGTCGCAAATGGCCTGAATCTTCTCAGGCTCAGCTTAAACACCCTCTGCTGACATAATAAGGCCAAGGAACTTTAAGCATTCTTTAAAGAACATGCACTTAGGTAAGTTGAAGGTTAAATTGGCCTTTTTGTGTTTGGAAAAAACACTTTGAAGGGCTACCACATGGCATTGTTTATTAGGGGAATAAACAATAATGGGCATGACTCGGAACTGGTTCAGTCCGAATAAGGTGGTAAATTGTAGCCTTATACTCTATGATGGCTGGGTCCATGGCAATCTGTCAATATGCAGACAGAAGGTCTCGAGAAGAGAACATACAGGCTCCATTTAAGGAATTTAAAATGTCATGGATGTGAGACATGGGATATGCGTCAAAGTAGGTTTTAAAATTCAGGAGTCTAAAATCAACACAAACTGTCCATTTTCCTTTTGTCATATTAACCAATACCACAGGAGATGCCCACGGTGAAGTAAATGGTGTAATAATCCAATCTTCCAACATCTGGTGAAGGTGTACTTGAATGATGTTACTTTTGAACAGAGAAGCTCAGTACTCTTTGCTTGTGACAGGTACCTCTTCAAAAGTATGGATGGTATGTTGCACCATGTTGGTTTGTCGTAACTCTTTAGAACATACTTGGGCCATTGTTTAAGAAGAAGGGTCAGTTTGGGTGTTTGATCCAAAGTGGAAACCACCTCAGGTTTCAGCAGGTTGTGAGGTGTGACTAGCCTGACTTACTGGGGCTGAAGGTGGAGTTGGAAATACCTGCTATATGGCATAGTAAAGATGCAATCCAACCTGGGATGTAGTAGCTTTTTTTTACTTGAGACCATGCTAACCTATACGACTTGTTTTTCAGGATGCCATATTTTCTGGAGAGGAGATTGATTCTGATCTGTGTTCTTTCCATAAAATCCAGTCCTAAGACAACAGGAAAGGAAAGGTTTTCATTAGCCATAATAAAAAGAGAACAAGCCCACAGAGTGCCATGGAAGTCAAAAGTCAGTTGAGCTTGTGCGATGAATCTGTCCATCAGCCAAGGAAAATTCAACGTTTGAAACCCTCTTAATGACGGTGACCTCAGCAGTCTTCTTTACTAGTTTCCGAAGGAGCTTCGTATCAGATTCAGTCTGTTTAATTTTATTCCAGTACCCCTTTTGTCCGATTTGATCCTTCTCCACCTGGGTTCCTATCGCCATAAGTTGAGCAACTGTTTTTATTGTTCCTCTCAAACAACCAGCTAGTCGAGGATTAAGGTGATCCGAATCCTCCTTACCATTTCTTTTTCCTCCATGTCAGGTTTCCATCGGACACATATTGCCATAAAAGATCATATTGCCAGTCGTAAACACATTTAGAACAAAAACGCAAATAAGACTGCAGCAATGGCAAAGCTCTGCATTTTTCTATGCTGAAAAACTTAGGTACTGTACTGTGCTCAGTCAGGGCTTTCCAGAAGTAAGCAAGTAAGCCAAATAAATTGCATGTTTAACTATTGCTTAGTTTATTTCTTTCCATGCTAATAACAAGGAAAAATTAGCAAAGAAACAATTGTGAGGATTAATTATGCGTTTACATTAAAAGGGTCGCTATTACAATCAGGTGATACACAGCACTGAACCTGTGTAGAATAACAAGTCAGTCAACAGTACACCTTTTTATCAGTGTTTCATATGTTATCCTGGTTATTGTAATCCTAGTAAAATGCTAAACTTAATTTGTGGAGTACTGTACATAGGATTATTCTCACATGACATTGCTGGACTGTTACTAAACTGTTTCATTTTTTTTTTTTATTGTTATTGTTATGCCAGCAATAAGATAAATTGGTCTTTTCAAAACACATTGATTTGTAGACTGAAGTACATTGTTAGTAGAAGACTGTAAATATGATTCTCACAACTGTGCTGGACATTTGTTTTCTGAATTGTTGTAATAGAATTCTCAGGTTTTTTATGCCAGCAATCATGGGGTTTCAATGCGGGTCAATTTACAGGTGAAATTGCAATGCGTGTACACGTTTGGGAGAATTACCCATGTAAATCAGTTTTGTGGCTGAAAAAAATGGCCAAAGAGAGGGATGGGGTAAATATTATTTACTCGTGTAAATGACGAAACACACGGGAAAATCCACGCCCAGTTTCACATGGAAACCTGCAATTCTCATGTAAATGTTAATGAGTGTTTATCCTTAACTATAAATATTGCAATCAAGTAGGTCAGTTGTTACTGTGGATTCCAAGATGGCAGAAAGTAGTGGCTGAACCTGATTTTATACAGTGGTGTAGTTCACTGTAATGATAATGCTGGTGGCTTTTTTTGTAATTGTTTTTTGCTGTGTCTGGACTGTCATACTGTATATCTCTTGTGGGTTTACAGTTCTGTATAAAACCACTTACCATGAATTGCATTATGCCGTATTTATAATATTAAAGCAGCTGTTTGAGAATACCTTTGCTGTAAAAACTATGCTAAAGTTAAACACAAAGTGCAAGTGAGTGGCTTAAATGTCTAACTGAATTAATTCCCGTCCATTTTTTGATCCCACCTGTCCAAAGACAACGCGTGTCTGCCGTCCATGTTAATAAATATAGTAGGAGAACTGGATGTCATGAGCCAGCTCGATCGCCCAAAACAGAGTAAATCCAACACAGCTTAAAAGAAAGGAGAATCTCTGACAGCACGATTCTCCTCAGATCACTGTTGTCCTATTGAAACTGGCGGCCGTGGTAATTTTGGGAACTAACTAATACTGCACTTCTGTCCATTTCGTCAGTATCCGTCACCTCCCTTTCAAGTGCCCACTACCCGGATTTATTACAGCAGCTTAGATTCACTCGTGTACAAGTTCTCTGCACATGGAAACCACATTTTCACAAAGTGTCTCAAGGTGCTTTACTTATTTAAAAAAAAGTCTTGGCTTTATAAAAAATACATTTATTTTAACTATCAACATTATATTTATGTTCAAATGCCATGTTTAATTATTAATACATTGATAAAAAGTAGGGGAAAAACAAATCAGTCATTTTTGAAAAACGGAATTTGCTATTCCCAAAAATGGAAAATCAGTAGCCCTAAAGATGGTTACAATTGAAGGCAGTGCAGATGTCAGTGTTTTATACAGTAGTATAAAGCAATAATATGCAGGCCACCAGTTAAGCATGCAGTATCTATGATTGCAACTGACAGCTGCATTTATGATAAAATCTCAGAGAGGCTTCATAAAGGTAAATATACGCTTCATTAAAATTCTCTATTTATTTTAGATATATAAATCAGAGGATGATTCAGAATCAGAATTGAAAGCAAATTGTATAATTGTTGAGATACTTGTGTTGGAATATTGTTTCAAAATTGTATAATGCAACAAAAATAAAAGGGTTATTGCATGGCTGAAGGTTTCTCACTGATAATTTACCCTTTCTCAGTCAAAACAGCAAGTTTCTCACTATCTAAAAGGCTTAGTGGGAATGCTGAACACATGTACTGTTGGCATTACTATCTCTAACTCAGAAAATGAAATCAGAATGTGCAAATCAGAGGAAGGCTTCAGTAATTCTAAACCCTTTGCCAGGTTTTTATCTGCACCACAGAAGGGATTAAAGTTAATGAAAGCACTTAGGGCCTCTCTGTTGTGCTCTTTTGATTGTATCCCATGTGTACATGGTTAAAGAAAGCTCTGTTATGCTTGCACTTCCTAAGACATTTCACATGAAGAGTGAAATTCTTTCCTCTTCAACACCATCTTTCTTGTCAGACAGTAACTAGGCAACCTAACATTCCAACCAAAAGCTTTTTTTATTAAAAAAAAAAATTGTTTAGTATATAAATATTTGTTACATAAAAATGCAGGCTTGATAACTTCTTCCAAATCTGCACATTTAAAAAGAAACTATCTTACTGTTGTGCAGTTACAGCTTTAGTTCAATATTGAGTGAAATAAATAGTATTTTATTTATTTTTATCTTGATTATAAGTTTTACAAATGTCTTACTAAACTTTGAGGCCCTCATCCTCATGTGTATATCTGTTTGAGAGACATAACTAGTTAGTTCGAAAGAGATTTAACACTAGAACCGCAGAAATTTTAGACTACATACAATGCAAAATGTGCGGCTCCAGTTTAAAATGGCTTCGATATGAAAATGAAAAACAATCAGATACAACTTAATATTTTTATTTATGAACATCATACATAACATTTTCAGAGCAGAAACACTATTTTTCTTCTATTTTTCAAAAAGAGCACATATACATAAACATGAAAAACTGTAATAAAATAAACTTAACCCAATAAGCTTCTGTGTAAACAAGTGTAGAAAGCTGTTTGCACATATAACATTATAAAACATAAATAACTAGTTACAAAAATAGCATAAAAATATATAACATAATTTATGCAGTGTGAAATTGCTTTGAATGAAACAGAGTTTGAAGGCTCTGTCTGTCTGTCAGAGTTCTATTACAGCTTTAAAAGTATAATCTACGCAGAAAACACACTTTTCAACAGTACCAGTGTATTTGCCACAGACTGCCTTTTCACAACGGGCGCCGACATCAAAAGTTCTGTTTTTATTGCATTTAGCAACCTGGCATTGTCTTTTATTCTGTGTGACAGTGGGCGCAGCGCTGGCTGAAAGTTGAGGGGCATTTGCCAGACGGCTTTCATGTCTCTCATCAAAATGTTTCTGCCGTAGCTCCAGGGCTCGCTGCAAAATTAAGTCCTTCCGAGTGGTTGTGTTGCTGGTGCATCCTTGTACAAAACCAATGCGTTGATGGCTGCCAGGTCCAAAACATTATAAAAAAGAGCCACAGGCCACCTGCGAGTACACGTTTTTTTTTTTTTTTTTTTTTTTTGCACCGTCACACTCAGGGTGGCACAGTCGTTCTGCCTGAGAAATGTAGTAAATAATAATAATAATATATTATGTGCAGAATGACTTTAATCAGTGTTTCAAACAAGGATTATAATACGTTATTTCACAATAACTTTGATTTTCTTACGAAGCCCAGACTAAATTGTCAACTCTATTGTATTGATTTCAATATGCCGCATAAACTGCGGGTCTGGCGGTTGAAGAGGCTTATAACGTATTCATTTTTACGATTCTGCCGCTGAAAACACCGTATGGGTATTTAATTCAAATATTTAGTATCGTTTACTAATGGGCATGCATGAGATATTCACATACGTGGAAATATTTAAATTTGAATTGCAAAAGACGTTCAAAAAGTGCCTATGGCGGTGCTAGTGTTTAAGCAATATAAAGCCTTTTTTTTTGACGCTGTAATGAATTGGCATCTCATCCCAGTGAACTCAATGGAAAGATGAATGTCTTACCATTCAACTAACTAGCAAGCTCAGTAGTTGAGAGGTAAGTATATGTCTTATGCTGATGTCAGTATTTTTAACTGGAGATTCATGAAAACTGTTGCATAGAGATAAAGCCTGAGCTGTGTTTATGATGGACAGCTATTACATTACACTTTACTGGAAATGTGCTGACGTAGAATACTACATTAAACTACCCTGTGTCAGACGCTAAAGGAAGTGTGTGTTTGCTGATTGAAAATCCCATTACTGCACTATTTCTTTTTTCTTCAGTTCAAAGTTACCTCCCTCATCCCCAAACAAATTTCTCCATCAGAGCAAGTTGGAGAGATTCTGCTATACCCATAAAAAAAAAAAAAACTATTACGAGTGCACAAAATCCTTTAGGAAATATATGAAAGATCAAAGACAACTAAGCTATGGAATATTCTTTATAAGCCTAGGGCGGGGTAAACTTGATAAACCACAACGAAACCCATGAATTAACCAATTTCCCATTCGAAAGAAATACTGACTTTATATCACTTCAGCCTTTAAAGATGACCTCATTTTATTTCAGTGGTTTAGAGGTTTTCATATTTATGAATGAGTATTCCGATCTACTTTAGAGCAAAGTTACACATTTTAGGGCATTTGGAATTTTTCTATAATTAAAAGTTATAGAAGGAAAATAAACAAGTATGTCAGTGACATTCATTCTGCACTATGAAAGTAAATACTGCATTATTACAGGTGTAATCAGCTACTAGTTTCCTAATGAGGTAAAATTCAAGCAATAATCAATGTATTGAGAACACTGTTATTTTAAATACATAATACAGTTGTAGACTTCAAAAAAGCTTTCAAAAACTGAAAACATGCCTATATATATTATGTACTGTAATATACTATATACATCAAAGCAAAAAGCAAAAAAAAAAAAACCTGAACATATAAATGTGCTTGTATATAATATATACTGTAAGGAGATGAATTGACCGAAGAATGTTTAATTGAGGCCCGTAAAATAAAATAAACACTGCTATTCTTACCCAACTAATCAATTTGATTGTTGTATCTCTAAAAACGATACGTAAGAGTAACTAGATCCGTGTGGCTTACAAGCACTGTATGCACCAAGTTTGACATACAGACAAACAGACCATACCTTTCATAGTCTGACTTTCAATAAGCCTAATAATAAGAATGTTCTTTGGAAGTTTCATTATACAGTAATTATATATATACACGAATGTGACTGAGTAGTTCTAGACAGTATCCCAGATGTTATGCTCAATAAAGGTAAAGAAGTCTGTTTCTTTGGTTTTAATAATGAATAAAACAACATGTGATATAAACAGAAGTGTGCAAAAGTTTGGGACCACAACTTAAGTATTTTTCTCATAATAAAACATGACTGTTCCTTTCAAAACTAAGGTACAAGCAAGCAGTTATAGTGACACTAGAACAACTGCCTGTAAAGACAGTCTGCAACATAACACCAGTCCTAAAAAAATTCTGCTGTCGTTCACGGCTTCCCTGTTTTCTACAGAATCAATTTGCTCAAGTTTCTTTGATAACCTGCTGACATCCCCTGGTGAAATTTAAAATGTTCTTTCAGTCTCTCTAACTTTACAGCTTTTACTTATTTTTTAACAACACCATCACAACTTGCTTTAACTTAATTTTGAAAGAAACAATTATTTTTATAATAAGCCATACTACTGAAATTCATAGGTGGTCCCAAACTTTTGCACACGGCTGTATATCTCAATAATTCTTGAGTTTAAACTTTGTAAATATTTATTTCATTTAGATATTCCAAACAGTTTTAAAACAAACCCAATGAAATGTAACACATCAGTCATGACTTCCCTCAACAGTCTTAAAGCCCCACTTAGACAAATTTCCTCTGAAAAACAGATTTTTAAAACAGGTTTTTAACACTTCCTTAATCTGTCTGCAAACCAATCCCACCCAATTTTTTAGCACAATTACTAATTCTGTCCTCTTTCTTGTTTATGGTTAGTACCTTTGAATTCATATTTTATCTAAATAAAACAAGCAACACAATCTTGAAACTTCAAGATATCACTGCAGACATTCTAATCACTAGAGAATAGGAAAGTCACAAAAACAAACAACATTGACATAATATTTAGCGCTATGCATAGTCCTTTTATTAATCTTACCCTAGATGAAAAAGCTACTTAGTAAAATGTCTTGCAGCACCTTCCATCAGTATTAAACAGTTCTGATTGCAAAGATTTCAATGATGTCATACATGTTTTTTGAATAAGCTCAGCAGGGAAGGACACTTGGTTCAAGGCAATTTCATAAATTTTGGTCAGACTTGGTCAGGTGGCAAGTAAAATATGTACATTAGAAGACATTATTTAACATAAGATATTGAGTGTATTATAATCTGGCCGTATATGGTAACTGCCTCTGATCGCCTGTCTCATACTGTTCCTGCCAACTGTATAGGGTTAGGCATTAAACATTACATCCCCTCCAGTTAGGCTACCTAAGTGACTTTGAGTTAAGAAACCCTAAGATACTTTCACACACAAATGCCTGTTACTGAGCCTTCTCAGAGATTTCTCAGTTTTTTTTTTAAAAAGACCCATTCACAAAGCACAAAATTGCATCGGTATAATAACATCATAACCCTTTCACACAACCAAAGGGATCTGTCAGTCAACAGATCGTTCTCATGGCAAGAGAAACTACTTTCAGCAGAAGAAATGGATTTGGCTTTGTTTTGTTTGCTTTTAGTTTTCAATTATATTGTATAATATAGCAACCTAAGTGCCAAATTGCATTTTATTGCAAAGAAAGTGATACAGTATCATTAAAAGACACACTCCAGCTGTTCAGGCAACGGCAGAGAGCAAAAGTATGGTTGATATTTGCTTTATATAAAGGATGCTCGTGAACGCTCAACTTGGGTGAGGGAAAGCCAACACAGTGATGTATTTTTATATGTACGTCTGCTATACAGTCATGTAGGACGTTGCCTTTTAATCCACGCCCACAATAACACTTCAGTGCCAGCATAGCTCTTCACACAGGCCTGTGCCATCTCTGAACTACCTCGTGAGGGGCTTCAGATCCATCATAAAAAATGTTGTCTCTGTGCTGGTAATAGGCAATTCACACAGCCCACCATGCTGCTTCAGTGCAGGCTTTGAGATGTAATAAGTCCTCTGTGTGAAAGGGGCAATAGGTATCTAACTATTTGTAAATAAACCTTTTTAATTGTAAATTTAGTTGTAGACATTTTTGTATTGTATCCCACACTACAGCATAGCATGTATAACACATTTATTTTGATGAAACATCATTACTGTGTTTCAATGTACTACAGAAAATGAATATTTTTATATCCTGTCAGATTCTGAAGATATACAGGGGTATCTGTCTGTCCATACATCCATTCACCTGTATGTCACACTTTGAGTTTTGTATATATCCGGAAGATTTCAATTGTCATGAAACTTGATTTTGTTTTGTTTTTGTTTTTTTTGCATAAAGTAGTGAGAATATCAGATTCTGGAGCTATAGGGGAATGTCTGTTAATACAGTACATCCACCCATCTGGTATTAACATTATCCAGCCATAAAGGTCTTAAATATATTTAGTTTAAGTTATCAGATTCTAGACATATATTCAATCTCTATTTATTGCTCCATTTGTTACGCTTACATGTTTGCATATAACTGGAAAATAGTGTATCAAATTGTGATTAGATACTTGCTTATTCTTATTCTACACTATTCTGTGCGTACTGTTGATATATTATGAACAACTTTTCATCTTGCCATTTACTCAGCTGTGGCAAAGGCTGTATGGTCCTGACATACTTGTTATGTTATGATGAGCTTCTCGTTGTGTCTGTCTGTGTATATATTTGTTTTCCTTTTTTGTTATTGTATTATTAGATATCTTGGTTGCAGTTATTTGGCTATTGTATACAACTCTACCATTATAATAATATCCCAAGGACTTGGAATGCGTCTACTCAGCCCTTACGCATTCCTGTATCATGTAGCAATCTCAAGATGTATGGTTTTCGGCTATAGAATTGTGACCACTATATGAGGCTCTTTAGCTTTAATGAGGAAAAAAAAAACAGGTTGAACTGCAGTGTACAAAAATGAACGTTGATAAATAATAAAATATATAAAACATAAAAATAAAAATAACATTGATGTACACAAAGAGTTTAAATGATTAGAAAAACATTTATTTCAGGACCTTTCATATATATACTGGACTGGTTACACAGGGACATGTCTGTAAACCAGAAAAAACAAACAAAACAAAAAAAAAACATCAGGTGTTTAACATTAATCTTCAGTTTAACTTACACAAGCTTTGTTTCTTTTGGGAACTGCCTTTCACACAGATTTCTTTTTTTATCAAGGAATTCTCAGTACAGCGATTGCCTTGTGATAAGATACTGTGCAAGTAGCGGACAGCATCAAAAGCTGGACACATAAATGGCAGTAACCTGGCACTGGTACTGTGATACTAATTGATATGTCAAAAATATAAAAACGTTACCACTGTGCTGCTGCCTGGATTGAGCCTGCCACAAAGCCAATTGTCTATTAACACCCAGTAGCTTGACGGCAGTTTTTGGCAAGCTACCGGTTCCCGCAGATGTCTGATATGAGTTCACCGGGCGCTTGGCCAGTAGGGTCCACTGTAGGGTGGTCAGGAGAAACTCCCTAAGCCATGTGAACCTTTTCGACACTCGCTGTGAAATCTCAAGCAACTTTACACAATCAAGCCACAAACTTGCACTTTCCTGACTGTAGACTCACACCACAAGATGGGGCTTTTACCGGTCGAGTCTCTCAAGGACTCTGTGATGCTTTTCTGACTATGGCTCAAGTCAATATATCTGCCCTTGTGCTCCAATGTACAAAATCATTTTTTGCCACTGATGTTTATTTGGCAACACTCTTTTTAAAACAAACTAATATTGACAACATGGCAATTGTTACTCTATTAATCCCTGTAGCTTTCTCTTAGGGAGTGAAGAGGAATACAATAATGCATTATTTTAATTAAGAAGGCCTTTCTTCATTCACATGCATCTTTAATTGATTCAATAAGGCACACTCAAAGGTAAGGTATTCAAATGTAATATCACACGCCTTCCAATACGAGAAATTGCTCAAAGAGGGGGTATAATGATGGTTAACATTTTCTTATTTATCACCAATAAAATATGAAGTAATTTGGTGGCTTTGTTTAATGAGCAAAAAAGACTTATTTCATTTTTCTTTAACCATTTTCATGTTTCACAAGCAACTGTCAACATAATGGCATGCTGTGGGTTTGTTGTGTGGATGATGCCCAGTAGATTCAACAGTCAGGGATACTCATTCCTGTAAAAGGTGCAGTGAGAGAACTGTACTTTTATCATTTATTTTACTTCTATTTTCCTTTTATTGGTACACTGAAAAATAATGGCCACCAATTCCTCTGAACTCTAATGCATTAGCTTCTATTCATGTGGTCTTCCATTTGAATTCATTGTGAATTTCTGGTCATTTTTATGACATGATCTTTGGGAAAAAACATTACAATATAACAACAAAACATGTGTTAGTCAGATGTTACTCCTATACAAGCCTATTTAACTCTGTTGAAATCACTATGAATTTTCAGACCATTTCAATTATCGAGCTGGAATGACCGCTGCACCGCTTTGGTCATGTAAAATGAATAAAATATAGTTTAGAAAAAGTATTTTTTTAGATTTTTGTTCAGTGTTTTTATATATGTACTTGGTATCATTTTGTGGTATTTAAGGAGGGCCTATGCTGATATTTTGGATGTCATACATCATAAGAGCTGTGATGAAAAGGGTGATTACAGCAACATTTCAAGATTTTAGAATTAGATGATGAAAATGTTACCAATTGTACGTACCTAATTGAAATATTACACAGCACAAGAGTTGGTACTACTAGGTATTAACAAAATGCCCTTAAATCTAAAATACATAATGTGTGCATCTTTCATACCATATGTTTAAACTTTTACTTGACAGTGTCTTTCATTAAAAAACATATAAGGTGTCAGCTAAAGTTAACTATCATCTGGGCTATCATACTCTAGGACAATGTTTCTCTAATGTGGCCACTGTGGCCACATGCTAGCATAATCACTGTTGATTGTCCAAGCTTTTATTCTGATGAGTTTTCAATGAGAGAAAATGAAAAGACATGTCTGCTATAACATGTGTTTCTTGCAAAACTGCACACTTGAGACCCATGTAGCTAATGGAAGTACAAAAGAGGCAGGATTTGATTAATTATCTTGTTACTAGTGTTGAGATTTTCTTTAGTGCTGAGAAACTATCTGAATATTCATGCAAACACTGCTGCACATGAATTTGAAGGTAAACATCCATGTCTAAACCCACCATAAGTTACATACTTGTTAGATATTAGAAATACGTGTCACAACATGTTTTGCCTTACACCAATTTACCAAATGTCAAGTGATGTGTTTTTATTAAAATAAAAAAAAAGGATGGACAAAATGCTCCCTCGGATTTGCCAAGTGAGTCAGAATTGGGGGATACAGATGCAGGTACGGACCCAGCTTGCAAGGTAGGAGAGTAATCCAAAAATGAGCAGTCCTTTTTTTCTTCTTTGTTCAGTGCCCCATGTTCCGCATTAAATTTTTAAAAATAATTTATATGAGCTATATTTCAGTTTGCACTTGCGTGTACAGCTAGTTCAGTTGGCCAAAGTAAAGCCTTCACAAACTATTATTCTGGAATATTACATTTTTACATATTATTTTATGATAGCACAGCATTGCAAATCGTTATACATTTGTTAGCTTTACCTGGGAATTGTGCAGCTTCTGATTAGAGCTGGAAAGTGAAAGTATTTGTTTGTATTTATTTAACTGAAATATGTTAATAATGTACTTTAGCTTAGTGAGTGTATTAATTTATATCGATGTATATGACTGATTAACCTATTCAGTTTGACCAGTTGTCGGAGCAATAACAATGAACAATGAAACTGGCGATCAGCCTAGTCAGGTTGTAGCGGCCACCTTGATGAGGGCAGCTACACACGTTCTCTAGATTCCACTCTACCAATACCCTGATTAAGAAATAGACCAAGCGGCTATTGTGTTAGAGGGAGGAGGTTGATGGTGGGGAGGACAGAGAACAGGGGAGAACAGGGGAGAACAGGGAACTGCTGGTGTTGTAAAATAGAAGTGTCTCTGAATACTATTTGTTTCTGTGGCCAGGACAAGTATTGGAGCACGGATCCTGTGACCAGGGCTGACGGGCGCAACGACCAAGAACTTTCTTCACGGATCCAACTGGAATCCTGTTCATGGAAATATAAATGTCCTTGTAGATTTTGATTGTAAATACAAAATACAAAATGTGAATTGCATCTAAAAACTCTGGTCTGGACTGTTTTGCCTTCACTGGTTTATCCACCCCTACCACTTACAGTTTTATTACAGAAATAAATGAAAAACTTTATAAGTGCACATGTCTATATTTTATTTATTTTTCATGATATACCTAGTAAAAAAAACATTTGCAGTCTGAGGCCACCATAAAAATGTGTTTGAAAACCACCTCTCTAGGAAACAAAATAAACAAACATGAGTTAAGATAAGTTAAGACTCTTAAGCCAATGGCTATTTATCATGTAAACATCCATACCTTTGTATCCATAAAATAAACAAATGGACTGTAACGCTTTTGTTCCCCATACTCTGCACTGTATGAACATTTGGCAAATAAACCCGTTGTTGAGACAAGGTTTTTAGGGTCTCTGAAATACAAAGGAATCTATTCAACATCTTAAAGTACACTCACACCCATTAGTTATACATATACATAGGAGGCAGTGTGATCCAATGGTTAAAGTCCAGGTCTTGTATCAAGAAGGTCGTCAGTTGATATCCCACCCTGCCACTGACTGACTCACTGTGTGACCCTGAGCAAGTCCTTAACCTCCTTGTGCTCCATCCTGCGGATGAGATGTTAAGTCAGTGTCCTTTTGTAAGTGACTCTGCATATAATGCACAGTTCACAGCCTACCTCTGTAAAGCGCTTATGATGGTGGTGCACCATGAAAGGCGTGATAGAAAAATAAAGATATTATTATTATACAATTCCCGCTCTATTTGCCACTTCAAATATAGAATGATTTCCCTAGTTGGCCACTTTCTTTAGAAATCAACCAGGGTTATTGATTCTGCTGATGTGCTATAATAGTAGATGTATGATATGTGTTGTAAATTGTGTTGTCATCACTATCGAATCAGAGTGTGATATATGATAAGTTCATAATTGAAAACACATATTTACTGTGCTTTTGGAAAAAACGTATTGAATGACTATTTTACAAGACTAACTGGGGGGAAGCTGGGTGTATACCGACACCCCACACGCCACAAACATATGGGGTGCCATGTGTAAAAAAAAAGTGTTAATCTTTTTTTCCAAATTAAACTTAAATCTTGTATTTTTTTCCCAGATTTAACTAAAATCTTGTATTTTTTTCCCAGATTTATAAATGTTGTGAAAAAAAAAAAAAAAAAAAAAAAAAAAAAAAAATATATATATATATATATATATATATATATATATATATATATACATATATATATATATTTATAATGTGTACATTCAGATATAGTTTATAAATCTAATTACAAGATTTAACATTTAGCTAAATATTTAACTAAATCTTAAATCTCTTAACAAGATTTAACATTTAGCTAAATAATTAACTGGCCTGCTAAATCTGGAGTTTGTATGCAAATATACTCAACCCGCTTTGTGCTTTCATGTGATTGGATTGGCTCTTGTAATGCTAATAGGAAAATTGCAGCATTATAGAGCCAATCAAATCAGAATGTGTCATGGCAGTGCATCACACAACAATTCCCGTTGCAAAATTATTTTATCTTTAATATTTTGAATGCCCCCCCTTTTGTTATGTTGTGGGTAATTGCTTGTGTTTTAACTTTCATTTGGGATTTGCATTACATTTACATTATGAAAAGCTGCTGCTTACTTGGCACACACCTTTTCACAACAGCATTTTGAAACTAATTTGTAAGTGCATATGTATAAGTACATGTAGAAAGTAAAGTATTTATATAACTTACCTAACAATGATATTTCTGGGCTTGAATCTTTGCTACCAGTTCATCAAGGAATGTTGCCATTCTGCCATTGAAAGTTGCGGATGGCAAAGTTCAATTTTCTTATAGTTTTTTATTTTTTTTAACATTCTGAATGCTTTGTAGATAAATGGTGTCTGCGTTTTACAGGTTTAAGAGTTTTGTTTGACACAACCTCCTGATAAATAATTGGGGTTTTGGGTCATCCTCGGATCCAGTAAATGCAAATACCAGTGCTGGATCCCGCAACCGTTACCCTATGTAGCAAATTAATCTATCCATTTCTAACACAACTTATTGCACTCACTAAGTCCCCACTTCACACGATGTACATATAAAAAAAAAAAACATGGGAGTACTGAGATGAGGTGGGTGGGAACAATTTGAAAAATGAAAAAATGAATGGAGAGTGTACAGGAGGTACACTAGTGGGTTGTGATGTGTAAATTAAACAGGATTGGTGATGCACAGTTGATAGGATTTTTAGCATTTTGGTTAAATATGACAGCATCAGAACAGACTGTACACATTATTTCCATAAGTAGTGTTAAGAGAATTTTCTTTTGGAATATAGTCAAGGTTTCAAGTAACTGGTCCACTGGTCTGCATGAAGACCAAAATGTAAAAATGCGGACTCACAGTTGTCAGCAGCTTTAGTGCAACTCGTTATAATATTTGAAAGCCCTAACTTGCACTTGCCGCCCCCTTTTTGCGAATTTCACACCCATAGTTACATATTCATCCAAGGCTGAACCGCAAAGAAAAAATGTTGCCGCAAAACATTCCCTAAAAAGTCACTAACAGCATTGCGCTTGTTTAGCACATATCACCCTAGACTTCGGACTTCGGTTTGCGACTATTGCGACAGGCACAGCACTAGTACAAGTACATCTAGCCTCTCAGTCGTGAGGATTTTTTTCAGTCACCTCCAGGCTTACAGAAGAAAGAACAAACACAAGAAGAACAAATGACTATATTTACAGCCCTTTTTTAAAGGCCTGTGATCAGAGTTAATTGATAATCAATCAGTGAATTAACACCTGGCCACCTGCTGCACATTACATTTCAGTTAGGCAGGGTCAGAAGTCTAACCTCCCAGCTCTGCCATATCTCGCACAAACTTATTCTTAGACACATTTTCAACTATACAAATTAAACTCATTTTATTTCTAAGCCAAACAAAATATATTATTTACAGGGGCTCAGCCCTGCCACAGTGAAGCTTTTTATTAAACAAAACTTTTTTTTTTCTTTTTGGAAAATGGATCGCTTATAGCTATATATATATATATATATAGATATACTATATATATATAATATAGATATATAATATATAATATATATATATAGGGATCTAAACCTAATAACTCCCTGGCATCAATTTGGCGCTTATAGCCAAAAAAGGTTAGTAAAAAATAATCCCTGCACATGGAAGCACTTCAACATCTTATGCAAAATTTTTAAATCACAGGAAACAATGTGTCAATACTTGGAAGACTGGATGTCTGCCCAATCGTACTGTTAACAGCAAAACTCATCAATAGAAAGTACAGTTGTACAAGTTCTACATTCCTATGATTAATACATTGGCTGCTTTTCCATGCTGAGCTCTGCTTTAATTAAAACCACTGTACTTGATCTTTATATTATTTCTCAACATCTTCCACTTGAAACAAGGCAATAATGTGTAGCAACGCTGCCAATGGTGTCACACATCAGCAAGTCATTTTAAATCCACATGAATCTGACTGATGGAAAAGCACAGCTATCAAAGATATCTATTGGTTATGTGATATAAGATGGCACTGTGTTGTGCATAATCTGTCATCGAGACCTCTCTCTGCGGGCCATTTAATGTTTTAGAAAAAAATAAATCCTCAACATGTGTACTACATTAAACTTCTCTGGCTCTCGATCAGTCAAGCTATGAGTTTCTGGGCAACTTCTTCAGTTGGACCACACTGCCTAAACAACGCTCATCTGATAACAGAAAACAGAAACAGTAGACAGTGTCAGATTTATCATGTGCCAGCAAAGCCATATGCTCAATTGTTGCTGTCAAATAAAGAATAGGTATCATAGCAGTTCAGGAGGAATATGGTATTCTATAGTACATTTTTTCTAAGTTCTACCAAGTTGCACAGCATCAGCAGTATTACAGTATGTTCTATTTCATCATTCAATCGAATGTGTTTTCAATTGATCTTAATAACGCATACGATTAGGTATATATATATATTATATATATATATATATATATATATATATATATATACACACACACACACACACACACATATATATATATATATATATATATATATATATATATATATATATATATATATATATATATATTCAGTTGACATTTATTTGAGCATTGTCATACATTTTGTACGGGTATTTTTTTATTAATAACTATTGGTTCTAATGCTAATTATAGAAATGTTGTTGACTATGGTGATACGTTGCTTGTCATTTTTTGATTCTTAATTAGTTTCATTATTTGACTATGCTTTAATCTATACAGGCTCCTCACTAGTCATTCCTTTGATATTTTCTAATAGTCAGTAGCTTCAAATGTCATATTAATTTCTTTTTTTATATTTGCTATACTGGTACTGTGTTATGGCTTTGCAGTCATTTTTTTTATTGCTTTTACATTTTTACAAAAACATATACACAAATACAAACAACAAGTAAATCAAACAGAGTAAAGAACCTAATGTGGTTTTCCATTGACAGCCACCCTGCCGATTCACCCACACAATATCTTTTCTACACCCTTGTCATTCTCCCAGCATGAACAGTACTTGATTTTTTAACAGGGGATCCGCTGTACAAGATGAATGACCCCAGGCAGTAAGAGAACGATAAAGAAGATATGATAGAGAGAAGAGCTGAAGGTGAGTAGAAAGAGGAAAGAGAGAAAAAAGAGAACATTTTGTGACTGATCCACAAACTGTAAATTATTTTTCTTAAAAATTTAAGTAATTGCATAATGTCCCTAATTCAATAAACACAAGAGGGTGGAACAGCTTTTCCCAGTTGGCTAAGATTAGGCATCTGGATAGTAGAGATGGGGATGTCATTGGGCAGAGCTCCAAACAGTGCAGCAAGTGGTGAAGGGTTAAGAAGGACTTGTAGGATCTGGGGGAAGATCTTGAAATTGAAAACCTGGGACAAGACCAAACATATGCATGAGGGAGGCCGGAGCCATCTTACATCTTTCACAAGTTGGGTCCATATCTGGATAAATCTTAGACAATTTGACTTTAGACTGGTGAATACAGTGGATAATTTAAAATTGGAATAGCCCATACCTGACACAGACTGAAGAGGAGTGTACCCAAGAGAAGGATCAAATTAATCATTATTAATATATCTGGCTATCGACCATGCATCTATATATATATAATTTATATATATCTTATATATTATATAAAGAATATATATATATTAACATCACTTTTAGACCGTGGAACACAGTAATTAAGATACCTAAGAGAGGATCAAATTAATTATTAATATATCTGGCATACGACCATGCATTATATATATATATATATATATATATATATATATATATATATATATATATATATATATATATTATATAGTGTGTTGTAAATATATAAACTATAAATACTAATTGGGTATGGTGAAATCTGGCCACTTATGTCACCCTATTAAATTTACAAATCGGGTATAGACTGAGTTTGACTTCTCCTCAATGGGTTCTCTCCTAGTTTAATTAATAATTATATATATACTGGTACTGGCTATCGACCATGCTAGCTATATTATATATATATATATATATATATATATATATATATATATATATATATATATATATATATATATATATATATATATATATGTATATATATACACACACACTTTAGACCGGTGAATACAGTGGATAATTTAAAATTGGATTAGCCCATGCCTGACACAGACTGAAGAGGAGTGTACCCAAGAGAAGGATACGTGTTATGCATGAATTATATATACTTGCTATATAATAGATATATATATATATTTATATATATTAATATATTATATTATATATATATATAATATATATACCAATTATATATATATACACACACACTTTAGACCGGTGAATACAGTGGATAATTTAAAATTGGATTAGCCCATGCCTGACACAGACTGAAGAGGAGTGTACCTAAGAGAGGATCGAATTAATTATTAATATATCTGGCCACGCAGCTGTATACATATACATAAATTGACTGTTTCTCCTTTCATTATACAGTTTACAGTGTTTTCAATACAGCTGTCAGAAAAACTGCTGCGGGGCTTCTAGGTATGCGTATAACTCCGGTTCTTCTAGTGTTAATTGATTTGGCTGATCCTTTTATCAAGAGCAACTGACATTTGTATACCTATACAAAAGTATATTTCATGTTTAAAAAATAAAAAAAGAACTTATGCAATGAGACATTAGTGCTTATTTACTTGTAGAGTAATGGTTAGAGCACTGTGCTCTTGACTGGAAGGTTGTGAGTTTCATCCCAGACAGGGGGACACACTGCTGCTTTACTTAGACCGATGCAGCAAAAAAAAAAAAAAATCAAATTGTAAGCTGGCCTGGATAAGGGTGTCTGCTATAAAATAATAATTGTCAGGCCTGGTTGGTATAGGATGGGAGTCTGCCTGGCAATATCAGGTACGTTAAACTTTTCTTTGGAGTTTTACTCAGTGGTGTAGTCGAGGGTATACACAGCTATATGGTGTTTACTCACTTTGAATTTGGGCAATATATTGTTTACCCACTTCTCATATAAGGGATTGTCACAGAGACGGCTGAAGTAGGAGGTGTCAGAACCAGGAAGGGGAATGAAATACACAAAGACAGAACAGATGAAATGATGATGGCGCCAGTTTATTGAAAAATAAAACAAACACGAAAACACAGGACACGGCACTCTGCCAAAATAAAGACAAACAAAAACGGACTAATACTAAACAAAAATACGGTGAGCAGATACTTTAAGTTGTTATTATACTTATTTCTTCCGTCTCCAATCCCGTTCTCCACTCACCGAACACCCAACCGCGAGTATGTGAAAACGTGCATCTATATATACTGTTGTACTGAGATTCAATTACTAATTAATTATTCACTTGAATCCCAGCACGTGAATTAATAAAGTGCAATTCCCCGTGCTCTCATATTATTACATTTTACTTGCACGTGAAGTGCTGTGCAATCCTCGTGCCTAAATACACATATACATTTTAAACACTCGTGTTACACAGACCCGTTTATATCCCGTGTACCAATATATATATATATACACCAACATTTAAACACACCACACGCAACACATAACAGATAATATATACAGGGGCGGGCACTTTGTCACAGGGATACAGAGTTTACTCACTTCTACTCTCCTGTGATGTGCAAATCCTGTGTTAAATACAATATAGTTTCGCGACAAGCGTCTCTGTTGTGTTCAGAGAATGTGTGCGGAGTGAAGCGGTGACAATTCTGCTCACCACTCATAATATCCTTCCAGCTTTCTTTGCTCTGCTCGGCTCTTTCTTTCATTCCACTCCACTCCTTGTGATTCTCGCTCTCCTCCCCTGCACCAGACAAAATTATATATATATATATATATATATATATATATATATATATATATATATATATATATATATATATATATAGTAAATAAATTATCTGTTTTTCCCCCATCGTGTTGCCGATTGCAGATGAAAAGATGTAATGTACAGTACATTCAGAAAGGAATACCATTTAATTGTACTTATTAATCGCATACCTTGACCCAAGCAAAAAAACAAACAAATGAACAAAAAAAAAAAAACATGCTATGCAAACAAGCAGACATAAAGTGCTCAGAGAAGTTATCTAATTGAATTCAAACATGCTTTCTCATTTTTATTGTTTGGTGCTGAACACATGCACACATTTCAAACTTTGCATATGATTTGTGTCAAATTAGCTTCATACAGGGCTTATTTGTATCCGAATATCTCATAGGGAGCTCAGAGCAACCCATGAACACATATAAGCGAGTCGATGGGGCTGACGGACCACCCTGGCTGTAGTGGTGTATGAACTATCCTTAATTTAAGAGTACAGAGAATATAAACCGTGTTCACAGCACTGTAGAACTGTATAAGAACAGTAACCGCAGACAAATGGACACACACACACACAGATGATGTTTCTCACATTTTTATATGGCACAAATGCAGCTCCACAATCAGGAATATATATATATATATATATATATATATATATATATATATATATATATATATATATATATATATATATAGTACCAGTCAAAAGTGTGATTATTTTCCATAATTGACAATGTTTAACGTAATATACGTTTCTGTAAATACTTGAAAATGAAAACACATTTTACAATATACAAAACAAAACATAAAGAGTATCAAAGCAACGTTCACGAAAATTGAAAATTGTCTCGAAATCTTGGATTCCTCAAAATAGCCACCCTTTGCCTTAATAGCAGCCTCACAAACACGAGGCATTCGGTTAACAAGTTTCAGCAGGAAATCACCCGACATGTCTTCCCAGCTGTTCTGCAGCAATTCCCAGAGATGTAGGGCACTTGTGGTTAGCTTTTTCTTGACTCTTCTGTCTAGTCATCCCATACAAGTTCTATGGGATAGACCTCTGGAGACTGGGCAAGCCAGGTCATTAGATTGAGTTGTCCTTCACTTTCCTTCTTCGACAGAGAGTTCTTGCACAACTTTGAGGTGTGTTTCGGGTCATTATCTTGCTGAAGAATGAAGGACTGCCCAACTAGCCTTAATTCTAATGGAATGGCATACCTCTGAAGTATGCTATGATAGCCATGCTGGTTGAGCTTGCCATGGACTTGGTAAAGATCACCAACTGTCACCAGCAAAGCAACCCCAGACCATGACACTGCCTCCTCCATGCTTGACAGTGGGAACCACACATGCAAAACTCATGCGCTCACCCTCTCTGCGTCTTACGAAAAAAATTTTGACTCATCGGTCCCTAAGACCGACTTCCACTCCTCAAACGTCCAGTTTCTGTGTTTTTTGGCCCATGCAAGTCTCTTACTCTTATTCTGCACTCTTAACAATGTTTTCTTTGCAGCAATTCTTCCAGTTAGACCAGCTTCACGCAATCTCCTCCGGACAGTTGATGTTGAAACACCTGTACTTCTAGTAGCATTTAGCTGAGCTTAAATGTCAGGGGCAGTTAATCGCCAGTTTGGCAGACTTGTCACTCTAATGAACTGCCTGACCTTGTTCGGTCCTCATGAGTGCCAGTTTCTTCAAATCGTTTGATGGTCTTGGCCACAGCAGTTACAGACACTTGCAAAGTTCTTGCGATTTGTCTTAAAGATTGACCTTCACTTCTTAAAGTAATTACAGTAATGTTTCTTTGCTTAACTGAGCGTATTTTGTCATTTTCTGCTCCCTTACATTCAGGAATGACAAACTTGTACCTATGCTACCTATATTTATAGTAATCATGGACCTTCACCTGTTAACAATACTTGGTGACAAAAGGTTAATTAGGTAACATGCTAGTTAATTCAGATAACATCTAACAAAGACACTTTTATACTTAGGCCAGTGTTTTAACACCGTGTTATACACATTTCAGACTTTTAACTGACTTGGGCTTCAGACTAAAATCCCCTTGCTTTGGGTGACCATTTCATTGAAATTGACAAGATTTACATTTTCTTTTAAAAATTAAATTTTTGAATGCAATTCACTTATGATTACCAGCTTATATAAGTACACGTATCATAAAAATAAATATTAAGTGTTTATAAAGTTATCAAGTTTATACAATTAAAAGCATAGCTGATCATGAAAAACCTGGTTTCAAGCAGGTGTACTCAAACTTTTGACTGGTTCTGTATATTTGAAGAGTTTAGATGCAAAACGCGATATATGCAATTTTTTCCAAAACTGAGATAAAAGCAGGATCATTCATCTCACAGTGTCTACTTTCTGATATTCAGTGTCCTTTGTCCTCAAAACACTATATACGTCACGTTAAATACAACTCAAACGATTGTTTTTTTGCATAACTCACTGTACGACAGGCATCTAATTTAGCAAAATCCAACATATCCACTGAGGCAATCACCGTGTAGTATCACAGTCGTGTGACCCTATTACGGTAGCGTCAAGGAGGAGTATACTAGCATATTTAATCTTATAAATTGTGATTTTATGATTAAATGATGAATAAGTAAAAAAAATGCAGGGAAGTCAATTTTCTAACAGGGTGTAGCACTGGTGAATAAGCATTCAGAAATAATGCTTAGAAAACAGTTACTTGATCGGAACTGTGAAACCTCCCATCATCTCCCTTGCAATGCCAACCCCACTTGTTTTACGTTTGTATTCTCCTCTGCACGGGATGTGAAGTTTATCGTTTGAATTTACTGAAATGCGTTGCATCTTTAGAAGTAAGTGTAAAGTCATTTTACAGAAATGTGGAGATTTATACTTGGTTACGACCCTGACTGAAGATGTCATTAGCAAAGGGGGCCGGTTGTACTAACGAGGTCAAACAATAGGTCAAGTTTTACTAAACATTTTAAAACTAATAAACAAACAATTACCATAATGAACACAATTATAGTATGTTGCTTAAAACATAATAACACAATATTCATAATAAAGTTGAGTTATTATTTATAAACAGTAACACGTTTAAATCTTGGGACTCCCTGTCTGTAGCTTGGTGTTGCTTATATTATCTTCAACATATTTTAAATGCAATGGTTTAAAACCATAACCATCTATGGTAGGGCAAGGTCCTGTCTGTAAATAATAATATTGTTATGTGGGGATTTGGTGGTGGTTGGCAGGGATGGGGTTAATTTCCTATCCCTGCCAAAATACATGTGAGAATGTGGCTGGAGCTAATTGAGTAATTGATAATTAGGCTCCAGCCACATACTATAAAAAAGGGGGAAATTCCTTTGTTTGGTGGAGGTGTTTTGGGTTGAGTGTTACTTTGTTTGGTGTTACAAAGTTCAGTGAAGGCTCTGCCCAGCCTGAACAGTTTTGGTTAAACTTTTGTTTTGGCCCTTGTGCCAGTTATTGTGTAAGTGTTTATTGTGTGTGAGATTTGCTTTTGTTTGACCTTTTATTTTTGTTGATTAAAACAGCGCAGCAGCGCTTTCACTGCAGCTTCCTTGTCTCTGAGTCTCCTTGCCCACCGATACCACCTGGGCCCGCAACGCTATCCTGTCACACCATCTAATTTAACAATGGAGTCACCCATACTTTTGAACATTTACGCTCAAAGTTTGAAATCATGGACAGAGTCTACATTGTTCGAGAGCAGTTCCCAGTTATTGGTGCTCATTCAATCACCATTCACAAATGCCAGGGTAAGACTCTAAAAACAGTTAGGATGGATCTTGGTAACTTCATTTCCTCCTATGGACAAAGTTTCAATGCACCTTCCAGAGTTACATCCTTAAGCGGTGTCCACCTTGTCAACTTTTTGACCCCATCTGCATTAAGGCACTTCAAACTGCAGTTGCAGAGTAGAATAGGCTCAGAGGGATTTATTGCCCTAAGTTGATAAGTTTGAAGGAGACAGTTACACATCCATTCAGAGGCTTGAGCAACCCCAATTTCACCTCATGCTATGCAAATGCAACATTGCAGTGCCTGCTTCACTTGCAACCTCTGAAGGATTCATTAAAACACAGTCAACAAGAGGCTATCAGGAGCTTTGTTTACCACTATGCCATCACTTGCCATCCACTTCATCTCTAACTACTGTGGATATTTGTCACTTCTTAGGAAAAACCTTCAATAGAGGTGAGCAGCAAGATGTTGCAGAGTTTCTCACCAAATTGTCTGAAATTTGTGCTGAAGAATCTCACATGGTTTCAGTCACAATAAGGCATGACATTCTATGTGCTAGATGTAACTACTGCTCATCAAACCGACAGGTGTTGCATGTTTACCCTCTACATGTACCTGCTGGTACAGATTCCATGTGTTTGGAAGAACTTATTTATAGAAATGACAAATGGGCTACGATTCTTGGTAGCAAAGGTAGGTAATGCAAAACTTCTTCAATCATGGGAATCGTGAACTTATTCAGTCAGCAGGAAGAATGATTGCAGTCCAAACCAGACAGGACCGTTACAAAGAGATACAATGCCAAGTTTACTGCTGTGCAGAAGAGCAAAATTACTGCGGACAACAGGAATGACTACAAAAGATTTAGAAGTGAGAAGTTTTTCAAGATTTACGATTATACTGTAAATACAGTATAATCGTAAATCTCAAAAAACTACTCACTTCTAAATCTTTTGCAGTCATTTTTGTATTACTTTAGTATAAATACATGTTAATTTGGATTCATATGTTGTTTTTTTCTGACTTTATGTGAACGAAAAGCCACACATTTGCCCGTTTTCCCATTGGAAATAGTGATATTTTGAAATATCACTGTCCTGGTCACAAAAGCAAAGTTTATGGGGAATAATAGCCATTTTTTATACTTTTGAGGCATAAGCAATTAGGAAATAACATTTACTACCCAGGAACAAAAATTGTGTTACATAGTGTTATCATACACCAAGGACAGGGTGTTACATCAGGACACTAGGTGTCTCTTCTTGCTGTGGGTGCTACAGGAAAATGGGTGCAAGCAAATGATGCACTCATTGAAGTCAAACCATGGCCAACAAATGCAAAAGGCATTTGAACATTGTTGTTTTGTACCTACGTAAATATCAATATATCAATACCTACCAAAATAGATATATTGTTTTCACCACTCATGGATGTAAATTTGTAATTAAAACAATACCATTTTACACTTTCAGTACTGTCCAAAAGTCCCTTCTGCCATTATTTTAATTTAAAATATTTTCTCATTTCTCCTATATTACTCTACTTATTACTCTCTTGTCTTGTCTGTCTGTCTATTTACCATACACATTCTCAAATAGCTTTCCCTCACTGTATTCATTATTTGATCAAGTAAAAAAAGAAATGATATCTATAACAAAAACACTGTCAATGTAAAAAAAAACAAGTTAGAAAAATGCAACAGCCATTTAAAGTGGTGATATTAAACACAAAAGCCCAAGTTAGGAGAAGCAATTGGGGCAACAGTGTCAAACATCAAGCAAATAAGCACAATTGAAATGGTGCTGGCGCCCAACATTCACACAATTGTTGCTTCTAACTTGGCTTCTTTTTTTCATCACTCCACTTTAGCTGTCTCTACAATCTGCAGTTGCTAAGTCGTTTCCCTTTCGGGTCAATACATTCTTGCAACGGAGTCTCACCTTCTTCCAGACTGACAGACTTCCCGACCCTAGGAAAAAACTGTCAGGCCAGCCAGTCCAAAGGACTCTACTTTCGCTGCTTAGCATCCTCACAGATCAGGAGGGAGATTTACAACCAAGATTCATTATATTTCTGTCACAATCGTGTATTGTGTATTTTCCACCACTGTGTCATTTAAAGTAGTTTTATATAAATGTAACTGCACTTCAGTCGAATGGATTATTAAAAGCATGATAACAACTTTCCTGACATTTAAATTTCTGCAGTGTACCTGATTGTTGCCAGTGCCACAGTTGGAAACCTTTCCTGCACTCACATTTCACACCAAAATGGATACATAATCAAATAGATACCTACTGTTACACTGCATTTGAAAAGCATTAACAAGAATGAAAGAAAGAAAGAATATTGTTCAATGATTATACTAATGTGCGTTGGTAGACATGCCTAGAGTGCTGGTTGAGAAAATGAAATCAAATTAAAACAATCCCAAACTGGAGTACTACTAATGAGGCAGCTGACAATTAGATTGGGAGTGTAAAGGGAACAGGCTAGCTTGTGGGTGATGTCACACCAGAAAGGAGACACATAGGACTGGGGCCACTTATTGCAACTTACTTTGGGCCACTTATTGCAAAGTTGATTCTCAATTACCTTTTAAAAATATTTCAATCTCATCTCTGTCTACATCATGTCTACATCTCTTTAGAGGTGCCTCACTGACTGATATTTGTACTGCGGTTAACTGGGCTACCCCACATACATTCATGTTTTTAACAATAAATAAAAGGCTTGAACAAAACTAAAACACTTTTACAAAATAAAACGGTATGTTAGTCAAAATAGACAGACAAAAGCACACACTGAACAAACACTAAATACAACAAGTATCGCACTGGTATTAAGCCAGCACGACAACTGTCTTGTCTCTGAGTCTCTCTTCCTGCCGGTAACAGCTGGGTCATGACGTACACACAAAGTTACGGTGTGTTATACAAATATTAATGTTATATTTTGTGGATTAGGATAGAATTGTTTCTGGAGCATGACTGTAGCATTTGAAGTCAAGCTAAAGAAAATTCTACCCCCTTTTCACATAATACATATTTCAGTAGATAAAGCAAGTAAATATACCTGCTAATGTGATCAGGAAAGACCTAGCAATCATCAAGATGTCTGGTTTAAAGTTGTCAGAGTCTTTTTAAAGTACTTACTTAATAATGGACAACAAAGGTCATCTGTTCATTTTTACCTGGCTACTTGTGTTCTTAAATTGTTCACGTGGATTGCTAACATTATAGAGTAATTAACTTGGAGATGAAGAAGCAAGCAGGTATCGTAATGATGGAAACTTATTGTCGAATCCCTACCAATACTGACTAGGAACTGGCGTTTGTGCATCCAAGGACGAGAGAGAGTTCACCACTCAAAGATCTGCAAATGTCAGAAAAAGTTAAAGGGGCAGTAAAAATAATAATTTCACTTGTTCTTGAAAAACACAGAGATAAGTTATGAGTGTCAAACAGATTCATACAAACAGAATTAAATAGCTCACCAGCCAAAATGAATCAAAAAGAAAAGGAAAAAAAAAAGATTTTAACTAATGTATGTGAACAGATTTATCCTAGTCCCAGGTTTAGGAGGACTCACCAGCAATAGCCTGCTGTTTTCATCTGATAGTTGAACCATGACTACTCAGGCATGGTAAAATAACTCAGAATTGACCTCAGTGTTAAAGTTGGGTCAGCCACAAGCAACATTCTTTGTGATATACTTGTGGTTAGTTTACTGGTGCCTTAACATGTCTGAATAGTTTTCCTGTGACATTAGAAGCTTGTTAACAGGTCATGTGTCTCCTTGGCATCTGTCTTGTCTTTTCTTAGAACATGGTCTCACAAAGTCCTTGTTGCCCAACGGGACATGGGTTAGGCCGACAAGCCAAGCCGGCTCCATCCCGACAGGTGCTGCATTTCGGAAAAGCAAGCCTGCACTCAGGAATTTACTGCTGAATAATTCATTGCTATTTCTGTTCACGGGTATCAACAAAAACAAATGCTCACAGCGTCGTTAATCCATTCATCAGATGAAATTTTGGTTTACGACTGCTGCCCATATTTGTCAATTCGATTGTAAAGAAGTATTAATTTATCATCAGGAGAGGTAACATGTTATGCCGTAGATGTAATCTTTCTTCTCTGTGATCTGCTTTTGCTCTTTGAATTTACAGAGCTTTAATATTTCTAAAGAGAAAGGGATTTGTCATTGAAAGGGATTTGATGGAGAACATGATACAGAACTACTTGGATCACAATGTTGCTTTGCTCAGATCAATCTGGATAGCTAATCTTCCACTTTGTTATTTTGTCTTCAATAAATATTACATCTGTTGAACCTGTAAAAATTATATATATATATATATATATATATATATATATATATATATATATATATATATATATATATATATATATATATGAAAAGGTTTTAAAAAATATACACAAAAAGTTTAAAAGATTAATATCTCACGGTTGGCTTTTGCTTGCAGCAGTTTGGCAAGACTGAGGCTACCTCCCTTATCAGTTGCCATAATATGACTGGTTGTAGACAGACACACATTAGACTGTCTAACATATGTGTCTGGAAACCTTGGACTACATTCTCAAAGCCTCTAATTTAAACGCCTGAGTGGTTTATTTCTGGCTTGGCAACTTCATTGTATGCAGTTTCCCTTTATGAGAAAATTGCGACGATTAGAGTAAATAACACTGAGAATGAAGCCCATTGTACTCTGGTGAACTATTGGAATCCAATATACATTGAAGTAGTAATTTTGCTAGCATTCTTGTAGGAGTTTGTTTTGTAGATTGTTTTCACAGCCTTCATATTTTCAGGTCCAAAGGTATACTGAAAAAGAAAAATACTGAAAAGGTATTCGTAGAGGGGGAACCCCTCTACTTCCCCCATGTGTATTTATCCAGGCCCAAAATGGATTTTGATACAAAAAAAAACTGGCACAGATGACACAGATAGCGCAGTCCCGCTTCTTATTTGCATAGAAATGTAGCGCAAATTGAATAAGTAACTGGGGTATTTGAGGGGTTAAATCGCTTAAGGCCACTTATTTCAAAGTTGATTGTGACAGAGGGGGAACTCCTCTACATCCCCCATATGTATTTATCCCAGCCCAAAACTGTTTTTGATAGAAAAACAGCAGACAGACATTGCAAAGATAGCGCGGTCCAGCTTCTTATTCGCATAGAAATGTAATGCAAATTGAAGTAACTGGGGTATTTCAGGGGTAAAATTACTTTGGGCCACTTATTGCAAAGTTGATTCTCAATTACCTTTTAAAAATATTTCAATCTCATCTCTGTCTACATCATGTCTACATCTCTTTAGAGGTGCCTCACTGACTGATATTTGTACTGCGGTTAACTGGGCTACCCCACATACATTCATCAGGTTCTACCGACTTAAGGTGGTAGATCCCTCTATGCCTTTATTAGGCACAAGAGTCCTTGAGGTTACACGCTCACTTCACCAACACTAGTCCCTCATATGCTGTCCGCTCATACTCCCACACGACGGCTTTCGTATACTTTCCCAAAAGTATTGGATGTAACCCCGGTTCCCTAAAAGAGAAGACGACCACCAAACCTTGCAAGGTCGCATCATTCACATTCGTGGGTTTGATGCAAAAGAGAACAAGCTCTCTGTGTAGTGATTATTAATTACCTCGATGAAGCGGGACCGAGGACGTCACTCCACGGAGGGGCCTATCGGCAGCTTTAATATAAACTGCTCAGTGAATACCTGACCTGTGGCAGGCATGTTCCAAAAGTATTGGTTGGTGGTCGTCTTCTCTTTCAGGGAATCGGGGTTACATCCGTAACCTATTGTTTGCTCTAGGAGCATATGCCATATATGAAATATTGTATTGATTTTCACAAATTATTTATAGGATTCAGAGTGGAAGCAAAGGTCGTGTATATATTTCCAACTGTCCAGCTTTACAATAATTTGGTTTGGAAAGCCTAGGTGATGCAGTTTCGAATATCAAATGAATATCGAACGTCAAACCAACTTTACCATGGTAGGCTTTTTTTGGTTGTTTGATAACCAAATCAATACACTTATCATATACAATCATCAACACAGGCAATTTTGCTTTACATTTAGTCAACATACCAGTACTTGTTCAATAAAACTGCTTATGGTGTACAGAGGTCAAGGTTGAATGAGGCGCAATGTCAGTGTCACATTCATGCTGAAACGTAGCTGTAGTTTACTTCAGTATCCAGTGCATTGTTACTACTGAACAAGTTGTTTAAAAATGCTGAAAACTATCAAAATCCCCCCTAAAGATCTGGTCAATGAGTTTGGCAATAGCCATTCAGGTGACAAAGACTAACTCGACATAAACGGATATGAATATTTAGTTTTTTATTATTACTACACAGACATATTTGTAATGTTTAAAGTACAATGGCATGTTTGTTTATTATTTATTGATGGAACTGTGGTGAGCTTTTAACTTCCTTCAAATTTGAAAGTGTACCAATAAATACAATAGATGGTGCTTATTAGCAACCCTGATAAAGACAACTTTCGGTTATTAACAACATTTTCCCAGGAGCCGCTTATTGACAACTTTATTACTAGTTGCCAGTGGTATAGAGTGTACTTGCATGATTTATGCACATACTTCATGCAGCTTTTATAACACACTGACTTTGCAACTGCTTATTTCTGGCGGACTGAGGCAGAATCGTGGCTTTGAAACTGACTACGAAGCTGCACGCAATACTGAGATGGATTTACAGCGGGAAGTGGTATATTGTAAAAAGCAGTCAATGTTTGACAATTTTTTATTTTAAAATTGTGTTCTTTGGAATTGATTGGAAGTACAATACATATTTGTTATGTTTGTTTTGCTCATTGTAAGGTCTATTGTAGCACATCGTTGTGTAGTACTATTTAAGCCTACTCTTTTTTTTTTTAAGTAAACAGTTCTATGTTCTATGTTTGGGTATTTTGTATTTCTCATGTTAATATTTTAACACTGTAACATTTAAAACACATGTATTTCAGTGCCATGTTTGTACAACTACAGTATATATCGTTGTTCCATATAAATACACTTGAAAACTTAATGACAGCTTCGGTCAATGACAACTTTTTACTGGGAACCGAGAGGTTGTTAATAACTGTCATCTACTGTACTTCCTGTGTTAACTAGTATTCAATAGTACTGTTTGTGCATCTTATAATGTGACGATGTAAACTCCTGTAGTTTATACAAATGTAACAGTCTAGTGTACTAGGTAAACATGATACATGTTGTATTAAGTTATCTTTGTTAACATAGCTTATTGTTCTCCAGAAACAGAAAAAAAAAAACCTCATCCCACTAAGTCTCAAAGCATGTGGACTGCAGTACATTTGCTGCACAGTGCATAAGAAGCAGACGGATACGTCTTCCAGAGATTTATGCTTGGAACGTCTATTATTATTCATGTGTAAAACACCATTATTCCTTTATTTTTAACAGGTTTTTGTTCAAAGCCTCAGCGCCTTATCTGGCGTGCACTTTCTTTCTGATTTCATGGTGACTGAAACCCTGGTATTTCTTTGGCAACGGTGCTGAATGCTCCCTTTCTAGTATTTCTTATTGAAATTCACAATGTGACAGTTTCAAGACTGGCAACCAAAGAAAAGTCCCCCCCCCCACAGCATTGTAAGTGTGTACTACTTATCTAAGTGTACACTAGGACTTGGACTGAAAGCAAATGGACAAAAGTTCGTTTAAGGTCACTGTGACCAAGTTTGCTGACACCACAGTTTTCATTTTTTAATGAGGATTTCTAGAAAATTACACTGACTAGAACTATAGGAGTTGGCAGCCTTTGACACAGAGGTCCCCTCCTAAATTTCCATGTTTTCACTGTTGATTGTATAAACTACCGGAATGGTCCTCAAGTCGCACTCTCTCAGAATGCCTTATTAATTTAATCCTTTTGATTTTCAGTGTAACAAACCTGTTAGAATGGATGGTGGGGTTGAGCAGTGTGAGTGTGAAAATATAGAGCATACAATAGCTGAATCCATTCCTATCACAATATGTGCTCTCTCACACTATGATCTTCTAAGCCAGATTTGGATGGCCCTGCTTAAACAGAATCTTTTATGTCAGTCCAATCTCTAAAGCTCAATAAAATGCTGACTCAAGAATGGTTATTCTCGTTTGACCTGTGTACAGATCTTCGGTGGCAATCAGCACGATTTACCATTTGAATATATAGTTCACTGTAGTGGCAGAATTCCGAGACAGGACTATCTAATCAACTGATCTAAATGACTCCAAATCGGAATACCGTAATTTTTCTTTTTTACCTTTTCCAGTGCCTATGACAATAGTTAATTTTACTGTCCATATAGATGTGCTAATTCCGAGATATCTCATCATATATTTTTTGTTAATATGAAAGATGTAAAACTGTGCAACCTACAAAAACAAAATAAGGGTTGTCTTTGTAAAAAGACACTGCCTCAACTTAGAGACTTGGGGTCCTGTTTTGGTCTCATAGAACATAAGAAAATTTATAAACGACAGGGAGGCCATTGGCCCATCTAAGCTCCTCTGGTTCCAAGTAGCTAACGGATCTCAAAACATTATCAAGCTGGTTTTTAAAAGATTCAAGTGATTCTGACTCAACTACATGACAAGGTAACCCATTCCATACCTTTACCACTTGCTGTGTATCTATTAGTATGTTGACTGCTACATATGTCTAACAATAAAAAAGTTGTTACCAAGCAATAATAAAAATAATTAGCTAATATTTACATTACTTGCTGTGTCAAATACTTATTTAGTAATTTAGCATGTGTAAAGTTTTTCTTTATTTAATTTCTATTGATGTACTTTTATTTCACATATCTTAATATTAGCAGGCAGGGTACATGCATATTTAATACAAGCATTGACTTTACTCTCTTTATCCTCCTGGAAGTAAATCTTTGTGGTGCTTAATTGCAGCCAAAAAAACATTGGAAAAACAAAGCTTGGAGTGACCCAGCAGAAAACAGATAGTGTCAGCTGCTGAGAGCTCAGCTGTTTTTCCTCCCTTTAGCAACAAGCCCAGAGGAGGAGGGGCTGGAGAAGAATAAACGGTGGCTAGATTTGTTTACAGAGCAAAAACAAGGCCACACTTGAAGTCCAGTCTCTTCCAGAATAGGAAGACCTAATGAAGTTTCATGGCCAGTGGAAGTCAGGGCCTGCGGTGTTCTGCATCAGTTGCTTGGTGACACTGGAATTCTGCAAGCTCTTGCTAGGACAGTTATCTACACCTTGGGTAAATCAGATATTCTGATGCCTGACCAAGGGGTTAGAAAATAACTTGACTTTGACAAAATGGGTATTTTCTAATTGTTTTTTCTTGGAAATGTGTTGTGTTGTTACTGTAAGTGATTATCCTTTACCCTTTAAATATCAAGTATGGCTATTCAATAGGCAAACTCAGAATGCGCCACAGCTGCCCCACATTTCTTAAAATTAATATTAATACACTGTAATAAAGTGTAGTATCGCAGCATACATTTAAACATTATCCAGATTGCTTTGGTATTCTTATTCACAGATCACTTGAAAATACATTTCTCAAGCTCTCTTATGCGAATCATATGAAGACCATATTGCATGCAAAAACTTTATGCAAAGTTCTTGTTTAATATTCTGTTTTATTAGAGCGTGTTACTATGATTCTGTATATTTTACTACAACTCAAAAAAATTGTATGAATAATACTGACCTGCGATAGTGATATACAGTGTACAGTGTATACAGTGTATAGTTAAAGTCTAATCAATCAATAAACCCCCTCAATGGCATTTTGTGTTACTACAGTTTGGATGCAGTGTTAAAATAATTGAAGCGCTCATTTGTTTGTTGGGATAGGCAACAGTTCAGAGATTTTTTTATTTTAATTTTTTAATTTTTGTTTTTGCTATGGTAAGCATGCAGTCTAAAATGCCTTTTTCAATGGGGAGGAGCGACAGTTGGGGGGTGGGGGTGTGCCCTTGTTTGGAAAGCGTGTATGCAGTCAGGAGTGAACGATCAAGTCAAGTTCAAATGTTCGCTAGAGGCTAAAGCATGGCTGACCTCCAATATAAGTGTGATGGTTGCAATAACATTTAAAACGCTTAAAACAACCTTTTCAATACAAGTCTTAAAGGAACTTTTGCATAAATGGTTTCATTTTTTTTCTTCTCATACAACGCCTCATAGTGAACAATGTTTCAAGGCTCGAAGTTAGCTAACGTATATTTGGTATCATTTTGCTCATTTGCTACATTTTCTACTAGTTTTTCATGCAGTAACATTTTTGCAATTTTGAAGAAATATATAGACGCAGTTTTTTGCAATGTGGAATAAAGACAACTAAAAAGTATTACTAGAATAAGGGAAATCAACCAAGCAAGGGGAGACAGGTTAAAGAAGGATTTTTAAGCCTTGACACAATTGAGACATGGATTGTGTATGTGTGCCATTTAGAAGGTAAATGGGCAAGACAAAAGATTTAAGTGCTTTTGGACGGGGTATGGTAGTAGGTGCCAGGCGCCTGTCCAGGAATGGTTCCACGAACATGACAGTGAATTTAGCTTACTGCAATGGCCTGCCCAGTCACCAGATCTCAATCCAATTGAGCATCTGTGGGATGAGATGGAACAAGCTATTCAGAGGAGAGATCCACTACTAGCCAACTTGACACAACTGTGAGAAGCATTGGAGTCAACATGGGCCAGCTTCCCTGTAGAACGCTTTCGACACCTTGCAGAGTCCATGCCCCGAGGAGTTGAGGCTCTTCTGAGGGCAAAAGGGGGTGCAATTCAATATTAGGAAGGTGTTCCTAATGTTTTTGTACAATCAGTGTGTGTGTGTGTGTGTGTGTGTGTGTGATATATATATATATATATATATATATATATATATATATATATATATATATATATATATATATACACACACACACACACACACACACACACACACACACACACACACACACAGTACTGTGCAAAAGTTTTAGGCATGTGTGAAAAAATGCTGCAAAATAATAATGCTTTCAAAAATAGACATGTTAATAGATTATATTTATCAGTTAACTAAATGCAAAGTGAGTGAACAGAAGAAAAATCTAAATCAAATCCATATTTGGTGTGACCACCCTTTACCTTCAAAACAACATAAATTCTTCTAGGCACACTTGCACAAAGGCAGGAATTTTGTAGGCATATAGTCAGGTGTATGATTAAACAATTATACCAAACAGGTGCTAATGATCATCAATTCAATATGTAGGCTGAAACACAATCATTAACTGAAACAGAAACAGCTGTGTAGGAGGAATAAAACTGGGTGAGGAACAGCCAAACTCAGCTAACAAGGTGAGGTTGCTGAAGACAGTTTACTGTTAAAAGTCATACACCATGGCAAGACAAAAGGTAGTTATACTGCACCAGCAAGGTCTCTCCCATGCAGAAATTTCAAGGCAGACAGGGGTTTCCAGATGTGCTGTCCAAGTTCTTTTGAATAAGCACAAAGAAACGGGCAACGTTGAGGACCATAGACACAGTGGTCAGCCAAGGAAACTTACTGCAGCAGATGAAAGACACATCATGCTTACTTCCTTTCACAATCGGAAGATGTCCAGCAGTGCCATCAGCTCAGAATTGGCAGAAAACAGTGGGACCCTGGAACACCCATCTACTGTCAGGAGAAGTCTGGTCAGAAGTGGCCTTCATGGAAGACTTGCGGCCAAAAAGCCATACCTCCGACGTGGAAACAAGGCCAAGCGACTCAACTATGAACAAAAACACAGGAACTGGGGTGCAGAAAAATGGCAGCAGGTGCTCTGGACTGATGAGTCAAAATTTGAAATATTTGGCTGTAGCAGAAGACAGTTTGTTCGCCGAAGGGCTGGAGAGCGGTACACCAATGAGTGTCTGCAGGCAACAGTGAATTATGGTGGAGGTTTCTTGCAAGTTTGGGGCTGCATTTCTGCAAATGGAGTGGGGGATTTGGTCAGAATTAATGGTCTCTTCAATGCTGAGAAGTACAGGCAGATACTTATCCATCATGCAATACCATCAGGGAGGCATCTGATTGGCCCCAAATTTATTCTGCAGCATGACAATGACCCCAAACGTACAGCGAAAGTCATTAAGAACTATCTTCAGTGTAAAGAAGAACAAGGAGTCCTGGAAGTGATGGTATGGCCCCCACGGAGCCCTGATCTCAACATCATCGAGTCTGTCTGGGATTACATGAAGAGAGAGAAGCAACTGAGGCTGCCTAAATCCACAGAACAACTGTGGTTAGTTCTCCAAGATGTTTGGACCAACCTACCTGCTGAGTTCCTTCAAAAACTGTGTGCAAGTGTACCTAGAAGAATTGATGCTGTTTTGAAGGCAAAGGGTGGTCACACCAAATACTGATTTGATGTAGATTTTTCTTCTGTTCACTCACTTTGCATTTTGTTAATTGATCATTATAAACTATTAACATGTCTATTTTTGAAAGCATTCTTACTTTACAGCATTTTTTCACACCTGCCTAAAACTTTTGCACAGTACTGCATATATATATATATATAAACAAGTCTCAAATGTAGATCCAAATACTTTTATTGCTGTTGGCAAAGGCTTGTAACTTGTTGGTACACCTTGTAGAGATGTCTTGGTTGCACACGTCAGATAGGCAGGTCAGATAGGCAGTTTTTTTTCCATCCTCAAATCTCGATCAGACAAATCAAAATATGGAGTATAGTCATTCAGAGGTGGAGACACTGGTTAATCATTACATTAGAATAGTATTGGACAGATTAATATATACCACTTGTTTTCAAGAGATTCCATGTGTAAGGTGAATTGGCAATTATTATGAAGTGGATGGACACCTCTGCCTATCTTTTAGTTATTTACACACACACTGACTTGCACATGCATACATAATCCAATTCCTGTAAAAACCTTTGTATACGTTTATTTTCTAGGTATTTTAGGGGTCCTAAAAAGGGGGTAGTGACTTATACACCAGTGCGGCTAATACACTATTTTTACGGTAATAAATACAAACGGCATATGTCTTAGTTTAAAATCTCAATGTGGCAGTTGATTTATATACTATTAACCTCTCATGATTGTGTATAATAGTATGATATCCTGTGTCAATCCAAGGATTCATCTCAGATTCTGTTGCTTTAACAAAACAAATCGATCGTAGATCAGATGATTAATCGGTCAATAATAACAATCCTTATATTTTTATAGCACCTTTCATAGTGGATTACCGACACAAAGCGCTTTACAAGATACAAGACTAGGGTGTGTGAACTATGCATCAGATGCAGAGTCACTTATAACAACGTCTCACCCGAAAGACTGAGCACAAGGAGATTAAGGGTCACACAATGAGTCAGTGGCTGAGCTGGGATTTGAACCGGGGACCTGTTGATTACAAGCCTGTTTCTTTAACCACACAAACTCTCGATAGAAGTCGTCACGATTAAAACTATATAGTATTAAACCATGTACAGTACAGTGCCTATAGAAAGTCTACGCCCCTTTGAACTTTTTTTAGTTAATACTTGGTGGAAGTACCTTTGGCAGCAATTACAGCTGTGAGTCTGTTGGGATAGGTCTCTACCAACTTTGCACACCTAGATTTGGCAATATTTGACCATTCTTCTTTATAAAACTGTTCAATCTCTGTCAAGTTCCTTGGGGAGCATTGATGGACAGCAATCTTCAAGTCATGCCACAAATGTTTGATTAGATTTAGGTCGGGGCTCTGACTGGGCCACTCAAGAATATTTACCTCTGTGTTCCTTACCCACTCCAGTGTAGCTTTGGCTGTGTGCTTTGGGTCGTTGTCATGCTGAAAAGTGAACTGCCTTCCCAGCTTCAGCCTTCTTGCAGTGGGTAGCAAGTTTTCCTCAAGGACTTCTTTATACTTTGCTCCATTCATTTTCCCTTCTATCCTGACAAGTCCCTGCAGAAGAGAAACATCCCCATAATATGATGCTACCAGCACCATGCTTCACAGTAGGGACGGTGTTCTTTGGTTGATGCGCTGTGTTGGGTTTGCGCCAAACATAACGCTTTGCATTTAGGCCAAAAAGTTCCATTTAAGTTTCGTCAGACCACAAAACTTTTTGCCACGTGGCTACAGAATCTCATGAGTGTTTTTTTTTTTGCATACTTCAAAGTAATTCAAGGTGGGCTTTCTTGAGTAATGGTTTCCTTCTAACCACCCTACCATACAGGCCAGATTTGTGGAGTGCTTGGAATATTGTTGTCACACGCACGCTTTGACCAGTCTTGGCCATAAAAGCCTGTAGCTCTTGCAAAGTTGCCACTGGCCTCTTCGTATCCTCTCTGATCAGTCTCCTCCTTGCTCGGTCATCCAGTTTGGAGGGACAGCCTGATCTAGGCAGGGTCTTGAAGGTGCCATACACCTTCCACATCTTAATAATTGTCTTGACCATGCTCCAAGGGATTTTCAAGGCATTTGATTTTGTTTTATACCCATCCCGATCTGTGCTTTTCAACAGCTTTCGCCCGGAATTCTTTTGAAAGCGCATTGGTGCTCATGGTTGAGTCTTTGCTTTGAAATGCACTACCCAGCAGAGGGAACCTATAGGAACTGATGAATTTATCCTGAAATCACAATTTAACACAGGTGGAGGCCACTTAACTTAGTGTGTGATTTTGAAGACTATTGGTTACACCTGAGCTCATTTAGGATTGCTATTACAAGGGGGTGGAGACTTATCCAACCAAGCTATTTCAGTTTTTATTTTTTAATTTTCATTCATTACTTTTACTCTCTGTATTTCTTTTGTAGGTTTACTTACAGGACACCCACCATAGGCAGAACTAGTGTACAATATGTGCTCCTCCACAAATGCAACATTTAGTCACTGCATTTTATATTTAACACATCTTAACCTTCCTTTACACACAAGAGCTACAAGCCCATGTTTATGACATTTATAGCATTTCAAGGGAGGAGATATGTAAGGCTTGGCAGTAAACACAGACTATCTATAGCCCACTGATAAAAGGTGGCTACAAGTTACCAGAGACTGTAGCTGTAAACACCTGTATTTCTTTTTTTCTTCTTTTGTTGGTTTCAGCTAAAAAAATCATTGTTTTCAGTTAAATACATGCTGCCCAGTTTCATCCTTTTTCATCTATTGTAGCTATTTAGTCAGATTAGCACAATTAGTTACATTTTTATCTGGAAATACAGCTCAAATTAGGTCCACACACAGTAACTAACAAGCACAATAGACTTTTTTATTTTGACTCCAAAACTCCCAGCTTCAGCTTTTCACTTCAAAAGATTATTGTACACAGGCTGTGTGTTTGCAGCAGGCCTGCAGTTCATCTTCCATCCTGTAATGATGCTGGTGCTCTGCTTGAAATACATATGATTGTGTGGGAATCCAGGAGCTCGGCCGAAGAAAGGACAAGTGCCAGTTATTATAACTGCATATGCACAATACAATGCTCAGCAATACTTCCTGTAATTGTGAAGTATGAGTTGTATTTATTTAAAAGTGTTGTGTTCCATACAATCCACAGCAGCAATAAAATCACATCCCATGTTACATAAATACAGTTTCTGTACTTCCCAGTATAAGCTGGTAGGATATTTAACATAATAGAAATAATTAATGACCGTGTTTTGCTTCCTTTCTGATTCTCACTGTTTCATGGATTGGCTAGCACTTACCAAAGTCAAGCCAACACCCAGAGTGAACTCAGTTTTACTTTTCTCAAAACTGGACCCAAACCATTGCTAATTACTTTGTTATTATTAAAAACAGTATAAAGTTGTCATAAATATGTATGCATAGTAATCTCAGACTCCAGAATTAGGTGTTGGAATCCCCAAAGATGGCAACCTGTAAGAAACTAGAAGTCAAATGTTTTGTCCAAATTAACAATCCCTAAGTGGTCCATTGCAAAATGTACTGCCCTACAACATTTTTTAATACAAAGTTAGGAAATATATAAACTTATTCATGTTAACCAAAAGTTTAGCCAAAGACTGATGAATGTATGTACAGACTGTTTGTCTACTTTTTACATTTATCCAATGTATTTGCTTTTTTACATTACTATTTGATGGGGTTTGTAATCTTTTTGTGTGGTTCTGTTTATCTGCAGTTAAAGGGAATATGTATAAGCCTGATAGTTTATCAAAAAAAAAAAAAAAAAAAAAAAGTACTTTTATTGAATGCAAGTTTCCCCTTACTCTGATGCGTTACACTGCTTGTGGGATGCAGTTTAAACATTAAAATGATAATACATCAACCTGCTCTTGAAAATTAATCATATTTTCAACCTCAGAACCTTGAAAGACTCGTGGTGATTTTAACATTTTTATTACATACCGCATTAAATGCTGTGTGTCTAGTCTTCTCTTGACCAGAACGTCGCTAGATCAGGACAGTTTCTTCACTTTTTCAACCTGTGATTGAAGGCAAGCCCCTACACTGTTTATTTTTCCCAGTGTGATCTTTTAAAAGGTATTTTAAATTAATTTTCTTGTTTCGTAGGTTTTATTTTTAAATTTTTAGTGCGAGCTGTGGGATGTATTTGTAGTGGCTACAGAAACACAACTCGCCAAGGTAATTTTATCGTTTTTTTTTTAAATTTGTGCTAAATGGATGGTGTGCCTAATTTATTTATTTATTTTTTGTTATATTGTAAGTGTGCACAGTCATTGTTTCTTATACCCTGCACTTGCTTGTTGTCATGTTACTGATTGTTCTGCTTGTAACAAATGTACTGCAAAACGAATTTATGGCCAGCAAATGATGCATTCTGTAAAAGCTAGAAAGGCTACTGTTATATCCTGTGTGGCTTACTGTAGAAGGAAGCTTAGTGAATTATGGGATGGCAGAAGCCATCTTGTTACATTGTTTTTCTGTTGCAGTAAGCAAATAAAGAAGTTGCAGTAAATTTACATCTGTGCCTTGTGTCTGCTGAATCCGTAATATAAAATAATCTACATTATTTTAGGGTGGTCAAACTCAATTTTAGATTTCAACATATGGGGTGCCAAGTGTAAAAAAAAAAGCACATATTTACCATGTGTTTTATTCCGGATATAACCTAAAGCAAGTTATTTCTTCTAGATTTACCAAAAAAAAAAAACATTTTTTTTTCCAGATTTAGCTAAATACATAAATGTTAACAAAAACATAGTTAAATAATTTATAAATATTGAAAATGTGTATCACAAATTCAACATTTAGGGGGTGATGTAAGTATAGGCATAATGCAAATAATTGCAGATGCAAAATTCAAATTGCATTGAGGACAGGCAATTATTTTACATTGCGCCCTATGTAAGCTTAAAAGTAATGCAAATTACTCAACTCGCACAAATAATGATCTGGAATTATGATAATAAGGGGCTCGATTTAGCAGCTGCACTTGCAGAGACAGGAGTACAGAGAGCAGTAGTCGCTGTACGACATTTGTGGAGCATGAAAATATAAAGAAAAAAATGTCAGAGGAAGGGCAACAAAGTCCTCTTGGCGCACAGAAAAGAAAATAAACATTTTCTGAGAAGGAACTGAGAGTCCTTACAGCTGGGGTCACTCAGCATGAAATGCAGTTGTTTGGAAAAGCCTCAGCCAACATCAGTTATGCTAGTATCCTTAGGAAATGATATGTACTGGCCTGCCCTTTTTAGCATGACATCCAGAAATGTGCCTAGCACTGGAAAAGGTGAATAGTGCTATCCCTCCAGACATTCCAACTGTGGTCTGAAAGGAACCTGAGGCCAAGTAGTGCAGAGAACACAGCAGTTTCACATGTGCAGGAATAGCGGTCCCTAGATTGACGCTGGGGTCTTGCTCATCCCTCAATTCAGCTATTAGGTCTAGGATGACCTGCAGAGTGAGACAATAACACTTTAGCACCACATCAGGTCTCTGCAGGTGTGTGCTTTTGTACAGCTCTTAGTTACTCGCTTCTGCAATGGTTTGCACCTTGCAAGAAGAGGTATAAAGTTTAGGAGGGTGAACAATTACATAAGTGCAAGGCAAAATTCTTCCATCACATCATAACACTTGCGCCCACTTAGTATCCAGATCGTGCCCAATTCCATGCTCCTTTCTTCATTTGAATGCATTTCAATATAATTTTAATGGATTAATGATGGCAAAGTGCAAATTTGCTAGTGGGTGCAGAACACTATGTGAACACCATATGTCGCATTTCTTGAGGCTGGTAAAATTAGACTTTACATCACCCCCGTATAGTCAATATACCGATTAAATTAAAGCTTCAGTCTTTCAATCTTTTTTTACACGTGACAAGTCAACATTTAGCTTGCCTGTTAAATCTGGGAATCTAACAAATAAATCTGTGATAAAATACATGGAAATTAAATCTTTATTTTACACTTGGCATCAACATTTAACTAAAAGATAAACCGGAAATACATGATCTTTCAGCATTGTAAAGTTAGTTCAGTCTTTGTCGTTTCCAATTAAATCTGGAAAATTAAATCTGTGTCATGCTAAAAAAAAAAAAATTATTCAGCTAAATCTGAAGCTAACATGTAAATGAGTCCCCGACCATTTAAGCATTTGACAGGCATTCTATGCAAAGAGGCGGCGGGGAGGCAGGGGAGCAGTGCTGCCAATTTCCAAGCATGGACCATATTTCCACCCACATATCTAAAATGCCATCCATGATAGGCTCTGGATTAAAATATTAATACATTATAGACATCTTTAACAGCAAAGAGTGTAAATCTTACTTTGGCCCCGATTGGTTTAGGTTTTGAAATATCAGAGTAAAAAGGAAAGAAATCTTTTTTGATACAATGATACAAACATGAATCAAAGTTGAAAAAGGGGCTGAATTTTGACCAGGCAGAGTTTTGAGATCACCCAAAGATACTACAAGCAAAAAGATAAATATATTGCATATAGTATGTTTTTTTTTTCAATTACTATACTTAAATGTGTATTTAACTAAATATTACTATTTTGATCATTTTTACCAGTTTGAAAACGCTTTAGATTATGATATTTCTGAAGTGGTCATTTGAAACAAAAACCGTCAGAGTGAGTTTTGTGATTTCTATTTACAGGAGTAATTATACTTCAATAATGCAGAAAGATTGTGCTTCACTGATTAGTATTCAATTATATGACAAGTTCAAAACTGCAAAGTTCATGAGCAGCACCAAGCATTCTGAGAAGAACTCTCCATAGAGACAGAATCGCCTGTCCTAATTATTTCCTCCCTCAATATAACAAAGTGGCGACGAGGAAGACTTAATTTTACTGCATGGCTGAAGCTGTTTCTGCTGCAAGGGGAAGGCAAAAGTGAAATGATTGCCTTATAGAGCACATGTAAGAGCACGGGTAGCCTGCGTGGGCCAGAAACTGTAAAGGGTAGTTCACTCAGCAGCATGTGAAGGACGGGTGAGACTTTGGGACATTCGTTACAAAGTTTGACACAACCTGATAAACCAGGCACAAAATCTTATGAAGAAATAGTGTGAATGCTGCAGGCACACTTTTCCCTGAAGCCATTAGCAATTGCAGAGAGATTTCGGTTTGATAAAAGGAACCAAGAGGAAGGAGAAAAAAATATTAATTTGTAGCAGCACTGTGAATTTGATGCCGTGTTGAATGAAACCCTTTGTGACAGGCTGGTCTGTGGTCTATGTAGTGAGGAGATACAGAAGCGCTTATTGACAGAGGCTAACCTCAACCTACAGAAGGCCATCGAAATGGCAGTTTCCATGGAACTGGCAGTGGGGACAACTCAAGAGCTGAGTTCATCAACCAAAGTGCATGTAGTTACGGCAGGGTTTTTTAAAAAGACAGCAGGGAGTCAAGAATGTTATTGCAGTGGAATAATGTTCACCATACGTCAAAGTGTTGGTGTAAAGACTTGGTAGGTAGGCAATGTGTCAAAAGGGACACATTGAATGTGCCTGCAAAAAGAAGGACGTAACAAATAAAATAGACACAGAAGAAAATAAAAAACAAAAACGTCAGTTTGGCAAAGAAAGGAAGAACTCTGGATGAACAATGACACCCAGCCTAAAGAGGAGGTGCCATTGCATATCTTGGCATGGTATGGGGCATCAGATGGCTATTGGGTCACCCCATTGTCAACCCAAATCTAACATTTGCATTGCAGAAACACAATTTAAATGGAGAATTAAACAAAATGCTTTATTTTTAAGATG